>NC_134410.1:56415305-56751867 GCF_038048845.1 Mixophyes fleayi | reverse complement strand
GCATTTTTACCTTGTCAATAAATTTGCACTCTGTTTGAATATACTACACTATATGGGACTTTTTTTTATTCTTGCCTGCCTGTCCTGAACCTGTTGATGGAGTGGATGGAGTGAAGGAGAGCTCCGACTGTATAAAGCCAGTAATACAGATAAGCGCATTCCTATATATTTCTGGTACGCACAATTCCAGGTGGCTGGGTTTATACTGGTTATAATTGGTTTTCGGTACTGCAATTTGGATTTTTTTGCTCCCTTTATATGAGCATACAAGACTGGAGTGGATCCATTTGCTGGTAGCAGAATTACCCAAGCATCTTGTACTCGGTGGTAGTCAGCATATCAATTCTGACTTCCCTGACAACACATACCTCGACGTCTTCACACTGAAGGGCTCCTTTCCGACGAGGCTGCAGGACGACTGATGTCCCCACAGAGTAGGAGCAATCGCAATGAATAAAGAAGCCGGCGTGAATTGATGACATAACTGTGAACCACAACGCTGTTATTGGTGCTGTTAAGGGGGTAATGCAAGTATGCGGCCATGGATAATGTACTTTACAAAGAGTTGTACATTGTCCATGGCCGCATACTTACATTACCCCCTTAACAGCACCAATAACAGTGTTGCGGTTTCCAGTGACGCCAACAACTTACGCTGGCTTCTTCTTTCATTGAGATTGCTTGTAGTCGGTGGGCACATCAATCGTCCTGGAGCCTAGTCGGGAAGGAACCCTTCAGTGTGAAAATGTTGGGGTAAGAATTGTCGGAATAATCAACATCATTATTCTGTACCCCACCCCTTGTACTGATGAGCACATGCTCAAGTATTTATCTGGTACGCATATGCACACACCTTTGTTTTGTGACCTATACTCCCTAAAATACTACACCATAGGTGCCTTTCCCCTCTGTTTTGTTTTATAGATTTGCCTATCGGTTTCACCACCCTATGTTTGAAGGGAGGCTGCCACTCTGTAAGAAGGGGGTGTTCTGGTGTGAACTATTACTAAACTGTTTCAACAAAATCTCGAAATGAGCACCATATTTATTGACATTTGGCTGCTAAATGAATATATGTTGGTTTCTTACAAATTTTTCCTATGATGTAATATCATTATATAGCAATTTAAATGGTGTTGGTATTTTGATCACCAACAAAATGGCGCTTGTATTATATAATGAATGAGAAGATTATCTTTAACAGAATGCCTGGATTTAATATTGTATCTTTATATCTAAAACTTAAACTATATTTGCTTCTGGGAATTAGTCTTTAATTTTAGGACTCTTTTACGTGTAATTGCTCGGGACATCAGTTGTGCTAGTTTATGATATTGTCTGGCACTGTGTTTACCTAGGACCGGAAATGACGTAAAGCCGCTCACTTAGAGTGAGGGCGGAAATTATGTATGAATATAGATGGAAGTAAATCAGCACTGTTTTTCCATTTGAACCTGCCTGGGACTTTCAGCTCATGCTCCACACAGAAGAACACAAGTGCTGATTTTGAACAGCGGACACACAGTCCCAGTATAATGTTTTTCACTTTGATGGAATGAAAGCTCTCAACAACTTAAATAGAAATAGTAAACATTAAATATAGTAAATAAAATAGAACAAGTTAACACATGTAAAATCATTAGAGGATTATCAATATACACATAAATCTATTGTATTAATACTTTAGATATCGGCTTTAGAGGGGATACTGTGCTTTATGGGCACTTGCAGATCCACGATTAATATATTTAGACTTGAAATTAGTTTAATCAATCATTTTTTCACATACTAATCACCCAACTCATTATTATTAACAAAAATTCTATATACACATAAATTTTGATCAGTTTTAGTATTATTAAATCACCCGACACATGAGCTCACATCATTATAAATTTTGACATTTCAACACTTATCTTCCACTAGTATTAATAATAATCTTGATACGAGCACTTACAATTGTTAGTTTTTTCACTCACACATCATTTATCACACAGACACAATGTTACAAAAATAATAAGAAAATTGATCTGTAAATATTTAATTAATTGTCACTAAACGAATGCTCTTATTGCAAAGTGATTTTCAATATAGTAAAAACAATATAAATATGGCAAATAATATCTCTTTATAAACAAATACATATAAATAGTAACCCATGATAAATAGTATTGAATTGATTCTTATTGAATATGGATTCAAATGAAATAGATACAGTATAAATAATGGATAAAGTTATACCATTGCATGAATAAAATATACAAATGAGATTGTATTGGGGAAATTCATTGGGTTATATAAATTGTTATTTGTGAGCAAATGTGAACATTATAAAAACTCACCTGAGAGTATGAAGTTATAAAAATTAGTTATCTAGATGCTATAAATTGATTTTGAGTCATATTTAATTTAATTCTCCAATATGTCAAACTTAATATACATTATAAATATCTCCTAAACATTGAATTAAAGATAATAATACATTCCTAATTTATAAAATATAATTAAAATACCTAATTCTTGAAAGTTACTCATTGTAGAGGGAAAAGGGTAGGAAATTTAAGGGTTAACATTGGTGCATTCACAAATTTTCTGACCAAAATATTCAATGGTAAATATGCATTTAGAATTTGCTTTTACCGAGAAACGGTTTGCCTGGAAAAAGCACATCTAGCGAAACGCGTGTTGGCTACTTGCTTAATGTGCCTCTGATCTCATTTATATTTATAATCCTCACTATTCATTATGATCTGTAATGTACAGAATCTCGTTCAGCCTAATTAGTGTGTCCAATTCCAAAGTTGTAGTTTACTACTAGGTAGCCAGCAATTCACCCCCCTTACTTATCAAACTATAGAGGACTGTCAATATCTGAACGGCTATTCTTCTATCAGGGAGAACAGAATGGATTGAAATTGTGATGCATAGAATAAAATAGACTTTTCCATCATTGACTGACTTATGCTTTGAACACAAGAAGGTTACAATATATATATCAAACTGTCATGCTATTTAATACCAATTAATATTTTGTAGCTGATAACCAATTGACACAATACACTGTCCGATTAATGTAAGGCATTGATTTAGAGTTAAAGAGACATATGCAGCAATTTTATTTTACCTTTAATACACTTGTATTTTACTCAATCACATATTTCGCTGGTTTTAAATTACATTGTAATTTTAATTTGATTATAATAAAAGTTAGATTTTAACATATAGCTAGGGATTTTTCATGCAATTCTGAAAAACACAATACTAGGACTGAGTGTGCGCCGTTCAAAACCAGCACTTATGTTCTTTTGTTTGGTGTTTGTACTCTGGCTGGGTGACAGCACCTTAACCAACTTAGAGATGGACTTAGGTATCTAAGTGTCTGAAAATAAAAAGATATATATTTTATTAAAAAGACATGCCAATAAATAATGGTCCCTTAATCTATACTAGTGTGACAATAATTTTTCTGGAACTTTCAGCTCGTGGCCAGGGCTGCATCCCTTATTCAAGATCTTTGCTAACCTGAAGGAGTACAGATAAGCTGTATTTTATATGTTTCATATACGAGCATTGAATTGTCTTTTATTTCATATTTGTTACGAGCCGCGGCGGTGCCCAGCCGCCGCGACCCTCTCTTCCGTGTCCCAGGCCGTCGCTATGATGACCGGGACTTCACTTCCGGGTCTCGTCTCGGCCATTGCTTAGGCAATGGTCGGGGCGCTGCAGGACATGGCGCCACGTCCCGGCAGTAGGTGCAGCAATGCGCGCGCACTAATCAGCAGGTGTCACTCAGCAATCAGCCTCTAGGGCTGATTGCATCTCATCCCCATTGGCCAGTATTGCTTTATAAGGCAGGGAGGGCTTAGCCTCCGTGCCGGTTATAGTCAGTCTTCTGTGCCTTAGCCTGCTCCTGTGCCTTTGTTGGTTATAAACCTTTGGATTAGACTACCCGTGTATGAATCTTGCCTGCTTCTGGATTCTGAGTCTTTGCCTGTGACATCGACCTATTGCCTGTTTCCTGATTCTGAACCTTTGCCTGTGACCTCGACATATTGCCTGTTTACTGATTCTGAACCTTTGCCTGCGACCTCGACATATTGCCTGTACCCAGACTCTGAACCATTGCCTGTGATCCTGATCCATTGCCTGCCCCTGGATTCCGAACCATTGGCTGTGACCCTGATCATGCTGATACCTGACACCTCCTCCGGTGCTCCATCCAGTCTGCAGATCGCTGGTCCGCCGCTGTTCCGTGTGTCATCTCCTGTACCTGTACGCAGCTGTGTGAGTATAAACTTATACTACTTTGAGTTTAAGACCTGGGGGCATTTGAGTACCTGTCAGCATAACCAGTCTTTACGGGAAAGATGGCTGCTAAAGGTGAAGACCTCTTCTACCTGTTCTATAAGTTTTTGCAGCATTGGTTGTCGTAACAATATTGAATAGATTTTTTGATAAATTTTCTATATTGAAGTCATCAGCCTGATTTTCACTGCAATATATTTTGTATGGGAACCTACTATACTATATGGTGCTTTTTAATTCTAAATTCCTATTGGATTGTTTTGTGGGGTATGAAAATGTAAAGAATTTGTCAGAGAAGACTGTATTACCCATACCATCAAAATCTCAGATAAGCTCACTAGTTCCTACACTTTGGTACAAGTCCATTTGACACTAGCAGCACAAGGTTTGCTCCCCAGAAAATCTGTTATCCTTCCTTCTTCATTCCAAGGAAGCCAAAGAAATATGGCACAAACCAATAAAAAGAAGTAATGTCCATTGTTCGCATGTACGGAAAGACAGATTATTTTATCACAATGACATGCAATCTGAAATGGCCTGAAATAACGGATAACTTGGCATATATTTATCTGATCCTGTTTTTAGTCACTGTCAACTTTATGTGGAAATATCCAGAGCACGGTGATTTGCCAACGTGTATATTAAAATTATTGGAGGCATGGAACAGGGGAAATTGGCAAAAGACCCTAAGAAGATTTACACAAAAAGTATGTGGTATATAAAGAAATATTTGTAAAACAGAAATTGTTTTAAGTTCTTTTCTTTTTTTGAGCAGGTACTTGATTCCACATTTGTGGGATAAATGATGCACAGAATTTAACAGCTACCCGAAAAAAAAAAATGGGTCCATCATGATCTTAACTCCCATTTTCTATTTGGGACTAAAATAACAATTAGTTGATTACTTAAACCGTGATATTTTGGGACTATTATTTTGCAGAACTATGTATACATGGGCCTATAATACAAGCTGCATGAAAATATGGCTGAGATGTATTTCTAAAATATTTTAATACAGGTTAATTTCCTAAAATTTGTTGATGGACACAAAGCAAATCTCGCATGCAGCATATATGTATATATGTTTCTAAGAAGATTAATTGGCAAAGACAGCAGAATGAGCTGAAGTAAAATTCTTTTTCCTCCAGGACCAATGACCAAAAAGTGGACAGGTCCAGAAAGGTGCTGGTACCATCACCACTTGGTGACGGTACTGATCCCTGATATTGTCTTTCAGGCGTCTCTGGAAATCCTGCCACCTGTTAACAGAAGGGAAAAAATAGTTATAAAGTTAATGTATTATCTTGTAACGATTAATAAATTCCATATATAAGATCAAAAATATTTGTACAAAAATACACCCAAACAATTCTAACTATTTTAAAATAATATGGCTAAGTGTATGGTAAATGAAATGTTCACGTGAAAGCTTATTATAAGTATTCAAAACAGACAACACAGAAAAAGCAACTTTAAGCAACTATGGGAATGGTTGCATCATGTTTTCAGTATATTAAACACTTGCACGGGTGTGTTTTTCAGACTGTACATAGATTAATCATAGCTGCAAGTCAGTATGGATATAGATATGAAGTTGTTGTGCAATAGTCTAAAAATTATTTTCTGAGCCAATAGATATGATCTAACTATCGTATACCTGAAAATCAATATATACTTGCAGACATCTTAAACATATTAGATATAAATTGTAATACATTTTTTATTCAGTTACACACCTCTTCTTGATCTCAGTGATGTTGCAATAATAGGTCCACTAGATCAACCTGCTCTTTTATCTCCTTCCATATGTGAGACTTACCTATGGTGTCTTATATATTGTACAAGTTAACCCGTGCATGATACTCATGCATTCTAGTCAAATCAAGCTACTTAAGGTGTTAAAAAGGTTCTTGTCATGCATTTGGGCCTAGCCCAGGCCTTCTCAGGGGAAGAGCGTTACTTCCCGACGCAAGCGCCCTATTTTAACGTGGTTTTGTCCACATGTCACCACCTCATCATTTTTCTCCATCACCTCATCCTTCATCTTTATCGCCACATCCTTCATCAAGCTACTTAAGGTGTTAAAAACTCCCCACTGTCACCCCCGGCAGCCACCAACCACTCCCAACTGTCACTTCTCATTCAAGAAATATATAGGTCAGTGTATAACTCTGCCCAGCAGGTGGCGCTGCAGCTTGGTTTTTTTTTTTCACACATGCCACTAGGCATTTATATAGTAGATAACTAGACATGTTTCTGGGCATGTTTTGGGGACCTTTTGCGACAACCTTTGGCAATATTTTTCCTATTAGAACATAGCAGAAGGGAAGTCTTGCTATATATTATAAGACATATGTTTGCTTAGTGGTCATTTCTGCAGTGGTGCATCAAAGTGAATACATTAAGAAGGACAGTTCTCATGATGCCAGGCAGCCACTCAACGTAGAAATTGTTGAAAAGTTTAATTCAGTTGTAAGCATGCGAGCATCTAGGTTCAGCAAAGAAGAGCTCCTACTCCTGAGTGTATGGATAGGTACTGGACCTTAGCATTGAGATACCGGTCACAAGGAATGCTGTTAAATACAGGTCCAAGTTTGTAAATGGGGAATTCACCACCAGATGGCTACTAAAAGCTCCAATGAGCAGCTTCAAAGCTGGTGGAACAAACTGCAGAGGAGGATTAAGAAGCATTAATTAAAAGTTAATTTTCATGAGAATAATTGATCTTTTAGTCAAATAGGCCCAAATTCTAAAGGGCTCTGGAATGTTATAATTATAATAACATGTGATTGCTATAATTCCTCATTCCCACTCAAAAGGTAAAACTATATAATTGGTATTGATAAATTCAAGGTTTAAAAAAAGATAAAAACGGGTAAAAAATACATTATTAGGATTATTTATTGTGACTAATGTATTATGAGCAACACCTTACAACTTTGCTCAAGGTTTAATTTAATCTATAAACAAAAAAAGAAATAATAATGTATGCACCATGTGAATAAATATATAAAACAGCTGTGTAGTTATTGGGCATTAAGAAGAGCAAAGCATAAAAAGGAGTAAATTTGGCAAAATCATGTTGCATTGGAGCAAATAATGCTATCAAGTACTTGTGTGCTACATGAAAAACAGCCTGTATTTAACTTATGTGCAATATAATCAACTAATTTGCATCCCTTGTATTTTAACATGGTTTAGGTCAGGTCCACTGATTACAAACCAAAAAAATCCCACACTATTTTGCATGTGTATTTCACAGAGCAGCGACACAGAGAGAGGGCCACAAAAGCTGCACAGGCCTAGAGGAGAGAGCCAAGAGAAGGATATTCAAAATGCAGGTGTCCGAGGAGGGCCTGGAGGAGTCCCAGAGGAAGTGCTGGAGCGGGGGCCAGAGGAGAGGCAAGAACCGCAGGAGGATGTGGCTGGCCCATTGAATGTGAACATGGATGAAGGTACACATAGCGTCTTATATTATTTGAAAATCATGTTTATGCAGACATAAAACTGCAGTCCGTATATGAGTCAACGCTGGCCAAGGCATATTGATTGCATATGTGGAACTTCAGTGAGTGTGTAGATGTTTGCATTGATTGAATTTTATTATTTTTCAGCTTTTAGTTTTTTGTTGCAAAAATTATAATAATCTATATTTGTTTGCAGAAATAAGTCTGGGACAATGTGTACTCCAATGGCAATCTGTAATAAACATGTAGAACAAATGTGTGTAAGTAGCGTAATTCATTCAAATTTCCACATATTCTGAGTGTGGGTACAGACTTAATGCCATCTGCTCTATAAAGTAGATCTATGTATTGTTGTTGCTTTGCTGCATAAGCCTACAATTGACAGCTGCATAACCCAAAGAGATATAGGCAGTAAAAAGGAACAAAAAAATAGAAAAACAACCAACACCCATTCACCAATATGAAGTGTGTACTATGTAATTATAGAATATTTAATTAGTGAAAATATATTATTATTGCAACACTAATGTTTTTCCCTTTATATCATCCACAAACGATGTTGACAGGGAACGCCTTCCAACCTTTAAAAGGGAGAGGACCATGTTAATATGAAGTGGAAAGCAGGGCGGTGAAGCACTAGTCTTCTGCCTGAATAGGCTTCTTAAAGCTTCAATGAGGCATCATATTTTGTAATTTTCCAGCTTTAACTTAAATTCTAAGAATCCATCAGTGGGGGCTTTTCAAGGCTTTTTTGGCTAAAGTTGAAAATTGGAATATGGCTTATTAAAAACCTCAAGACTCTGTTATAATCTATACCAGTGGTCCCCAAACTTTTGCAGTTCGCGGCACCCTTAGAGTCTCCAAATTTTTTCAAGGCACCCCTCCAAAATAATTGCTGCGCAGTCCTGTTTTAGAAGTA
Organism: Mixophyes fleayi; assembly: GCF_038048845.1. Lineage (NCBI taxonomy): Eukaryota > Metazoa > Chordata > Amphibia > Anura > Limnodynastidae > Mixophyes > Mixophyes fleayi. The sequence continues at coordinate 56,743,176 of NC_134410.1, read as the reverse complement.
GTTGGGTCAAAAAATTGTAATAAGTATTTAGGTCACAACAGAAATACTTATTTAGTTGTATGCAAAAATGCCCCTCTGCATCCAGACACTCTGCCCCCAGACACTCTGCCCCCTCTACCCCCAGACACTCTGCCCCCTCTGCCCCCAGACACTCTGCTCCCTCTGCATCCAGGCACACTGCTCCCTCTGCATCCAGGCACACTGCTCCCTCTGCATCCAGGCACACTGCCCTCTGTCACGGTGTCCCCTCCTCTGCTCTCTCTCATGCTGTCCCCCTCCTCTGCCCTCTCTCACGCTGTCCCCTCCTCTGCCCTCTCTCACGCTGTCCGCCTCCTCTGCCCTCTCTCACGCTGTCCCCTCCTCTGCCCTCTCTCACGCTGTTCCCTCCTCTGCCCTCTCTCACGCTGTCCCCCTCCTCTGCCCTCTCTCGCGCTGTCCCCTTTCTCTGCCTTTTCTCACGCTGTCCCCTCCTCTGCCCTCTCTCATGCTGTCCCCTCCTCTACCCTCTCTCATGCTGTTCCCCTCCTCTGTCCTCTCTCGCGCTGTCCCCCTCCTCTGCCCTCTCTCACGCTGTTCCCTCCTCTGCCCTCTCTCACGCTGTCCCCCTTCTCTGCTCTCTGTCACGCTGTCCCCCTCCTCTGCCCACTGTCCCCCTCCTCTGCTCTCTGTCCCCCTCCTCTGCCACGCTGTACCCCTCCTCTGCCCTCTGACCCCTCCTCTGCCCTCTGTCCCCCTCCTCTCCCCACTGTCCCCCTCCTCTGCCCTCTGTCCCCCTCCTCTCTGTCCCCCTCCTCTGCCTTGCTGTCCCCCTCTTCTGCCACGCTGTCCCCCTCCATTGCCCTCTGTCCCCCTCCTCTGCCCTCTGTCCCAGTCCTCTGCCCACTGTCCCCCTCCTCTGCCCACTGTCCCCCTCCTCTGCCCTCTGTCCCCCTCCTCTGCTCTCTGTCCCCCTCCTCTGCCACGCTGTCCGTCTCCTCTGCTCTCTGTCCCCCTCCTCTCTATCCCCCTCCTCTCTGTCTACCTCCTCTGCCCTCTGTCCCCCTCCTCTGCTCTCTGTCCCCCTCCTCTCTGTCCCCCTCCTCTGCCCTCTGTGCCCCTCCTCTGCTCTCTGTCTCCCTCCTCTCTGTCCCCATCCTCTGCCCTCTGTCCCACTCCTCTCTGTCCCCCTCCTCTCTGTCCCCCTCCTCTGCCCTCTGTCCCCCTCCTCTCTGTCCCCCTTCTCTGCCCCGCGCCAGCCATAGAAAAAAGAAAGAACACAGAAACTTACCAATCCGCGCGGTGCCTGGACCCGGCACCCTCCTCTCTCCCGCAGCTGTCACTGACGTCGATATTCAGTGACAGCTGCGGGAGAGAGGTGGATGCTGGGTCCCGGTGACGCGCAGATTAGTAAGTTTCTGTGTTCTTTCTTTTTTTTATGTCTGGCCTGCGGCACCCCAGTGACAGCGCCGCGGCACCCCTGGGAGCCGTGGCGCACACTTTGGGAACCGCCGATCTATACACATATAATTCAAATGGACAAATCTTAACATGATTTTAAATAAACAGAAGTCTTTCCTCCTTTCTGTATTTCCTATCCCTCCTAAACATCCTATATCCATCCAGACTCACTGTTCAGGTATGACTTTTCTCCCAACATCAATAATCCAAGTTCACCTATTTTGTTTTTAAGACTCTTACCATTTGTTACCATACATTTCATATTTATACTGTGACTTTCAATGTATACACCTCCTTATCACTTCTTATGCACCCTCCCCCCATTCTGCTCCCACATTTCTAAGCCCTGTTCCTTGTATACACTATTCTGCACACTGTTATTTCCCTAGTTGCTAACAGCAGTTTATCTTTGCAGCAATGCTGCTCAACACTTGACACCCCCAATGTCAGTTAATTTCACATATTTATTGGAGTTTGTCGGTTCTGGACTAACATCTTTGTCATTGTTTCCTCTCCTCCTTCTTCTAACAGTGAGCAAGTTACCTACTTCAGTATCCTACCTTGTCTTCACCCCTTCTTCATAGGCCCCAATAAGTTTCTTCTCAGTTAGCAGTCAACTCCTCTCTGTGTTGTCAATTAACCTTAGTGTTGCTATTTGTTAGGCAGTCAAGTCCTTGTGCTTTAAGAAGTGAATGAGGGGCATTCAAGTGCTATTGAAGTACAGTAAGGCTAAAGATAAGAGATGTAGGGGGGAAGGAGCCTCAGCACCAAATTCAAAGTTCGCTCAGTTCCCACACTGCGCATATTTTTAGTGGTCACTTGGCCCTGGACTCACACTCTGTACTGCAGCTTATGAGGATGTTCCACCTGAATTGCACTAGCCTGAACGTTTATGAGATGGTAAGAGGTGTTTTAGAGCTGTTAACATCAAGGACCTAAGCAGTGCCTGGGCTGTACAAATTAATGTGTGTCCTACACTTTATGGCTACAGGCTCTATCCAGGCTGTGAGTTCAAAAGTGTTAGAGATTACACAGATGACATGTTCCAGATGCTTAAGCCAAGTAACAAGCCTTAAGAAAATGTGGCATAACCAGAAGTTATACTTTTTTAGGGCTCCCTAATGTTCTGGGAACCATTGATTGTACTCATATTGTACTGAGAGCACTTCACATGAGGTCAGAGGTTTATGTCACCAGATATCATTACAAGCACACAAAACTCACACATAAATAAAACACTGAACAATAAAAGGAAAAAAGACAAGGACAAATATGTTTCAGAAAGACAAAAAAAATTACAAGACGATACAAAGACATAAGACACAGCACTCAGAAATCAATATAAACTCATCAAATCACCAATACTACACCAGCCAACCACTTACTCTCTCTCCTGCCTGTAACTCCTGCAATCTTATATAGTGCAGGTGAGGCAGAAATCCCACAATTCAAGTTTTTTTTTTTAAATCACCCAATGAGAATCCAGCATTATTTAAAAGTCATTCCATTTCTATAATTCTATAGTCATTGTTATGTTAAATTGTTTAGGCATTTTTGTAATCCATTGCAGCAAATTGCCAGAGATTTCAGTTTTAAAACTATTATACACCAGGGGGTAAATGTATGAAGCTCCGGGTTCTTCAACACCCGCGAGTTCGGTGTCTTCAGCGCTTAAATTTAAAGCGGCGCTGCCTTGTAAAGGGAAGTTTCCCTTTACAAGGCAGCGCCGCTTTAGATTTAAACGCTGAAGACGCCGAACTCGCGGGTGTTGAAGAACCCGGAGCTTCATGCATTTACCCCCAGATCTTAAATTTGGATGGTGTTGGAGGCCATCTCCTAGAGGCGTACCTGTGGCTACTGTGAAAATGCTCTTACTTTGCTACGCTCGCTCCATTGCCTCCCCTGGGACTTCAAAGAGGGATTTAAGTCTCAGTCTTAGAACAGGCTGAGACGTATACTGGGCTACCGCTTTTTGCGCTTACAAATTGGATTTAAGGCTGACTCTACTTAGGGCCCTCATTGTTTCAAAAATGTTAAGCTTTTTAGCTGTTCACTAATGCTCATTTGGACCAAAATATTGACATTTGTTTGTGCCAAAATTGTCGTAGAATTGATAGAATTAAACTCATTTTAACTCCATGCCCATTTCTATGGATGGAGTAAAAGGATCAAGAAGATGTTTAGAAGTTTTGTGACATGATTATATTACTCCTGACTGTTCAGAGTAGAGAACAGCTATATAAGGGTCTGCAATAAGAACAGCAGTAAAAATGTATTGCACTAAAAAAAACAAGGCTACTATGGCTACAGCCGATAGAAGACCTAATTTGGACATGTAGATAGTGGTAACCGAAAAACAACAATTTTTGACAGTTAAATGTAAATCCCCTTTGTAGTGCTAGGGTATGAATGTTAGTGTACCAATGCGTGTGCCCTGTATGTTCTCTCTTCAATAGTACCACAGTGCCTCCACCTTAGTCAAATAACACCAGGGATTTTGTTGGGTAGTGTCCTGGATTAAGCCACAATTGAGGGAAACTATGGAACCCTCTGCCCCCCTTTTCTGGATCACAGGCACACACATAAAATCGTATAACTTTTCATTCTGAAAAGAATTTAGAATTTTATATAAAAATAGATATATTACAAAACACGATCTGGGGCTGAGCGAGCTCCTAACTGTTAAGAGTGTCTCACACTCTCAGCCGTCTTGGTGCTTTCTCTGAAAAAGTCTGACAGAGTCAGACGAAACGTGTCGGCCAGTCCTTCTAAATTCTGAGCTCATCCAGACTTTGGAAGTGTGTGTTTCATTCATATGAATGCGGATTAAGTGCTACTGTTTGGTCTCAGTTGCTCTCACTGTCCCGCCGAGGTGTCAATACATAAATCCATCTAGGTATCTGAAGTATGTGGAACCTATGTAGACAGCCACTGTGAGACTGCAGAAAGCGCCCGGATGGCTGAGAGTATGAGACACTCTTAATAGTCAGGAGCACGCTGAGCCTGCCATCGCTGTCACTTGGAGCTTGTGTAAATAATAGCAGGACACCTGTGAATGGGAGAAAAAAAATTCATCAGGTGGATAATTGCCCCTTATAAGCAGGTATCTGTTGGGGTATAGTACCTATTAACGGTACTGACTACCCCGACATAGAAGAGAACGATATGAAGATTCCGAAAGAAGACTACACCGATCTGTGAAAATTTTGTTTTGTTACATTTATTCATCTATAGAATTATTGCTCCTGAATGTGGAATACTTATCTGTTATGATTTAACACTTAGGGCATGATTCATTAAGGATCTTAACTTAAGAAACTTCTTATTTGAGTCTCCTGGACAAAACCATGTTACAATGCAAGGGATGCAAATTAGTATTCTATTTTGCACATAAGTACACAAAAATACTGACTGTTTTTTCATGTATTGCATTGCAACATGGTTTTGTGCAGGAGACTGAAATAAGAAGTTTCTTAAGTTAAGATCCTTAATGAATCAGGCCCAAGAAGTTTCTTAGGTTAAGATCCTTAATGAATCAGACCCTTAGTGATTGTATTGTGCTGACTATCAGAAACATGTTTATAATACAAGATTATTTCAGTTAGATGTTGTTAGACAGTCGCGGCGGCCGCGGGCACCGCCGCGCCTCACTGTGGCTCCGCCTGGCGTCCCGGCCCTCGCTATGACAACCGGGATGTCACTTCCGGGTTTCGGGCCGACCGTTGCCAGGGCCGAAAGAAATCTTTATGCGCTCCAGCAGGCTGTGTAGCCGGGCGCATGCTCAGTTGTGTCTCACAGCTGTGGGCTGATTAAGAGTTCTTTTATTGGTATTAGTCTGCACCTAATGAGTATTGGTGACAGGTTCCTATTGGAACCTTTCCTTGCTCTAAGTATTTAAGGGCTTAGCCTCCCTGCCGGTTATAGCGTCCAGTTTGGCTGTCAGCTAACCTGCTCCTGTATCGTGTTGGTGACAACCTGTGGATTGATTTCTTGTGTATGACCCCTGCCTGGACTTTTGACTCTGCCTGTTTGCCAGTGACCCTTGACCTTTCAGCCTGTACCTTGGACCTTGCTACCGTGCCTGTGACCCTGACCTTTGGCGTGTTTACCTTGTTCTCTGGATACACTGTCTACCATAACTCTCTGTTCCTGTGTTCTCCACAGCCGGTACACCTTTCACGACCCTCCGTTTGTCTGCAGCCAAGTCTGTCCCCACCACTAGGGGCAACAGTGAACACCAGACCTTTGGAGCAGACTCCGGGTTTTGTTGTACCGGCTGGAGAGGTTCCTAACAGATGTATAATAAAATGTATTATTTTTAAAGAACCATTCTTCCTGGTGAATAGAGTGATATTCTCCAATTGGAGTATTATAGATGAGATACTACAAAATAGGGACTTTCCCAACTAAATTAGCATTTGGTCTTTTGTCAGCGTTGTATAGTTTCTTTCTGGTTTTGTATTATATAAAAATAAACTATTATATTGTAAACAATGTAATAGCATATACTTAACAAAAAAAACACTACAACATTTTGGGCATAACACCTAAAACAAATCCCTCTAATGTATTATAAACTAGAGGTACTTCTATTACCATTTATATAATACTTGCTATACTAGAATATTGATATAAAGCTGTATGCAGATATATATCTAAATAACTTTAAACATCTATGAACATTTAAAATACCAATACAGTCCTCAATAAGCAAATACATATATATCTATATGGATATGCAGCTTTATCATTAGTTAGTTGGAATATAGGCCTCTTCTTCTTTCAGCTCCAACATAAAGACGTTTGCAGCCTGAAATGCAAGACAATTTCCACAATCATACATTAGGCTGCTTGCCAAATAAAGTCTCTCCTCTCTGTAAATATTGCATGTATAACAGAAGACTTTTGCTGCTTTCTCTTAATTTGATCAACTTCAATCACCCTAGCTAACTATTCCTATCTAGGTAACAAATATGGCTCAGTCCAATCACTTTAACAATATAAGAAACACTGGTACTTATCAGCTTCTCTCTTTCTCTCTTTGCTCCTCTGTTCAGGTCTCTCACAGCAATACAGCTTTTAGTGTATCCTGTTATAGTATTTTCCTCTGTCTAAACAGCATTGGTCTCTTTCATCACCACAGTAGCCCTTGCTCAATACTGTTTCCTCTTCTCTTCTCCATGCTCCTTTTTGTCTTCCAACTGCCGCCTCTCCCTCTCAGTCCTTTTTAGAATTCCAACTGCTGCTTTCAAATGCTACTGTGGAGAGGGGCCCTGCAGCTGCTGTGCCCAAGAAGAGGGCAAAGAAAGAAGATACTGCCAGCTACTCACCGGGCCTGCGTTCCAGCGGTGAGTACTTCCATTCTTCCCTGACAGGTTCCGGCAGCAGAGGACAAGTGAGCCTCCCCGGCTCACCTCTGGCCGTTTAAACTGTTGGCACCACGGCAAGTCAATCAGGGCTTGCGGTGCCGCCGAGTGACGTCGGTACGCCGGCGGCTATATGCGCCGCTGGGCGCCTCCATCTTCAGTTCTCCGGCGGAGGGGTAGGAAGAGGACGTCGTGGGACGTCCAGCGACAGAGACGTCGGAGACGCCGGTGGAAGTGGCAGGGAGCCCTTGTAAGGGCTAAGAGTGCCCCTGCCATGAAGATCGCGGGAAGCAGAGCGCCAAACCGCAGAAGAGGCGCCGCCAGCTGGAGGGTCTGGAAGACCCGGGGACAATGAAGTCCTGCGCGGAGCAGGTGAGTATAGAACACTCAGTTAGGTCTGGCATAAGGCCCGGGGGCAATTCAGGCATTAGGCCTGTGGCAAAGGCCCCATAGTTAGAGAGAGGGGGGGCACAAGGGCCCATTGGTAGCACTTGGACACAAGGCCCAATAGGTAGGTGTAGCAGGGCGCAAGGCCCTTGAGCGCAATAGGGCGCAAGGCCCTTGAATTAAGCAGGGTGCAAGGCCCTTGAGAGCTTAGCAGGGCGCAAGGCCCTTGAGAGTGTAGCCAGTCGCAAGGCCCTTCAGTGTAGAAAGGTGCAGGCCTCTAAGTTAGTGGAGTTAAGTTACACTACTGACAGAGTAGCAGGGTGGCAGCCCTGTAGTTGTAAAAAGAACATTGGGTCCTTGTGGTTAGAGGCACAGTAGGTCCTGGTGGTTATTAGGGCAGTAGGGCCTTATAGTTCGTAGTGGGAGTTAGGCCCTGGTCTAGCAGGATGCTAGATCCCTGGGTAGCATAGGGAACAATGGGTTCCTTGATAGTGAAGTGGATAAGTTGCGGAAAGTGGCTTACAAAGCCCTTCTACCCGTCCAAAAGGCACCTAAAGTCCTGAGTCCCAAGACAAGGCAAGCTTAACAGCCGGGGCTCGGGCCGCGGGAGGAGGCCTGTGGAGTGACAGAATTCCAATGGACCCGGGTGGTCGAGGACATGTGAGTGGGAGGATTCCGTTTGAGGATAAGAAAGGTATGGTGCATCTCGTAGTGGTCCCTCAGGATTGGATGAGAACCTAGGGTGTTGGGGAAGGGATTGTTCTGTGTGGCTTGGTCTCCCTTCTTTTACAGGCATTGGTTGTCAGACAAGGTCTTCGGAAAACCCCCTGTGAGTGAGAACCCCTGGAGTAGTAGGGATTGTTATGGCGTCCAGTGCGGCATAAACTTATAGAACTTTAGTAGAAGAGGTCATCACCTTTAGCAGCTGCCTTTTCCATAGAGACTGGTTATGCTCACAGGTACTCGGATGCCCCCAGACTTATGCTCAGTGTAGTACAAGTTTATGCTTACACGGCAGCGCACAGGTACAGGAGGTAATACACGGAGTGGAGACAGGCCAGAGATCTGCGGACTGGACAGAGCATCGGTGGAAATGTCAGATACCAGCAGGGTCAGGGTCACAAGCAATGGTTTGGAGTCCGGGTACGGGCTGAAGGTTAGGGTCACAGGCAATGGTTCAGAGTCCAGGTACAGGCAGGAGGTCCTGAAATCACCCCCAGGCACTAGATCATTAATTGCTGGCCAAATTACTTAGCCCGCAGGCTGTGGGGGAACCCTGCATGCGCGCCTGGTTGCCCTGTATTGATGGGGCGTGCATACCTGAGTGAACGGTGTCCGGCCACTGCCATAGCAACAGTCGGACCTGCGGATCAGAAGTGACGTCTGGTCATCAAGGAGACGGGCAGGACGCCAGAAGGAGGAAGTAGGGAGTTGCGGCGGTGCCCGCGTTGGCTCTTAACAGGGATAGATGGAGTCATCATCGTAGACCCTTTCGCGTGAGTAAAGCCCGGCGAGGGCTGTTCCCGTGGTGCATTCCCATTGCGGAGTTGCCCCTCCTGTATTTTCCCCTTTCCCTCACAGTATAACGAGTTCGGACATTCCCCCCCACACACACACCTCCTCACACTACTTCTCCTGCTCCTCTTCCCACTGCATTCTGGGAGATGCTGTTCTATGCCTGCAGGGGAGTTATCTAAAGCAGATGTGCGGCCTGCTCGGGTCGTCAGTGCTACACATAGAACCTCTTCACAATAAAAATATCTCAAAATGGTGAAATAATAAATGAGGCCCAGGTTCATTGAAACATAATTGACTGCATCTGTACATTCTTCCTAAATGTGTAAATATAATTACTAACATGTTTCTAATGTTGCCTGCAAACAAGGTACCAATGGAAAGATTAGAAAACATTTCTCCCGTTGCCATATAACTTGAGAGACGTGAGATCAATTTCAGAGTGACCCCTTTTCAATGGTCCACTTTAATTTTGTTTATTGATCTGTGGGCTTGGGTTTTATGTTGAAGATTCACCACTCACAGTGCACATCTTTACTACTACACATACTGTATATAAAGCTTAAAGAAGATGCCACCTTTCTGACATCTACATCTCGTAAGTTGTAAACTCCCTACTTCGAGATTATATGAAAAAATGAACAATATGTGCTTGTTGAACATCTTATTCCAAAACAGTGTACATTAATATGGAGTTGGTCCCTTTTTGCTGCAATAACAGCCTCCCCTTTTCTGGGAAGGCTTTTAACTAGAGTTTGGAACATGGCTGAGGGGATTCGCATCCATTCTGCCACAAGAGTATTAGTGCTCTTCATCCCAAAAGTGTTTGATGGGGCTTAGGTCAGGGCTCTGTTCAGGCCAGTCAAGTTTTCCCACATCAAAGTCGGAAAAGTAATTTTTGTTGGACCTCCCTTTGTGCATTGGGAAATTGTCATGCTGAAACCGGAAATGGTCTTCCCAAACTATTGCCACAAAGTTGAAAGCACATATTCCCTTAGAATGCGATTGTGTGTAGAATTAAGATTTCCCTTCACTGGTACTAAGGAGTCTAGATGTATCCATGAAATACAGTCAGCCAAACCAAAATTCATTTATAAGACTGCCTGATATTGAAGTGTGATTTGTCACTCCAGAAAGCATTTCCACTGCTCCAGATTCCAATAGGGGTGGACTTTACACCACTCCAGTTGGCGTTTGCCATGCTTATATGAGACTTCTATGTGGTTGCTGGGCCATTGAAACACAGTCAATGAAATACCCAACAAACAGTTCCTATGTTCACATTGCTTCCAGAAGGAGTTTGATACTCAATAATGAGTGTTGCAATCGAGGGCAAACAATTTTTACTTTAGCACCAGCTGGTCCCATTCTGTGAGCTTGTGTGGCCAAGCACTTCATAGATTAACTATTGTTGCTCCTAAACATTTCCACTTCACAATAACAGCACTTACATTAGACTGGGGCAGCTTTAGTAGGCCTGAAATTTGATGAACATACTTGAATAGGATTAGGATAGCATTCTGTGACAGTGCCACATTGAAAGTTAATGAGCTCATTCTACTGCTACTTGTTGACTATGGAGATTGCATGTACCTGTTAGCAATGGTTGTCGCTAAAATGACAGACTAATTAGAAAGGGTGTTCACATACTTTTGGCCATGTAGCATACTTCAATGCTCTACCCTGGAGGACCTGCATCTACCCTTCTGCCTCGGCTCATCCAGCTGATATTAATTCATTAGACCATGAAATGTTTTATACAGCCAGACTACACAGTAAGAACCTCAGTTAACTGAAGCATTGGGATATGGGTGGATTGTGTGTGCCTTTCCTTGCTTATCTGAGATTTTAGGTCATCCAAGAACACTTTCAGGGTAACATTGTAATATGAATTTCTGAAAGACTTTGGGCTCTGTATGGTAAAATGTGAAAACCCGATCTGCAGTGAAAATGGGAATTTTCTCTGTATATAGGGCTTTGGATTATACACCATCGGCAATAGCAGTGCTGATGCTGATGATAGCCCCCAATGACGTTAACATTTGCCAGGCCTCACTGGTGAAAGTTTTCTCATGCAAAGCCAAGACTGTCTTTTCCAAATTTTTACATCAGGACCATAGTGAGTTTATGGGAAGCTCCCCTACTCTATGATATCTGAAACCCATACTACAAAAAAAAGAAATGAAGAACAACATCTAATAAGATGAACAATTTGGTTGTGCGTATCATTCATTACAACTACTGTTTAGTTTTTCAGGGGGCCCTTTAAAATTTTTCTATGGGGCTCATAAATCTTTAGTCACTCTCTTGTCAAAAGCTGTTTGTTTCTGCATTTAAGTAAACAAACAATCCTGGAATTAGGTGTTCAGTATGATTTTCAAGTATCAGATTAAAGGATACATTGATGTGCTGCAGAGAAGTGAATTAATGCACTTGGTATATGTAAGTTCATAAGTAGTATACCAAATATAGAGCGCTGAGACCTACACTGTCAAACAATGTTATTAAAATATTAATTAGAGATAAAATATACATATATTTGCATCAAATACACAATATATTCATGACGTAACCATGCAACACTACTTCTTAGATAACCTCATGGAATGAAGGTGTAATAATATGTAGTGACATCCATATAAACACATTAGCAATTATTAGAATGACTATTCATTCAGAGCCTAACCAGTCCCATTAATAGAGTTCTCTATAATTCCACCAGATCTGACCCTAACACTCCAGAGAAACATAGCCAAACTTGTTAGGGTTTTGTACAAAACCAATTCCTTAATTACAGCCATGGAGCCAGACACATGATGTAAACATTTTAAACTGTTTATTGCAGAAAAGTATAGTCCAGAGTAGGCAAAATAAACAGTAAACAGTTCAGGCTGAATGGAACAATGGATTTCCAGATTTTGGTAAACAATCAGGTAAATAATAATGAAATGCAGCAAAACTTAACTGAAACCATGAACAGAGACACATGCAGGTAATCCAGGAACAGACACAAAAGCAGGCTAGGAACTTCAATGGCCAGCAAAGGGTTTCAGGAAAAGACAGGCATATATAGGCCACAGACAGGTGTGGATAATTAACTAGCAGTGCTAGTTAACCCCTGATAGAGGAACGGCCGGACAGCAGCTCCTCTGGAGAATCACAGATACTTCAGGGTATTGTGCACACAGGGTAACAAGGCATATCATAACACAGGGTAAAATGCACACAAAGAAACAAGGCAGATCATAACAAAACTCCTTAGTTCGTGCATGCATGCAAGCAGAGATGTCAGTAGTGTTAGTGAAGATGTTAAAAGACAGACTCACTAGGAACTCCGCAGAAAACCTCTCCAACACGACCTCCAAACTTAGTGTGTGGCAATACTGACCTCAGTAGATATCAATAAGTAGGCAACGGTAGCAAGGTCAAACCTGTGGGTCACAGATACTTGCAAGGAGTTTAAAAATCTATTCTTATTTTCTTACGCGTTTCTCCACTTACTAGTGGTTTCATTAGAAGTTCATAAAGTGGTTTATTTGCATGTCTTTGTGTTAGCTTCATATTTTATTTTATATTTCACCACATATATGGAGTAGCTGCTTGTTTATTATTATTATTATTATCCTTTATTTGTTAGGCGCCACAAGAGTTCCGCAGCGCCGTACAACATATTGTTTACATATGTATTTTATAATATTAGCTGCAAATGTAAGTTTATACTTTATTTAATATGTGTCAGCTGTGTATTTGATTAAACATGTGCTAGCTGCATAATTTAGATTGTATTACTTATGTATTAACTGTGCACTCACCTGTGTGTTATTAAGTTTGATAAAGGTGGTAAATCACCTTGTAGTAAGCAGAATTCCATATCACTAACGTCCAGAAAAACCTGCACTGCTAATGTTAAAAAATTAAAGTTTATTACAATATTACCTTGCTACTGTATTATAGTCACCACAGTGCTGACATTTCAGTTGCAGTTGCACAACTTTGTTCATCATGGACCTTATTGAACAAGAATCAGGAGCCATGAAATCAGTTCCATCAACAGCTATCCAATGTTTAAGCAGTTTACATTCAAAATCACTGTTGAAAGATCTGTCTGGATGATGTGTTGTGCAGGTCCCAAGCCTAGAACTAGGCTCATAGATGGAGTTTCCTTTCAGTTGTTACAACATAGAGAGGGGTAAAATATAATTATATTAATGTGGCTCTCACAAAGTATGAATTAAAATAGGCAACATAAATGTACATGTAGTAATTTGATTTTAACATTCTTTAGTGTGTGATCAGAATTGTATATGGTGTACATATTTGTGTTTATGATACTTGTATAAGTATAAATTGTAATACAGATATATGTATTGAATCAATTTATATAATTTTTTTATCAAGGGACTATTACATGGTACACCTGTGAGCATGCTACTGTAGACAACTACATATCGTTTTGTGGTATTGAGTTCATCGCTTTATGATACTTCAAAGTTTGTAAAATGGAAGTTAAATGAAAAATATGCCTTGTGATATTAGATTTCCATTGAAATATATCAATTAGAAACAAAAGTCCCTTACTAAGACCTGTAGCAGATCAAGCAACAGAAGCAGTTCTTGTACAAGCAACACAAATGGCAAAATGATGTAAATAAGTGCAAAATATATTACCCCAATTCTCTTTGGCTATCATAACATATTTTATTCCATGTAATTGTAATCAATTTTAATCAATAGACAATAAAAATTAGTACATTATTAATTTGCATTTCTAATTTTGTAAACCTGTCAATTGTTTTCCCTGAAAACATGGTTTTAGAAAACAAATGTAAATGTTTTTGCTTTTTTTTTTAAATACTGCTTTATTGTTTGAGTTTTATACTGTAGACCAGTGGATCCCAAACTTCTGCAGTTCGCGGCACCCTTAGAATCTCCATACATTTTTCAAGGCACCCCTCCAAAATAATTACTGAGCAGTTCTGTTTTAGAAGTAGTTGGGTCAAAAAAATGTAATAAGTATTTAGGTCAGGACAGAAATACTTATTTAGTTGTATGCAAAAATGCCCCCTCTACATCCAGACACAGTGCCCCCTCTCACGCTGCCCCCTCTGTCCTCTGTCACGCTGTCCCCTCCTCTGCCCTCTGTCAAACTGTCCCCTCTTCTCTGCCACGCTCCCTATTACTGTTAGGAACCCCTCCAGCCGGCACAACACAACCCGGAGTCTACTCTGCCAGTCAGGTGTTCACTGGAGCCCCTGATGGTGGGGACAGACTGGGCTGCAGACTGACAGAGGGTCGTGAAGTGTGTACCGGCTGGGGAGAACCCAGGCAAGAAGAGTCAGGTCCACGCAGAGGTCAGAAGGTCAGCAGCAGGGAACAGTAACGATGAACAAGCTGAGGTCAGAGGTCACAGGCAAAGTAGCAGACCGGGTAAACGAGCCAAGGATCAGGGTCACAGGAAACACAAGCGAAGTCAAATACGAAGCCAAGGGTCATACACGGGAAGTCAAACGTAGATACAGGAACAGGAACAGGAACTGGAACAAGCAGGTAAGCAGACTGGAGCACAGAGCTATAACCGGCAATGAGGTGGCAGACCTCATTGCCTTAAATACTTGAAACAGCCAATCAGGGCCTGGCTCAGATAGGAACCAGCCCCCTAACTTCATTAACCCGCAGGTTAGTAATTTCGTAGAGCGCATGCGCCCGGCTTCTCAATGCCGGGACGCAGCGCTGGAGCGTCTAGTCGTTGCCCCGGCAACAGCCGGGACATGAGAGGAAGTGACGTCCCGGTCGCCATAGCGACGGCCGGGACGCAGGTGAGTGAGTCGCGGCGGCTGGGCACCGCCGCGGCTCGTAACAGTACCCCCCCCTTGAGGAGGGGTCGAAGGACCCCGACATCCAGGTTTTCTTGGAAATTTTTTAAAGAACTCCTTCAACTGTTTAGGAGCATCGAGTTGTCTCCGTGGGATCCAAGACCGTTCTTCTAACCCACGATTCTTCCACTGCACTAGGAAGTGCACCTGACCTTGCACTTTTTTGGAATCCAAGATCTTCTGAACAACGTATCTTGGTGATCTGTTTGATTTTCTCTCAGGCAAATTTGAAGACTGGTTTTGAGTAGGATATAATACCGGCTTCAACAGAGAACAGTGAAATGTGTTGGGAATTCTCAACGAGCCCGGAATTCTTAACCTAAATGCAACAGAATTAACCTGCTTGATGATAAGGAACGGGCCGATGAACTTGGGACCCAACTTTTTGCAAGGCTGTCTGAGTTTAATGTTTTTTGTAGACAGCCACACTCTCTGGCCCACCTTGAGGGAGCAGATGGTACGGTGGCGATCCGAAATTTTTTTTGCGATAACTGAAGCCTGTTTCAGAGATGCCTGTACTTTCCTCCAGATAACTCTGAGATCTCTTGCAGTGGAACGGATCTCCTGGATACCAACTGGGTTAAGCGAATACAGGGAGTTAGATCTGGGGTGAAAACCATAATTGCAGAAAAACTGAGAAGTTTTAGTAGATGAATGACAGGAATTGTTACAGGCGAATTCTGCCCAGGGTAACAAGGAAGACCAATTATCATGGAACTCTGACGTGTAGCATCGCAAAAATTTTTCCAAGGACTGGTTAACTCTTTCGGTCTGCCCATTGGACTGAGGGTGATATGCGGATGATAAACTAACCTTGATTCCGAGGAGGGTACAGAAAGATCTCCAGAATTGCGCTATGAACTGGGAACCCCGATCGGAAACTATGTCAGTAGGGAGTCCATGGAGCCGGAAAATATGTTGAATGAATAAGACGGCCAAATCCCGAGCTGTAGGCAGTCTGGGTAAGGGAACGAAATGGGACATCTTACTGAACCGGTCTACCACGACCCAAATGGTATTGTGTCCTGCAGAAGGTGGTAGATCCACTATAAAGTCCATGGACAAGTGGGTCCATGGTTTTGCCGGTGGTGCCAAAGGAACTAACTGGCCTATTGGGCGGATCCTAGGAACTTTGTTTCTGGCACAAACCTCACATGAGAGGATATGACTCCTGACGTCAGCAGACATAGATGGCCACCAGACTGTACGGGAAAGGATTTCTAACGTCTTGAAAATTCCAGGATGCCCTGCAACCCTACTGTTATGCGCCTCTGCAATAACCGCCTTCCTTAGATGGACTGGAACAAAGAGACGTCGCTCTGGAGTAGTATCAGGGGCTAATTTCTGGAATCTCTGAAGTGTGATACTCAGATCTTGGGTCAACCCGGCATGGATTACAGAAGGGGGAATAATCGGCTCTGGGATAGTGACTGGAATGTGGTGTGCCGAGAAACTTCTGGAAAGGGCATCTGCCCGGACATTTTTGGAGCCTGGTCGGTAGGTGATCAGGAAGTTAAACCGGGTAAAGAATAACGCCCACCGGGCCTGTCTGGGGTTTAAACGTTTGGCTGACTGTATATATTGTAAGTTCTTGTGATCGGTAATGACAGAGATCTGATGTGAAGCACCCTCCAACCAATGCCGCCACTCCTCGAAGGCCCATTTGATTGCCAATAGTTCTCTATTACCGACATCATAGTTGGCCTCCGCTGAAGAGAACTGACGGGAGAAATAAGCACATGGGTGCAGACGATTAGTATGAGGATCCTTCTGCGATAGGATGGCACCGGCACCGATGTCAGAGGCGTCGACCTCAAGAATAAATGTCCTAGCTGGATCCGGATGTCTGAGGACCTGAGCGGAGACAAAGGCGTTTTTCAGGCTTTCGAATGAGGCTACTGCTTGGGACGACCAATTAGTTGGATCCATTCCTTTACGGGTCAGAGCGACAATGGGAGCCACAATGTCGGCAAAGTTGTGAATGAATCTCCTATAATAATTGGAGAAGCCCAGGAACCTCTGCACCGCCTTAAGATTGTTGGGTTGCACCCAATCCAGAATAGCCTGGACCTTAGCTGGGTCCATGGAGAATCCCTCAGAAGAGATTACATAGCCTAAAAAGGATACTCTCTGTACCTCGAACTCACACTTTTCCAGCTTAGCGTACAGGTGGTTCTCTCGTAATTTCTGTAGAACTTGTTTGACGTGAGTCTGATGGGCGGGCAAAGATCTGGAATAGATGAGGATATCATCTAAATAGACGACCACGAAACAACCAAGGAATTCCCGAAGAACTTCATTGATCAAGTCCTGGAACACTGCAGGTGCATTACTAAGGCCAAACGGCATGACCAGATATTCGTAGTGGCCAGAGTGCGAATTGAATGCCGTCTTCCACTCATCTCCTTCTTTGATACGGATGAGATTATATGCTCCGCGAAGGTCGATTTTAGTGAAGACAGTGGCCCCTCTTAGCTGATCAAACAATACCGAGATAAGCGGAAGGGGATAGGTGTTCCTGACTGTGATATGATTCAATCCCCGGTAGTCAATACAAGGTCTCAAGCCTCCGTCTTTTTTTGATACAAAGAAGCATCCTGCTCCTACGGGAGACTTAGATGGCCTGATGAAGCCTCTCTCCAGGTTTTCGTCGATATACTCCTGCATGGATTTTGTTTCTGGAGCAGAAAGGGAATACAAACGCCCCTTAGGTAACTTGGAACCAGGAATAAGTTCAATGGCACAGTCAAAGTCACGATGTGGCGGTAAGGTATCAGCAGCCTTCTTGGAGAACACGTCCCAGAATTCATGATACTGTGAGGGAAGCCGCTCCGGAATAGGCTGAATCATACGCAGAGACAGTGACAAACAAGACTGTGTACAATAAGTACTCCACTTGACAATCTCTCCTTTTACCCAGTCTATGACAGGGTTATGACAGGAAAGCCATGGGTGGCCCAAGATCATAGGAACCGACGAACAATCGATCAGGAAGAAGGTGATTGACTCAGAATGGAGAGCTCCGATCTTCAACTGTAGTGGCGGGGTCTCCCAGGAAATCTTGCCACCAGGCAACGGACCTCCGTCTAAGCCACAGACAGTAATGGCAGAGTTGAGTTTTACCATCGGAATTCCGGCAGAGCGGGCAAACCCAATATCAAGGAAGTTGCCTGCAGCTCCGCTATCAATGAAGGCCGACAGGTCCACAGAGCGAGCCCGGAAGGTGAGCTGTGCAGGGATTAATACAGCATTTTTCGGGGAGATAATTTGCAGACCTAGGTGAACTTTCCCCTCATTCCCTAGGCATGGTCTTTTCCCGACTTATTTGGGCAAGAACGGGAGAAGTGGCCTTTTATGCCACAGTATAGACATAGACCCTGCGAACGTCTCCTGTCTCTCTCTTCAGAAGAGAGACGATATGCTCCTAATTGCATAGGCTCCTCACCATCCTGGGAAACAGGAACGAAGGCGGATGGAGGTGATGATGTTTCCTTTTCAGCTTTCCGCTCCTTATATCTCCTGTCAATTTTAATGGAGAGGTGCATCAGATCCTCCAGAGAACTAGGAGACGGGTATTGCACCAAAGAATCTTTAATCTGTTCAGATAGGCCGAGACGGAACTGACTTCGTAAGGCAGGGTCGTTCCATCCACTATCAGGTGACCATCTACGGAATTCAGCGCAGTATTCTTCTGCCGACCGTCGGCCTTGTTTCAAGGACCGTAGATGAGCTTCCGCAGAGGCCACTCGATCCGGGTCATCATACAGTAGACCCAGTGCCTCGAAGAAGGAGTCTACGGACTGCATGGCCGGACTGGTCTGCGGCAAAGAAAACGCCCAGGACTGGGGGTCACCCTGTAGAAGGGAAATAATAATCCCAACTCTTTGCTGCTCTGAACCGGAGGAGCGGGGTCTCATCCGAAAATAGAGCTTGCAGCTCTCCCTGAAGTTCCGAAACAGGGTTCTATTTCCGGAGAACCGATCTGGTAAGTTCATTTTGGGTTCACAGATGGGACCTGGAGTTGGTTGTGAAGCTTTTGTGGCTTCTTCTTGAACGGACATACGCTCAGCCAATCCCTGCATCATCTGATACAAGGACTCAACGTGGCCTGCTAGGGTTTGTGCCGGAGACGGTGTGGATCCACTTGCATCCATCCTAATCTTGTCTCCGTGAGTGGGCCGGTTATAATGTTAGGAACCCCTCCAGCCGGCACAACACAACCCGGAGTCTACTCTGCCAGTCAGGTGTTCACTGGAGCCCCTGATGGTGGGGACAGACTGGGCTGCAGACTGACAGAGGGTCGTGAAGTGTGTACCGGCTGGGGAGAACCCAGGCAAGAAGAGTCAGGTCCACGCAGAGGTCAGAAGGTCGGCAGCAGGAACAGTAACGATGAACAAGCTGAGGTCAGAGGTCACAGGCAAAGTAGCAGACCGGGTAAACGAGCCAAGGATCAGGGTCACAGGAAACACAAGCGAAGTCAAATACGAAGCCAAGGGTCATACACGGGAAGTCAAACGTAGATACAGGAACAGGAACAGGAACTGGAACAAGCAGGTAAGCAGACTGGAGCACAGAGCTATAACCGGCAATGAGGTGGCAGACCTCATTGCCTTAAATACTTGAAACAGCCAATCAGGGCCTGGCTCAGATAGGAACCAGCCCCCTAACTTCATTAACCCGCAGGTTAGTAATTTCGTAGAGCGCATGTGCCCGGCTTCTCAATGCCGGGACGCAGCGCTGGAGCGTCTAGTCGTTGCCCCGGCAACAGCCGGGACATGAGAGGAAGTGACGTCCCGGTCGCCATAGCGACGGCCGGGACGCAGGTGAGTGAGTCGCGGCGGCTGGGCACCGCCGCGGCTCGTAACAATTACTCTGTCCCCTCTACCGCGGGAAAGCCAGAAAAAAACAAAACATAAACTCAAAAATCCGCGCTGCGCCGGGATCCAGCATTCTCCCTCTCTCTCACGCAGCTTGTCACTATAGTGAGAGAGGAGGATGCTGGGTCCCGGCGCCGCGCGGATTGGTGAGTTTATGTTTTGTTTTTTCTGGCTTTCCCATGGCACCCCTGTGACAGCATCGCGGCACCCCTGGGAGCAGCGGCGCACCCTTTGGGAACCGCTGTTGTAGACTGTGACATGACTTGTATGTCCAATTCATATGAATCTTTTTAACTAGAAGGCAGATGTATAGAGTTTGGTGTGGACATATGCCTAGATTATGCAACTTCACAAACCAGTGTCTTTGTAGTAAAATGCAGGTTTTGTGTAGCTTGATCTCCATTGGGTGAAAGAACAGAAACAGCATTAGTACAAAACATCAGTCTTACAGTATGCATACATTACATTTCCAATGCTAGTGTTTGCAGAATGACATCATATTCAGTGCTTAAATTCGCATGAAAGGTGTAAAGAAATTCATATCCTAAAGTGGATTATTGAAAGAAACTAAACAGCAGCCAACAGTTTGACTCAATTGGGGTCTGCAAATGCAGTGTATCCAACGGGGACTAGGTAAAAGCCGGAACTGCCAGAGTGCCGGACACCAGAATGAGTCAGCTTACTACAGCGCCCTCTGCTACTTGGTGTCTTAAGTGAAGCTTGTGTTGTTTTCTCTGCGCCTGTATAGTGCATACTGTTTTGCTACACAGATATGTTCTCTGTAATATGTGGAACAACTGTTACACATATTTATATTGCATATATATATATATATATATATATATATATATATATATATATATATATATATATATATATATAATGTATTGTGTGTGTGTGTATAAATATATATATATATATATATATATATATATACACACACACACACATATAATATGTTTATATTTATTTCTGTATATCATAGCTATATACTCTAATTATCCGTTCTACCTACCTGAAGGTATGCCGGAATGGAGCGCTGAGTGCATTACCCATCCATTCTGGCTGCCGGAATGGAGCTCCGAGGACCTTAGCCATCTATTACGGCTGCCGGAATGGATGTCTCAATATCTTATCCATTCATACTGTGTGACAGAATGGATGTCTGAGTACCTTAACCATCCATTCCGGCTGCTGGAATGGGGTTCTGAGTACCTTAACCATTCATTCTAGGTGCCGGAATGGATGCCTGAGTACCTTAGCCATCCATTCCGGGTGCCGGTATAGATATCTGAGTATCTTAGCGATCCATTCTGGGTGTCGGAATAAGGTTTTGTATATATAAATCATTAATTCCAGGTGCCAGAATGCATGATTAATGTACTCAGACCTCCATTCCGGCAGCCGGAATAGATGGTTAAGGTCCTCGGAGCTCCATTCCGGGACCTGGAATGGATGGGTAATATACTCAGCCAGAATGGATAGGTAAGGTATTCAGAACCTCATTCCAGGACCCAGAATGAGTAGCTGTGCTACTCACAGACCCATTTCAGGCACCTGGCCTGGATAGCTATGGACGTCTGACACCCATTCCGGCACCCGGAATGGATAACTATGGTGCTGGCAGACCTATTTTGGCACCCATAATGGATGGTTAAGGTCCTCAGAGCTCCATTCTAGCAGCCGGAATGGATGGCTAAGGTACTGGCAGACCCATTCTAGCACCCGGAATGGATGGGCAGGTTGCTCAGAGCCCCATTCTGGCACCCAGAATGGATGGTTAAGGTCCTTGCAGCTCCATTCCGGCACCCGGAATGGATACTTAAGGTCCTCAAACCTCCATTTTGGCAGCAATAATGAATGGTTAATGTCCTCAGAGCCTCATTCCGGCACATGGAATTAATGGTTAAGGTCCTTGGAGCTCCATCCCGGCAGCCGGAATGGATGGTTAAGGTCCTCGCAGCTCCATTCCGGCAGCCGGAATGGATGGCTTAGTTACTGGCAGGCCCATTCTGGCAACCGGAATGGATGGTTAAGGTCCTTGGAGCTCCATTCCGGCAGCCGGAATGGATGGTTAAGGTCCTCGCAGCTCCATCCCGGCAGCCGGAATGGATGGCTAAGTTACTGGCAGGCCCATTCTGGCAACCGGAATGGATGGGTAAGGTGCTTAGAGCCCCATTCTGGCTCCTGGAATGGATAGTAAAGGTCCTCAAAGCTTCATTCCAGCAGCAGTAATGGATGACTAAGGTACTGGCAGACCCATACTGGAACCCAGAATGAATGGTTAAGGTCTCCATTCCGGTAGCCGGAAAGGATGGCTAAGGTATTGGCAGACCCATTCTGGCACCCGGAATGGATAGGCAAGGTGCTCAGAGCCACATTCTGGCACCCGGAACGGATGGTTAAGGTTCTTGCAGCTCCATTCCCTCACCCGGAATGGATGGTTAAGGTCCTCGCAGCTCCATTCCAGAACACGGAATGGATGCTTAAGGTCCTCAAAGCTCCGTTCTGGCAGCCATAATGAATGGTTAATGTCCTCAGAGCCTCATTCCGGCACCCGGAATTAGTGTTTAAGGTCCTTGGAGCTCCATTCCGGCAGCCGGAATTTATTGCTAAGGTACTGGCAGACCCATTCTGGCACACAGAATGGATGGGTAAGGTGCTCAGAGCCCCATTCTGGCACCCGGAATGGATGGTTAAGGTCCTCAAAGCTCCATTCTGGCAGCCATAATGAATGGTTAATGTCCACGGAGCCTCATTCCGGCACCCGGAATTAGTGGTTAAGGTCCTTGGAGCTCCATTCTGGCAGCCGGAATGTATTGCTAAGGTACTGGCAGTCCCATTCTGGCACCCGGAATGGATGGGTAAGATGCTTAGAGCCCCATTCTGGCTCCCGGAATGGATGGTTAAGGTCTTCACAGCTCCATTCCAGCAGCCAGAATGGATGACTAAGGTACTGGCAGACCCATTCTGGCACCCTGAATGGATGGTTAAGGTCTCCATTCCGGTAGCTGGAAAGGATGGCTAAGGTACTGGCAGACCCATTCCGGCACCCGGAATGGATGGGTAATGCACCCAGAGCTGCATTCCAACATACATTGAGGCAGGTAGAACGGATAACTAGAATATATAGTTATGATATACAGAAATATATATAAATATATAATGTGTGTGTGTGCATATATATATATATATATATATATATATATATATATACACACACACATGCGCACAATGCATTATACATGCAATATATTATGTGTAACTGTTGTTCCGCATATTACAGGGAACATCTCTGTGTAGCAGAACAGAATGCATTATACAGGCAGAGAAAAGAAAGCAAGCTTCACTCAAGACACCCAGCAGCAGAGGGTGCCGGGAGTCAAATCATTCCGGGGTTCTGGCATTCCGGAAATTCTGGTTTTCACCCACACCCCGCTCCATGGCTTTCCTTTGCCCCATACTATTTCTCTCTTTGTTAAGGTGGAGCTGGCAGATGGTTCCTGGGACACTTAACACTATTTTATTTTGGGATGGAAAGGCAATATAATCTTTGTTGTCCTCAGTAATGAAGGGGTTAGCCTGAGATCCACGTGAGGCTGGTGTGCTTCCATCGATTCTATCTCCATGTAGACAAATGCAGAGCTTGTGCTTTGCAGTCTTGTCGGGGCTGCAGTGAGACTGAGCTGAACGATGCTGCTTTAACTCAACGTCAGATCAAGTTTGATCAATAACCCCCCTACTGGTCCAATTGGAAGATCCTTATTCATCTGATCTTTTTTTTTTTCCTCACTCCCTTTCTCTCTTCACCACCATCTTTGGGTAAAGTCCCCTGATTTTCTATAGTGAGAACGGAGCTGAATCGCTCTGATTTGCAGCTTGCATTCAATGGAACTGTCCAGGGTGCTGTAAAGACGGGGCAGGAGAAAGTGCTGGGAGACGCCAAACCCTGGCTGTGTCAGTTTCGTTTTAGAAATTGAATTGGTAAGGCTGTGAAAATGGGGCAAAACGAGATACAGACTGTCTTCCTTTTGCTGGTGAGCCTCGCAGGCGAAAGCTTTGGAGGATTCCCTAACACTATCAATATAGGTAAGTGGCTGATTGTATAGAAATGCTGATTACAATCCTACATAGTATATGCTGTTCCTAGCTATGCATTGTCTTTCTTTATAGCAAAGCAGCTACTGTGTGCAATATACGTATGCTTGCAGCATGTTTTTTTTTTTTTTTTGCTTTTTTTATAATCTCCCACCATCCTGCATTACGGGACAGTGAGAGGATATTTTAAGGAAGTATGAATGTTGCTCAACTTTGTACACTTTACTAGCAATTTACGCTGATACTGAACTGTTGGCTATAATGTATAAATAATCCCTACATATAGTGACCCTAAATATCAGCATTCCACATTGCTGCCCACACAGCTCATTATTTGATTGTCCTCTTGTCTGCTGGAAACAAAAGCAGACAGAATGCAGATAAACAGGGATATTGAGACATGCAGTATGTATTGTATGGATAGAGCCACTGCAGTTTTCTAATAAAATAGGAAGATGTTTGCAGAGATAGCAGCTTAGAGGATGTTCATTTTGATTCAGCACACTGCAGAAAAGTTATTAGACTTGCGTGGAGCAATGCTCACCGAAATCATCCAAAGAATTGTTTCTGCATTCAGTAACAGGGACATTGGGAGCTCTTCTTACTCTGAATGTGAGGATAAAGGGCAGCATGTTAAGTAACACACAGCCTTCCATTCAGACACATCTTGTACATTGCTGAATGGGTTTGCTCATCTTTGTTCTTGATGGGAGCTGTAGAAGAACTGGAGTCAGCAAATTGTATTAAAAGAAAGACAGAAACACTACAGCAGAAATAAGCACTTCTGCAGCTTAGACCATATTCCTCCCTTAAAGGGTCATGGCATGTATTGTAGCCAAAGGGTTAAATATTCTCATCTAGAATAGGAATGCCAGCATTTAGAGATTTATTGTGCCTATCGCTTGTAAAATAGCATGTTTAGTAAAAATGATTATGCTATTTTATATTATTATATTTTTATTTATTATCTATACTGATATTTTTTTTGTTTGTCTGTTTATTTTAATAGGTGGACTTTTCATGAAAAACACAATTCAGGAACACAGTGCATTTATATTTGCAGTGCAACTGCACAACACCAACCAAAATAACACAGAGAGGCCCTTCCAGCTGGTCCATCATGTAGATCACTTAGACTCATCCAACAGTTTCTCAGTGACAAATGCATGTGAGTACCTACTGATTCAAAGGATCCGTTCAAGAAAGCACAGCTTATACAGCATATGACAACTTTGCAGCAATAAAATTCACAACCCGTATTACTTAGTAAAAATTCTGCTTGTGTAGGTTGCTACATGCTTCATGCAAAATATTTAATATGTATGCTAAAATTAGCAGATGCTTCTCTTAGATTAAATTCACTAATGATGGTAAAATGTGAATGAAAAAGATCATTCTATTTAAATATATGTACATATACTGTGTACATAGACGTGTTAAAGAACATATTAAAGAATCCGCTTCTTTATTTTTATAAGTTTTGCAGATATTTGTTTGCAATTAGTGAGCAAAAGTAAATTTTTAGATAGAATACAAACAATAAGAATCTAGATCTCTCTCTTTCACTCTCTCTCTCTCACACTGCTCTCTCTCTCTCTCTCTCTCTTTCTCTCCCTTCTCTTTCCCTCTCTCTATCTCCCCTCTCTGTCTCTGAAATAGTACAGAGACATGGCTAGTCATGTGAACGCATCTAATGCAGCATTTACAAAGTCTGGACATGCATTAGCAAACACTTGGAATCATTGCCAATGAAAATGTTCCATTGGCTGTGAACACAGTACTATAGGATATACTGATGAATGTTCTAAATCTTAAGAATACTAAGACATTGTGGTTTTATTGCATAATATTTAATGAGCTGTTCTCTGCAGTGCTCGATTCGCTTCTGTGGGCTACATGAAATAATAAGTATGCTGGGGAAATAGATGTGTGAAGTGTTGCTGAACACAGTCCCATAGGATCAAATTTATATTAGGGTTTATTACATGTAAGATATATCTACCTTTATAGTCAGATTTTAACCAATCCAGTGCCAAAACCGATTCTGTCTATGCTGCATTGCTAGTCTAAGTGACAACAGACAGATATTTGCATCTTTTAGTAGATCAAGGGGATTATTTTATTACAAATTGTAGTAATCACAGTTTCCTACTTCAAAAATCCGCCAAAACCAAACAATGGAACAATTTTGGTTGTGGCGTTTTAATACCCAAAACCGAATTGAAATAAGGCTTTATTAAAATCCATTGATGTGTACAGTTCTCATGTATAGTAGCTACATATTTTAGTGCTGTTTCCTGGTATGTTCTAGGAGTGCATATTTATGTGAATGGTACGAGGCCATCTTTAAATTAAAGTCCCATAAAACCCAACTTTCAATGGTCTATTAGATGTTTTGAAAGTAAGTGCTATGCTGTAAACTCTTTGAGACTCTTCCTCTAAAAATCAAACCTGGTTTGTTTTTACTAACTTACATAGAAATTAGTTTTTACCTATACAAAAATCAACTGTTCCTTTACAGTTCAGCCAGGTACTGATTTCCTACACAAGCTATTACTCTTTTTTCATTATAATCAAACACTTAGGTTCCTTAATCCTTAATCAAATTAATCCCTTCAAGAGGTTGGCTTTATAAAACCATTTTACAATATAAATGAATGGATTAAATTTAAATGCTAAAAGTCCTTTTACGCAGTTTTCAGTAATTGATTTTAAACAACAATATTTCTTTATGGAAATGAAGGAAATTACACAAGACAATCTGACAATGTTTAGTCAGTATGAGTGATGGGACAAATGAAACTACACTGTTAGTTACAGCAGAAACCATAATCTCTAAAACGAGTAAGTGTGTTCCTTTGCCAAATTTGCCATCAATTTGGATATTTTGGATTTAAAGGATATAAATAAATACGGACTGACAGGGAAAAGTAACTGCTTTTCTTTGGTTTCAACCCACATTAGACAGGCAAGCAACACATCATGACTCAGAGAAACCCAGGCTTAGCACTGCTACAGTTTGTAGGAGTAAAAACATACAGGGTGTCACATCTGTACTCTGAAGAATAAAAAGCAATAATTTTCAAATGTCAGAAAGCTTTTTCTTCCTTTCCAAAGAGTGAAAGGACAACTCAGCATGCAATCACCTAGCATGGGAAACTGTATTTGCTCTTTTATTGCTACAAAATAAAATCCTTTGTCCTGCTTTGCACTCTCTTTGCAAAAATACAACTGAAGTGGTTTGTTTCAAATATTGGGAGGTTACTTATCCAGCTGTGACTGACATGGCTACTTAAATAATTTAGTTTTAAGAAAAATATTTAGAGTACCCCTAATTCCAAAGTCATATGAGAGAGCCAATACTGTCCTGCAGCAGCGCCACAGAATAGCAGAATTGATCAAATCTATGTAATTTTAGCATTCTTGGTTTCTCGATGAACATGCCTCTTATCCTTGTTTGTATTTATTGCAGCTGCTAAAAAGCTTTGTCCTTGAATTCTACACTGACTTAACTTGGTAGCATAATATAACATAGTGAAATTCACACTTTGTGTCGGTAAAGGCCTGAAATGCCTGTTGTTTTCCACCAGCACAAACGCTACTAATAATATAGCAATAATGCACTGTGGAGTCTTTGACTGCAAACCTATAAGGCCAAAATAGTGCAAGTTTTTGAGAAATACAGAACTACACAGAGCTTAACTCAACAACTGAGTGCTCAAAATTCAATTACGTTTTTGACATATGTGTTCTACATGTTTGTAATGGCTTTATGTATTACAACAGTGACCAAGCTTCATTGAATGGCTCTTGCCCAATTTAAACTGAAAGTGAAAACTTCAAAGAGTTAATTGTGATTGTAACTTTACAGTTAGGAAACTACTGTATTTCTGTATCTATCTATCTATCTATCTATCTATCTATCTATCTATCTATCTATCTATCTATCTATCTATCAATCTATCTATCTATCCCATATATATCTTTTATAACACCCATGCTTTTACACACGCACATACTCACATACAGACCATAGTGCATTAACAACATTAACTCTTATCCATTGAACTATTTATTTATCAACACACATGATTTTGCCAATATTGTACACTGATATTATTTACTGACAATAAAAATGCAGTAGATGCATGAGGTAACTATAGACTTACTTAAGTGAATAATTGCAGCTCAATAGTTAAGGCGTTTCATTGCAGGCTGCAGCTAACAACTCAGAGACAGCGCCAGAATTAATGTGGATTATGTTAAGGCTGCTTAGATCAAATGTTATTGAAAGAGCCCGCCTGTGTTTTTATGCTGTGCTGTTGTAGTGCATTCCACTACATCTCCTCAGCCTCTGCAGTGTCAGCTCATTAGCACACAGATCTCATATCCCCTCTCTGCACTGTCATTGCAAAAATTGCTGTTGTACACCTTTACAGTCAGCTAGGCTCTTGAATTACGCTCTGTTTGCAAGATACATTAAGGGGAAAGAGCTAAAGAACAACAAATGTAACCTTAGGGTTATTTGCTGTAGAATATTGCAAACAAAGCATCAGCACAAATCCTGTTTTGTTCATTAATGTTGAGGATATAGGCAGATTAGCAAGTGGATCGGAAGTGTACATACAAGAATTTCATTTTTCATCCAAAAAAAAGTTGGCAAGTGGTCTTAAGTCTGCAGGGCTAGTTTAGGCAGTGCAGTCTGCACTATCTGTCTTATTACTTGAGATTTAGCACTTTTTAGTACTAAAACAAGAAAAATCAGTCTCGCATGAACCCATATTTGAGTTTATATGATTATCTTTTTATACTGCTTGTAGTCTGTGGAACTGTAAATGTTTACAGACCAACAATTTGTACCACCGAACAATCAGTTGCAATGAACTATATAATATAACAATTGGAATAAATATGACTTCAGGTTGTGAGACCTTACGTTTTTATCATTTAGACCGAATCCTAGCATTAATATATACAGCAGTTCTCCCATGACAAAACAATTCTGCAAATTCATTGAACTGCATTATATCTAGTGCTTGTCAAGTAGCTCTTGCAGTCTTTAGACTATGTCATGTTACTGGCATTATCCATATTCCTTACATAATCTAAACATATAAAGTATTTATATATATATATATATATATATATATATATATATATATATGTGTGTGTATACTGTTTATATATGTAGGTTTGGCTCAGGTCAGCACATATATATCCCGCACCCTCTATTCAGGCATGCTTTTTCATCTATCAGAGATGTTCATACTCTCACTTTCATTTGGCATTTTTCACTCTTATTTCAAGCATGACTTGATTATTACTTTTCTATAGAAAAGCACCTCTTGAATCTTCTCTTTCAAGCTTCTAACCTGTGTCTAATCTGCTCCTTACATGAATACTTATTGAACGCCTTGTCCATACATTTCCTTTCCGTGTTGAGGAGTGTATGGCCATTTCCACTCTACAAATGAACTTTAGTTTTGAAGCTGATGGTCTTAGGATCTCGTCCCATAATATTAATGGGGCCCCACTTACACTGTGGCAGAAAGGCACATTTTCAGGCTCACTCTTAGCAATGTAATAAACAGGTTACCACAAAAATCTTGCCACAACTTATAACAGCCCTGATTTCCCTCACTCATGCTTTTATACTAAGAAGTATTTAAAACTTCTACTCTATAACACAAATTATAATTATACATGTACTGGATGCTCAATGCTATGTGAAGATACATTGTTGCATGGAATTAGTTAAAAAGGTGTAGCGGTTAAGATGAGGGTCCTCCAAAGCGAGACAAATAGTCTGTGTATATATATCTAATATATAAATGCTTAGTGGCGTCTGTCTGTCTGTGTGTGTGTGGGAAAAAAAAAACAAGTTGCAGCGCCACCTGCTGGGCAGAGTTATACACTGACCTACTAAATTCTTAGTGTGTGTGGGGAAAAAAAATCAAAAAGGGCTGAAATTTGGTAGGGCTCAAACTCATTTTCGTGAGGTAATTTTACCTCATGAACACACATGTGTAGAGGCGTGCGTTAGTGTGTGTGTGTGTGTGTGTGTGTGTGTAAAAAACTATTTTCTCAGAAAGGGCTCATCCAAGTGACCTGAAATTTGGTATACTGACATTATTTGACAAAAAAATTAGAATAGTCAAGTCAGTTAACTTCCATCATCCCCCCTTCCCCCCGTGGGAGGGGTAGTAAAGGCTAAATTTACGAGTTGAGGGGTCAAACTCATTTTTGTGAGGTAATTTTACCTCATGAACACACATTAAAAAGGCCGCTTGCGTCGGGAACTAACGCTCCTCCCCTGAGGAGGCCTGGGCTAGGTCCAAATGCATGACAAGAACCTTTTTAAGACCTTAAGTAGCTTGATTTAACTAGAATGCATGAGTATCATGCACGGGTTAACTTGTATATATATATATATATATATATATATATTCATCTATAGGAATCAATAATGAAATAATAATAATAATAATAATAATAATCTAAAATATCTAAACGATGGTAACATGTATGTATATAACATACTCTAGTCAATCAATATATTTTTTATACATTGGCATAAACTGTATATATGCATTAAAGAAAGAAAGTAAGGAAAATGTTTTAGTTTTTAGTTTAGCTTTGTGTATCCAAATAGGGATAACATTTGTGATATCAATGTATTAGAAGAATGAAAAACAAGTTTTTCATGTTAATATACATATATATATATATATATATATATATATATATATATATATATATATAATGTTGTGCAGATTGTGTCGGTTTGGTAATGCAAATCTGTGTCTGTGATATGGCTACAGCAAACACAAATGTCCCACTAGAAGCAGGGCATGTAGTCATCATTAATGGACTCCAGCTCATAATGACAGTGAGGAGACCCAGTGCTCAGGTCATGAACCAAATCATTTCCTTCCTATTCTCAAGTTGGCGAACATGAGCTTGAAACTGAACTGCATCTGCAGTTTGCTTACGTAATCTAAAGTTATATTCACAATGTAACATCACCAGAGCATACCATAAGAGGACGTACACCCAGACAGAAGCAGGGGAGAAATGAATAAGAGAAGACAACAGCTTTCTTTGGAATCCATGAACCTCTAATTATACTCAGGGTGCACACTCAAATCAAATGGTATATGCCTGCTTCCAACAAAACTTGGAAAACACTCATGTTGTTAAAGGATTTCCCCATCTTTAATGGTATTCATTACTAAAATATCCTACCCACAAACATGGGTGGGCTCCCTCCTTTACCAAAACCCAAGAGTCATAATGCCTCAAATCATACTTGTATTCCCTGTAATAACACTGCAGACAAAACTAGCACACTTTATAGTGATCCATAGCTCTCAACTCTAGGAAACAGCTTCTATAGAGCTCTGTTGTAGATCTATGGGCGGTCTTAGTCCTTAGCTTTGGGTGACCGAGCCCCGGAAGAGGGACCCTGCTGCCTGATATACCTGGGAGGGGTTAAACTTTATTAACAAAAGCTCCACTAAAGGTGGAGTTGTTATTTAAAGTCATTATATTCAAAAGAGAATATGATTTCATGGTACAACATTCTGCAGCATTTATGTTTTCAGTGTTTCAGATAACTTTATAACTGCTGATATAATGCAGCATAATGAAATGATATAGAGCAACAGGCCTCAAATTTCAGGAAGGTTTTTCATAAATAAATAATCCTGTGTTTCTTGTACTAATCAAGAGAATTTGCTAACAGAATACCAGATATGTATAAATATTGCTAAAATCTAGTTTTTCTGTTACTTTTCCTGGGCAGCACCAGATTTCCTTCAGAACATGCTCTTACTCTTATGTTTTTCATACCAGGTTCACCAACTTGCTATTTAGTAAATTTAGCAGATGCAGCACATCCACTTTAGATCTCAAATGTATTTTTAGGACTGAAATGACCATTAATCTCTTTTCTTTCTGTTGTTCATTTTTTGGTTCTCTTATGTTTATCTGTAATGAAAAGAAAAAATTGCAGTTTCAAAATGGATCAAAAAGGGTCAGCCATCCTAGCTTCAAGATAATTGTATATTTCATGCGTACTGTTTTTATTGCTTTTTGGTCTCTATTTTAGTCATAATAAGCCACAGTCTATGTTTATTTGTATTCCAACCTCGCTAAGGGGCATCGGTTTAAATCTATGCTTTATAGATAGAACACAAATATTTCTGCTTATATTACCTGTCCCTCTCTGGTAAAATAAACTTAAACATTTTATTTTGCAATACTTTAATAATTAGTAAAGAACAGGGGCTGCAATGCTCCACATGTAATATTCAGATTTTCTCTAGGTTGATCTCCATTCATTACTGAACTAGAATTCTAGCAATCCATTGTATTATGCAGAGGCCATAAACGGGTGTAAGGACTGTGGAAGATGTTGCATGTACAGCAACAGTAACTATAGAGTGACATGAGAAAGCCCAAGGTGGCAATGTATAAAGTATTAATATCTATTTTGGTTACATATTCATTCAAATGAGAAAGTCTACAGTTCATTAAAGGTGACTCCGAATAACTGCTCTAGATCAGTAAAGAACACTGAGACATGACTCTGGCATGATAAATACTTTATAGTAACTGCTGGACTGGGCTGATTGTTGCCTTCCGGTGCCACTTCCCTCTTGTCCCCTTTACTGATGTAGACCACTAGGAACGGTGGCATGTAGGGGTGCTGAGAATAAGGGGGAGTGGGTACAAGTACTGGGGTCTGGGCCTGCCTGGGGGCCCTCACCTTCCTTTGTATTGGGAGGACCATGTCCCTTTCAGTGACTATGGGTGGAGCCCCAAGAAGTTGGTGTACCAGGACCCTTTTTGTGGCCCTGGTAGCATATAGAACAGGAGGTGGCACTGGAGAGATGGTACAATGGGCCTAGGGAAATATATGTAGTTTTTTTAATTAAAAACCCCTGTATGTCTGGTGACAAGTCCTGTTTAAGCTCAGTTGTCCAATTCCTTGCAAGTTATTATACTATGTATCCAACACTAGGAAAAACTAAATAAAAGTATTTTCTTTTTATCCTCAAATAAGATATACATTTCTTTCTGACTCCAAAATCAAAATTAATTACACATTCGATTGGCATTTTAAGATAACATTCTACTAGCCTGACAAATAATATAATGACATTTCATATTTCTCACTCTTGATACAAAAGGCTGTTCAATATAGCAAATGACAGTGTGAGCTTAATGTACCTCAGTGTTACACTACATGTAACAATGACTGAAGAGTAGTTATTTCGTGAGTTAGCTTTTTTGATTGGTACATTTGATCTGTTATGGTGTATTTTACCTAATGGGGACTAGCTAGTAGTCCAGAGTGGAACTAACTACGAGTCCAGAAGTAGCTACTTTTGAACTCATGCTGACTGTACCCAATACTACGACATCTTACTGGTCCTAGCAGACAGATGAATGAAGATTAGTTCAAAATTTCCCCAAAAAAGAAAACACTTCAGACACTAAATGGAATAGAAATGGTACAAAAAGAACAGATACAAATATAAAATATAAGAATACAAAAATATAGTATAATAAAAAATGTATAACTAATAACCAATAGGCTCAGGCTGCTGCATTCAGCGTTTGCCTAGACACCCCTAGAAAAGAAAATTTACAAAAAAGAAAAAAGAAATACAGAGCTCTGCAAGCTCTATTAATAATAATAATAATAATAATAATAATAATAATAATAATAATAATAATAGAAAAAAATAACAGGTCTCAAATGACAGAATAAAGAACTGCAAGCATAAAAAATTATTGTTTCATCTCAATAAACTCAATATAAAAACGTACACAAAATATACACATATAACACATACATTCTAAAAATTAAATGAATATATATGATCACCACATGTTCAATCTGCATAAAATACGTGTAAAAGGGTACCCTCTACAAATGGAGCAGTCCTTGTGTTCAGAGATCCAAATCTATCAATTTATACAGCCTGTATCATGCACTCTGATGGATCAAGTCATTTTACCTTTATTGGAGAACCCAGGAACTGGGTAAGAACGTTTTGATTCTTGTTGAATTGAGAACCTAACAATTGCGGAGACCGAGCGTCTGTGTCACCAACAAGTGACCAGAGTATACGTTTTATGGTTTAAACCTGTCAGGTCAGGTGATTTGTTACACTTATATTGCAGTTCCCAGATATTGGGCAAGAACATTCGGCCATATATTATTCATGCACGTGAATACTACTAGTTTACAGCTATTATCTATATTCTCTGATCAGAGACTTATGTTCATGAGTGCCAGGCTGTATAAATTGATAGATGTGGATCTCTGAACACAAGGACTGCTCCGTTTGTTGAGGGTACCCATTTACACATATTTTATGCAGATTGAACATGTGGTGACCTTATATATTCATCTATTTTTTAGAATTTATGTGTTATATGTGTGTATTTTGTGTATGTTTTTATATTGAGTTTATTGAGAATAAACAATTATTTTTTACGTACTATATGTATGCTTGCAGTTCATTATTCTGTAATTTAAGACCTGTTATTTTTTTATTATTATTATTATTATTATTATTATTTTGTATTTCTTTTTTCTTTTTTGAGATGAATGAAGATGTTAAAAAGCATAAATAGTGATATACATTAGATACCAAGGACTGGGCATTCTCTAAGTGCACTGTTTTAAGATCGTGTCTCAAGATTATCAGGGAAAAACAACAAATCATAACATACCTTGCTGTTATTGCTGTAGATTAATTAATTCTTATCCACACAATTTAGCAAGTTGCAGGAAATGCGTTTATATTCTGTTTACATTAAATAATATTTTTAATACCTTAATAATTCAGACACAGCAGGTAATGATAAGCAAATCAACTATTTGTAAATACATTTACAGATTTATTTGGGGTCCAGCTAAGCAATTTTCACATACGCACTTTTGCAGTTTCCTCTGTTGCATTTTGTGTGAAGACCACACAGGGGCAAGAGTAGGAAAATGGCCTGGGTATAGGGGTAATTGAACCCTATGCTAAAACTCATATTATTCACTAAGACAGATAGCTATAATGGATCATGTAAGGACATGCACTGCACACACAGGATTTTCTTCCATTTTGGTCTGTACCACTTATACATATATGTATATGGCATAAAAATGTCAATGTTAGCATGGGAATAAATGAGACCCTTGCTTGTATCAATGCATTTCATACAGAAGATAATGGAGGGGATCTTTAAATCAGTGCTTGTGTGGACAAGCCCTAGAGGTCCAATTTAAAATAACTAATAGATTCAC
Source organism: Mixophyes fleayi (assembly GCF_038048845.1). NCBI lineage: Eukaryota > Metazoa > Chordata > Amphibia > Anura > Limnodynastidae > Mixophyes > Mixophyes fleayi. Next base: position 56,708,309 of record NC_134410.1, on the reverse strand, counting down.
AAAAATCACATGTTTGCAGAAGTTGCTTTAAATAACATTCACATTTAGCTATTTGCTATTTCAGTCACAGTATACTTCTACCATTGACATTATCGTCATTATTTCTTCCCTCATTATTATTATTCCATCTGCTTGAGCTCTAAATCCCAGACAAGAACAGCAAAGGTGATGGATAAGGTCACAGAGGGAGATCTGGAATTTTTTTTCATTAAAGATAAGATTCCTTTTTGTTTCTTGTACGTTGGTGTGTTCGGCAGCTCCTAATGGCTGAAGGAAACAGTTATATTATGTGTTTTAGTCAATGTGAAATTATCACTGCAACATTAGATTCACCACCAGTGACCAAATACCAACAAAGGTACTAGTGCATCTAGCTAGTATATGATGCTTTTAATGGCCATTTTGTTCTGCAGGTGTTTATAAAAAATGAAATATGTCTCTGATATTTTATAACAAAAGTAAAAATAATAAGAAAAAAACAAAGGCAACTCTCTTTCATTGGCAGCACCCTGACATATGCCTACTGCCGCTGCCAACGCGAACCAGCAAAATCCAGCACCAACAGAACAGCCAACAAAATAACTATATTCTCTTCCTTCCCCATGAATGTGCACTGGGCAGCTCTGTAGAAAGGGGGGGGGGAGGGTAGAGTTCATTGCACCAAGCTATATACCTTGACTTAGAATTAATTGGAGAATTCTTGCTGTGTTACAACAGACCTCCAATTAGCTGTGTATAGCGTGAGATATACAACTTAATTGAAATGAAAAGGGTTACCTGGTGTGTCGCTCAATCCAACACTACTTCATATATCGTTACATGGAAAAAATTCTTACATCATAGGCTCGTTTTCATGTTCTGAATTATATAATTGTAATATTTTTTTGTTTACAGCACAACTGTAACAAAAATCTTACATTTTATGTTTATAGCCCAAAATGGGAAACCAAACCAGGACAATTTTGCTAATCATTTATAGCAATTACTTTAATGCTTACATTTATCACATCTGCAAATCTGATCTAAAATCAGAGCAGACATTTACTTTCATCACATATCTTGACGGATAAAAGTTCATTGCTGATTAGTTGCTATAGTTTTAGTGCAGATTTGCACCTCTGAGCAAGGTTAGTAGAAAACCCTAATTGACATCACATCCTGCATTTCGCTAGAAAAGCATGATTGTAGTGTTCTGTCTATCATTATATTTTCTGTTTTCTCAATAGCCAGGAACATTTTGCATTTGCTTAAATTATTTTGATTTTCACTGAGCTTTTTTGTTGAGCATAAAATGACCATGGATTGCAAAAGTAAAAATGCCAGATTTAAGCAAGTGTTTATATAATGTGTGGTCATTCCCCTTATGTAATGTAGAACAGGAAATGAAAGGTCAGTAAAGAAAATTAAGTAAGTAGATCAGGGTATTGGGAATAAAAAGCCTGGGTTGTTAATTTTGTGGCATTGCTCGTGGTATTCTTACTATATAAACATTAAACACTTACAAAGGAAATTAATAAAAGATATTTTAAAAAAAAATGCCCACCAACTGAAATGTAGCATATTGACCAGTTGATACGTCAATAATATATACTGACAAGTAAAAAAATAAATATAGTAAACACAAAATACTTGTAGCTTTAATAATGGAATAGATTGTCAGTAGATGTGGAGAAATTCTTCCCACTGAGAAAATGTAAATGTGTGAAATAGGCTAAGGAGTAAAGGAAACATGTACTCTGTGATTCTGGATTAAATGTTATATGTTTAAGCCTGTCTCTATTTGGGCACAAGTGTGAAATTGTCAGCCATGGTATCTATCTCTCTGTCTGAAATGCAAATGACCTCAACCTGGATATATTTAATAATTCATAGGCTGCAAGGTCATTATGAAGTATACTTGACACACAATTTCCCCCTTACATTTACTAGTTCACCTTAGTTAAAATAGATGTATATATTCTATGTAATCACTTTAGCACAGGGGCTGTAAAATTCCAATCTCAATACTACAGACAAGTAATTTTAAGTATATTCTCCAGTGCTAGAAAGCTGATTTTCTATCTAAGTAAACTTTTTTCCTGTTTGCTTTTATTTTTCTACCATAAAGAAGTTGTGCCAAAGGCTACAATAAGATTTAATGCAGAGCAAGGAAATTGCATTTTCAGCACTGGTTTCATGTGTCTAAAAAGTCACTACTTTAGTCTGCGGACAGCATTCAATATATAAAGAAATGTGCATTATGCACGGATGCCAGTTTGTTTAGCTTTTTTAGAGATGGTTAAATGGAAATTGAAATGTAAAACATTTGTAATTAGTAGATTAAACCAAAATAATGTGTATTTAAGTGAAGCAAGCTCGCTGACTCCTAACCTTAACTCACTTACATTGCTATATGTTTATCATCTTGGCGCAAAGGAACAAAATGAACACAGGCGCCAACGGGCAGAAAGAATGAAGCAGGTTGTTTAGACCATTATGCTGGACATGAAATATTTCTATAACCCTACATCTGTACCCTATTCATGAATTATTTACTTCCTCTAAGAAATCCATAACACACAAGAAAGCATTCCTAATACTTCACATGTGGCTTTCCTCAAGGAACATATCCAATTTCATCTCCAATTTCATTACTAAATTTGAAGGAATAACAGCTCTTACTGGAGGCGTATTCAATAGTCTGATCACTCTTTAGTAGAGATGGCATTTTCCATTGAGCCACTGTCATTATAAGCTCTTATAAGCAATGTGTTTAAAAATTTACTAAAACATATTATTGCCTGAATGGTCTGTAATTTTATTCAACTGTATATTTTTACTTCTTTGCAAAGTAATATTCCAAAACTTCTTGAGTCTCATTTACAGTTAGTAGTGAATCCAGCTGGAAGTTACATTTTTGCACCTTGGCAAAAACATGCTACACTGTGGTCAGAGAGCAATTTCAAAATGTGTGGACAGGTTTAGAATTGGGAAGGAGCACATATTAGCTCAACAGTAAGGGGTTAAAATACTAAGGAGAGGTTTATTTGGAGATTTTCAAATCTCTGAACATCGCAAGGGGTTTTCAGCTAAAATACGCAGATTTATCGACCTGCGGGTTTAAGCCTGACAACTCAAATCACATCTAAAGCGCTACGGAATATGTTGGCGCTATATAAATAAATGATGATGATGATGATGATGATGATGATCTGATGCTTGACAGTTTGAAAGCCCCTAAATCGCATGTGGTTTAGGCAAAACATCTAAGGAGACCCTGGACCATGATTATACTATAGGGACATGTAGGGTAAGATTTCCAAATTTTTCCATCTGTTGTGACCATCAGTCCTCAGCATCAGCAGCGCTCACACATCTCGGTAAAGAGCTATAAACATTGTACTGATTTTACTATTGCGCCTGCTAATTTATTTTATTTTATGCATGTATGCTTTGTATTGGTGCATATCCTTTGCGTGAATTTTTTGATACGTATGTGACCACTCGTTACTTTTTTTGTGCCCTCCCACTGTTTTAATCCTTTTTACTTCATATGAGGTGCTGCATTATATTTTATCAGTGAGAGCACCTCATCATCATCATCAATTTATATAGCGTCAACATATTCCATAGCGCTTTACAATTGGGGAAAAACATAATAAACTAATAAACAAACTGGGTAAAACAGACAAAGAGGTGAGAAGGCCCTGCTTGCAAGCTTACAATCTATGGGACAATGGGAGATTGACACATGAGGTTAAGTATACATTTTGCATCTTGGCCCAGCCAGACTGCAAAGGTAAAAGTGACTCATAAGCTAAATGATCCTGTCATACAACAATGTTGGTCAGGGGGTAGTTATCTTGTGTGAAATTGTGCAACAGGCAGTAACAGGCTAAAGGTAGTGAGGTTAAGAGGGTGGTTGAGGAATATTATAAGCTTGTCTGAATAGGTAGGTTTTCAGAGAACGCTTGAAAGTTTGTAGACCAGAGGAGAGTCTTATTGTGCGAGGGAGAGAGTTCCATAGAGTGGGAGCAGCCCGAAAAAAGTCCTGTAACCGGGAATGGGAGGATGTAATGAGGGTGGAAGAGAGACGCAGATCTTTTGCAGAACGGAGTTGCCGAGTTGGGAGATATTTTGAGACAAGAGAGGAGATGTATGTTGGTACAGCTTTGTTGATGGCCTTGTAGGTTAGTAAAAGTATTTTATATTGGATTCGGTAGAAGACAGGCAGCCAGTGTAGAGACATACAGAGTGATTCAACAGAGGAATAGCGATTTGCAAGGAAAATCAGTCTTGTCGCAGCATGCAAAATAGATTGTAGGGGTTTGAGTCTGTTTTTGGGAAGACCAGTAAGGAGGGAATTGCAATAGTCAATGCGGGAGATGATAAGTGCATGAATTAAGGTTTTAGCAGTGTCTTGCGTGAGATATGTGCGGATTCTGGAAATGTTCTTTAGATGTATGTAACATGATTTAGATATAGAGTCAATGTGGGGAATAAAGGATAGGTGTGAATCAAGGATTACACCTAGGCAGCGAGCTTGTGGGGTGGGATTTATGGTCATGTTATCAACAGAGATAGAAATGTCAGGTATGCTCTTGTTGGCGGGTGGGAATATTATTAACTCTGTTTTAGAAAGATTAAGTTTGAGTTGGCGAGAGGACATCCAAGATGATATGGCAGAAAGACAGTCAGTTACACGGGACAACACAGATGTCGAGAGATCAGGAGAGGATAGATAGATTTTTTGTATCATCCGCATAGAGATGATACTGAAAGCCAAAGGAACTTATTCGATTTCCAAGAGAAGCGGTATAGATAGAGAACAGCAGAGGACCTAGCACTGAGCCTTGTGGTACTCCAACTGATAGGGGAAGAGGAGCAGAGGTGGCTCCAGAGAAATTAACAGTGAAAGAGCGATTAGAGAGGTAGGATGAGAACCAGGATAGAACAGTGTCTTGAAGACCTAGGGATTGCAGCGTTTGTATGAAAAGAGAGTGGTCAACGGTGTCAAATGCAGCCGAGAGATCCAGGAGAATTAGGAGAGAGTAATGGCGTTCAGTTTTAGCAGTAATCAGATCATTGACAACCTTGGTCAGCGCAGTCTCTGTGGAGTGTTGAGAACGAAAGCCAGACTGAAGAGGATCCAACAGGTTGTTTGCGGAAAGAAAGCATGTGAGGCGAGTGTATGCAAGTCTCGCTAGAAGCTTGGAGGGGCAAGGGAGCTGAGAGATGGGACGGTAATTTGAGAGAGAGTTTGGGTCGGAGTTTTGTTTTTTTAGAATAGGAGTAATCACTGCATGCTTGTATAGTGATGGAAAGATGCCAGTAGAGAGTGAGAGATTACAGATTTGAGTTAGAGGTGAAATGAGTACAGGAGACAGGGATCTACCAATTTGCAAGGGAATAGGATCAAGAGGACAGGAGGTAGAGTAGGAAGATAAGAAGAGAGTAGAAATCTCCTCTTCATTTGTGGGGTCAAATGAAGAGAGGGTGTCAGAGGGTAGTGGGAAGGAATTGAGCTGATTGCTTGTCGAGGGAGATGATACCATTTCTAGTCTGATCTTATCAATCTTGTCCTTGAAGTAGGAAGCAAGATCCTGAGCACTGATAGTAGATGGAGGGTTCGGGGTGGGAGGATTAAGAAGATGATTAAATGTATTGAAAAGACGTTTGGGGTTAGAAGCCTGAGCATAGATAAGAGATTGGAAGTATGTTTGTTTTGCAGTGTCCAGAGCATTTCGATAGGAGCGGTAGACAGAAGTATATGTGAAGAAGTCATTAGAGCTTCGAAATTTACGCCAGTGACATTCTGCTTTACGGGACAGTTTTTGAAGACTTCGTGTTGCTTTGGTGTGCCACGGTTGACATCGAAGTCGACGTGTAGTATGTAGTGTCGCTGGAGCCACTTGATCAAGGGCTGTTGCTAAGGTTAGGTGAAAATGAGGTACTGCCATCTCAGGGGATGAGAATGTAGAGATAGGGGAGAGAAGGTGTTGGAGAGAGGTGGAAAATTGTTGAAGATTAATAGAATTCAGATTTCTGCGAGTATGAGGAGGCTTGGTAGAGTTAGACAGTAGAGAGGTTATAGCAGAGGGGGTGAGAGTGTAGCTGATAAGTGTTACGAACCGCGGCTCTCCGACGGGCCGCCGCGGCTCGCTTCCGGTCTTCTCGGACGCCCCGGCCGTCTCCATGACGACCGGGGTGTCACTTCCGCCTCTGACGTCCCGGTTGCCTAGGCAACAACCGGGACGCTGTTATCCAGAGGCCGCAGCGCCCGGCCAGCAGGCTGACACCCGGGCACATACTAGCAGGGAAAGGTAGGACTATTTATGTTTATGATGTAGACTCTGGTGATAGTCTTTCTGATTTTCTTTTATTGGTGCTGTCTTGTGATTGCCAGTATTTCCTCGGGGCAGTGATTATGCAGTGGGAGGGGTTTTATTACTATGACTCCTATTGGATCTCCTTGCTATTTAAGGCAGTGAGGACTGAGCCTCATTGCCAGTTATAGCTTCCTGTTTAGCTAGGCTCCTGTTCCTGTTTCCCTGCTCCTGTGCTTATTCTATTATTGGATTTCCCGTGTATGACCCCTGGCTTGTTTTTGGACTTCGTTGTATTGCCTGTGACCCCTGACTTCGGCTCGTTTTCTGATATCCCTGTCTGCTGCCGGCCCTTGACCTTTTGCCTGGATCTCACATCGCTGTGTTCTTCTACGCTGCCTCAGGGTTCTCCCCAGTCAGTGCACACTACACGACCCTCCGTTCGTCTGCAGCCAAGTCTGTCCCCACCACTAGGGGCTCCAGTGAACACCAGACATCGGAGCAGATTCCGGGTTCTGTCGTGCTGACTGAAGGAGTTCCTAACATTATAACTGGCCCAAAAATAAAGACGATCCTATTTTCCACTGATGGAACCCAGTCCGGCTCAGGTCCTAGCAGGGCAGATCCAAGTTGTGTCGCAGATGGTTCAGGATCTTTCACACAGGCTTTCTGCTCAGGAAGAAGCCGCCAAGGCCTCACAAGCAACTCCGGCACCTGAGCCAAAGTTAAATCTTCCGGACCGGTTCTCTGGAGATAGAACCTTATTCCGAAATTTTAAGGAGGGCTGCAAGCTGTATTTTCGTCTCAGGCCCCGCTCCTCGGGCTCGGAGCAACAGAGGGTCGGCATTGTCATCTCCTTACTCCAAGGCGATCCCCAATCCTGGGCGTTCAGTCTGACTCCTGTTAATCCAGCTCTGCAGTCCGTAGACGCCTTCTTCAATGCACTTGGTCTCTTATATGATGACCCAGATAGGGTGGCCTCGGCCGAGTCCCACCTAAGAGCGCTGAAACAGGGACGGCGGACAGCGGAAGAGTACTGTGCCGAGTTCCGACGTTGGTCGGTCGACAGTCAGTGGAATGACCCCGCACTACGGAGTCAGTTCCGGCTTGGGCTCTCGGAGCAGATAAAGGACTCCTTAGTCCAGTATCCTTCATCATCTTCCTTGGAGGCCTTAATGCAATTGGTTATCAAAATTGACCGCAGGATCAAGGAAAGAAGGTCCGAGAAGGAGGCCGCCTCACCATCCTGGTCCTCTCCAGCCGTCTACCCAGTTCCTCAGGATTTACCAGAGCCCATGCAGTTAGGGGCTTATCGCCTGTCCCCTGAGGAGAAATCCAGGCGGCGGTCATTGGGGCTATGTCTCTATTGCGGCAATAAAGGCCATCTCCTGCGTAGCTGCCCGAACAAGGCGGGAAAAGACCAGGCCTAGGAGTAAAGGAGGAGGTACACCTAGGTCTCCAGATGGTCTCCTCCAAGAATTCTGTTTTAATCCCTGCTCGGATCATGTATGGTAATCGATCCGTTTCTATCCCTGCCTTTCTTGACAGTGGGGCAGCCGGAAACTTTTTGGACATAAACTTTGCCAAGACTCTGGGCATTCCGTCCGTAAACTTGGACTCGGAGATCACGGTCTGCGGACTGGATGGCAGACCGTTAACTGACGGAAGGGTCTCATATCAAACGCCTCCTCTGCAGCTTACGGTGGGAGCTCTCCATTCTGAAGTCCTCTCGTTCTTTCTGATTCCTTGTTCCTCCGTACCATTGATCCTCGGGCATCCCTGGCTTCAACTTCACAACCCTCACATAGATTGGAGCACGGGAGAGATCATACGATGGAGTAAGGCTTGTTCCTCAACCTGTCTTGCTCTTCCTCTCCGGATTGTTCAGCCTTGCCCTGGATCTCTTCCATTGCCTTATCGTGAATTCCACGACGTGTTCTCGAAAAAAGAAGCAGACTCTCTACCCCCACACCGTAGCTACGATTGCTCCATTGATTTGGTTCCGGATGCCAAGCTTCCTAAGGGAAGATTATATGCCTTGTCTATTCCCGAGACCAAGTCTATGGATGATTATGTGGAGGAAAACCTACGTAAGGGATTCATTCAACCATCCAAATCACCCGTAGGAGCGGGTTTCTTCTTTGTGAAAAAAAAAGATGGAAGCCTCCGGCCGTGCATAGACTATAGGGGTCTTAATGGGATTACCGTGAAAAATACCTATCCGTTGCCACTCATCTCCGTGCTGTTTGATCAGCTCAAATTAGCCACAATATTCTCCAAGATCGATCTGCGGGGGGCATATAATCTGGTTCGAATCAAAAAGGGCGATGAGTGGAAGACGGCCTTCAACACTCACTCAGGCCATTATGAATATCGGGTCATGCCCTTCGGCCTATGTAACGCCCCCGCAGTGTTTCAAGATTTTATTAATGATGTCCTACGAGAATTCCTGGGGAGATTCGTTGTAGTGTATCTTGACGACATTTTGATTTATTCCCAGTCGTTGGAGCAACACCGTACTCATGTCAGACAGGTACTTCAGAAACTCCGCCAGCACTGCCTCTTCGCTAAACTCGAGAAATGCGAGTTTGAAGTCACTCAGGTCACGTTCCTCGGATATGTCATCTCTCCTCGTGGCTTCTCCATGGATCCCAGTAAGGTACAGGCCGTTCTCGATTGGATCCGGCCCAGCAATCTTAAAGCCATTCAGAGGTTTTTAGGATTCGCTAATTACTATAGGCGATTCATCCGGTCATTCTCGGTATTAGTGGCTCCAATTACAGCCCTTACCCGAAAAGGGGCCGATACCGTTAATTGGTCCTCTACTGCCTTAACGTCTTTTCAGGAGTTAAAAGAGGCGTTCATCTCTGCACCTGTCCTCCGACACCCCAATCCGGAGTTACCCTTTATCATCGAAGTGGACGCTTCTGACGTCGGGGCAGGTGCCATCCTTTCTCAGAAAGACCTCAATGATCACTGCCTGCACCCCTGTGCATTTTTCTCCAGGAAATTTTCCTCCGCTGAGACCCACTACGACGTTGGAAATAGGGAGTTGCTGGCAATCAAGTGGGCATTTGAAGAGTGGCGCCACTGGCTGGAGGGAGCTAATCATGTTGTTACAGTATATACCGACCACAAAAATCTACAGTATATTCAATCTGCCAAGATTGTTAACTCCAGACAAGCCCGGTGGGTCCTCTTCTTCTCCCGTTTCAACTTTACCATTACCTTCTGGCCCGGATCCAAGAACATTAAGGCGGACGCCTTGTCTCGCAGTTTTTTCGCCTCTCATCCTTCCCTCGCAGAAACCACTTTCATTATTCCAGCATCCAAAGTAGTCCTTGGCCTAACTCAGGATCTTGGCACAACTCTCCGTGGTCTCCAACAGTTGGCACCATCAGCCACTCCCAGGGGTAAATTATTCGTACCGGATTATCTGAGGAGGACGGTCCTCACCGAATGTCATGATAATAAAACCTCAGGTCACCCTGGAGTATCCAAGACTTTGGAACTTCTGTCTCGTTCCGTCTGGTGGCCTTCCTTGGCAGCAGATACCAAAGAGTTTGTGTTATCCTGTGAAACCTGTGCCAGGAACAAGTCTTCTCGCAAACGTCCTGCCGGGCCTCTTATGCCACTGTCCATTCCAGCGAGACCCTGGACCCACATATCGATGGATTTCATCGTGGAATTACCGCGCTCATCCAGCTTTAACACCATCTGGGTGATAGTGGACAGATTTAGTAAGATGGCACATTTCGTCCCTCTTGTAGGATTGCCATGTGCTAAAACCTTGGCATCTCTATTCATTCAGCACGTTTTCAAGCTCCATGGACTTCCTGTTAACATTGTCTCTGACCGCGGCTCCCAATTTGTAGCCACATTCTGGAGAGCATTCTGTGCCCAATTAGGAATCAAACTATGTCTATCTTCGGGGTATCACCCACAGTCCAACGGACAAACGGAGAGGGTTAATCAATCCCTTGAGCAATTTCTCCGTTTATATGTAACTAAATGCCATAGTGATTGGGCTGCTCTGCTTCCATGGGCAGAATTCGCCTACAACAACTCGTGCCATTCGTCTACTCTGGTATCACCATTCTTCTGTAACCTCGGATTCCATCCTCGGTCCAACTCGCTGGAGGTCTGGAATCAAGCTAAATCTAGTTCTTCGATTTCTTATCTGTGCCGGATATGGAGAAAGGTTCACCTTGCCCTCAAACAAGCTTCATTTAAGTCTAAACATTATGCTGATCAGCATCGTGGACCATGTCCTTTCAAGGTCGGGGACAAGGTGTGGCTGTCTACCCGCAACATTAAACTTAAGCAACCTTGTAGGAAGTTGGGTCCTAGGTTCATCGGACCCTTCGCCATTATTAAACAGATTAATCCTGTGGCTTTCAAGTTGAAACTTCCTCCTTCACTCAAAATTCCTAACACATTCCATTGTTCCTTGTTGAAAGCAGCCACATGGTCACATAAATTCAGACCACGTCAATTGCACAGACCTCGTCCTGTCTCAGTCAGAGGACACCAAGAGTTTATTGTTGAAAAGATCCTAGACTCCAAAAGGGTGCAAAGTCAAATCCACTTTTTGGTCCACTGGAAGGGCTACGGCCCGGAGGAGCGATCTTGGGTGCCGCAAAAGCATCTTCATGCTAACCAACTCATTAAGGACTTCTTCAAAAAGTATCCTGGGAAACCTGGAAGTGGGGTGCATTGACCCCTCCTCAAGGGGGGGGTACTGTTACGAACCGCGGCTCTCCGACGGGCCGCCGCGGCTCGCTTCCGGTCTTCTCGGACGCCCCGGCCGTCTCCATGACGACCGGGGTGTCACTTCCGCCTCTGACGTCCCGGTTGCCTAGGCAACAACCGGGACGCTGTTATCCAGAGGCCGCAGCGCCCGGCCAGCAGGCTGACACCCGGGCACATACTAGCAGGGAAAGGTAGGACTATTTATGTTTATGATGTAGACTCTGGTGATAGTCTTTCTGATTTTCTTTTATTGGTGCTGTCTTGTGATTGCCAGTATTTCCTCGGGGCAGTGATTATGCAGTGGGAGGGGTTTTATTACTATGACTCCTATTGGATCTCCTTGCTATTTAAGGCAGTGAGGACTGAGCCTCATTGCCAGTTATAGCTTCCTGTTTAGCTAGGCTCCTGTTCCTGTTTCCCTGCTCCTGTGCTTATTCTATTATTGGATTTCCCGTGTATGACCCCTGGCTTGTTTTTGGACTTCGTTGTATTGCCTGTGACCCCTGACTTCGGCTCGTTTTCTGATATCCCTGTCTGCTGCCGGCCCTTGACCTTTTGCCTGGATCTCACATCGCTGTGTTCTTCTACGCTGCCTCAGGGTTCTCCCCAGTCAGTGCACACTACACGACCCTCCGTTCGTCTGCAGCCAAGTCTGTCCCCACCACTAGGGGCTCCAGTGAACACCAGACATCGGAGCAGATTCCGGGTTCTGTCGTGCTGACTGAAGGAGTTCCTAACAATAAGGTGATGATCTGAGAGGGGGAAGGGTGTGTTAATAAAATTAGAAACTGAGCATAGTCTAGAGAAAACAAGATCAAGGCAGTGGCCATCCTTATGAGTAGATGATTCAATCCACTGGGAGAGGTGAAGTGAGGAGGTTAGAGAGAGTAGTTTGGAAGCAGCCTTGAAAGGTGGGTTATCAATGGGGATGTTGAAGTCACCCATGATGATGGTGGGGATGTCTGAAGATAAGAAGTGAGGGAGCCATGCAGAGAAATCCTCAATAAATTGTTGGTGTGCTCCAGGGGGACGATAGATCACTGCAACACGTAGAGAGAATGGATTAAAAATGTGAATAGCATGTACTTCAAAAGATGTGAACGTGAGTGATGGGACATTTGGTAGAACTGTGCACTGTGGGGAGAGATGTAGTCCAACTCCACCTCCTTGTCTGCCTTCAGGTCTGGAGGTGTGGGTGAGATGGAGGCCACCATGTGAAAGTGCTGCAGATGAGGCAGTGTCTGATTGCATGAGCCATGTTTCTGTTATTGCCAGAAGGTTGAGGTTTTTTGAGAGGAAGAGATCATGAATGGAGGTAAGTTTGTTACAAACAGAGCGTGCATTCCAAAGGGCACATTTAAAGGACTTTGGAAGAGAGGGGAGACAGGTGATGTGTTTGAGGTTTGCTATAGAATGGTAGTGCTCTGATGTATGTGTGTGTGAGGAGTGTGGGGGACCTGGATTAGGTGATATATCACCAGCTAATAGAAGCAGAGTGAGAGATAGATAGGCAAGGGGATTGTAAGATGTGTGACTTTTTATTTTCTGGCGACAGGTGGAGGCTGTACTTGTTAGAGTTAATAAATAGGACAGCAGTTCATGGGTGTTGACTAGAGGTGAGTGGAGTAATGCAGGTGCAATATGAACAAGTTTGTGTGTTGGTGGAGGGGTGAAAGATGACACAGTCCTAAAGATCATGCCATGAAATGAGAAAAGCAATTTGTTAAACATTGTGATAAAAGGAGTAAAAGCAAAAAGGTAGGGGCTTTTAAAGAATTACCTCTTTGTAGTGTTCCATATAGATAGACAAGTAATTCAGAAATAGGCTGTGGCAGATGTAGCTTATTGCTGGAAGTTAAATCAAGTCCAATGTTTGTCCAACTGTGTTGTCTAACTGCATTTTCGTCCACTTTGTGAGAAAAATCCCACTTAGTGAAGAAATCACATACGTCTACCCATAGACTGAAGCTAAGATATAGTCAGTCTAATTTAGGAATACACTACAGATGTGCTAATTGGTCAGCTAATCAAAGGAAAAGAAAACATTTGTGGGATAGGATAGAGGAGGCCAGATACCTATCATAAATTAGGCAGCAATAAAAGACTGTGCCAACCTAAGTTTAAACAGATAACAATTTCCTATAACATACTTTAAACACAGATTGCAGGGATGAATTTCACAGATTAATGATCAGAGTAGTAGTAGTAGTATGGATGAACATATTTTAAACACAGATTGCAGGGATGAATTTCACAGATTAATGATCAGAGTAGTAGTAGTATGGATGAACATACCTGGAGATGAAAAGAGAAGAGAAGGTTGAGGGTTAGTTGCTGTGTTGTCTAACTGTGCATTTTCGTCCACTTTGTGAGAAAATCCCACTTCGTGAAAAAATAACATACGTCTACCCCCACATACCTGTGTTCTTTGCCATTTTAAAACATCTAGTAAAACCGGATGAGGAAGATCTGGTTTTACACTGCATTGTGTAAGATTCTTACATGTCAGCGCTGGTAAAACTACAATCTCCAGCATGCACTACTGTAGTGCCACAAGTATGCCCTACAAGTGTTGCCCCCATAATAAATGTTTAAGTAGTGTCCCATTAATGAACAAAGCAATAATAATGCACTTGCAAAAACAAAAATAATAGTGCCCCGGTAATGAACAAAACAAATGATAGTCTCCCCTTAATGAATAAAATAAATAATATTGCCCCTTAATAAAAAATATTAATAATAATCGTCTCTGCCAATGGTCTTACCTCAAAACCTATTACTATTGCCAATGGCACTCTTAAAGAGATTACTGGAATTAGTGCAGCATAGGTTGCCATTATATGCAGACAATGTTCTGTTGACTATAGCCCACCCTTTCCCTCCCCCCTCCCCTTTTGTCAAAACTCAATCCTATAGCTCTGGCTATATGATCAACCCAGACAAAACGGAAGTCTTAGATTTTTGCATCTCCCACATGGATAAATTACTCTTAGAACTAAAGTTCTCCTTTAATTGGTGACTACCAAAAATTAAATACCTTGGAATTCTTTTGACTAAACTATATCATGAGCTTTACCATCCTAATTTCCACAACACTTTGGTCAGATCTTGCTTCATAGTCCCAACACTTTATTTCCTGCCTAAGCCGTATTAATGCAATTAAAATGAATATTCTCCTGTGATTATTATACCTCTTCCAGACCCTACCCATTAGCATACCTCCCTAAATATTCAAAATTCATATGTGCGAGCAAGCACCCACGAGTGCCACTATGAGTCCTGCAGAGGTCTTCTCCGAGTGGCAGTCTTGGCATCATGAATTTTAAATGCTACTATATCTCTGCAAAACTTGCACAGTGTTTATTATGGTGTAGCTTTATGACCTGTAGGGTCTGGGTCCGCATTATGGCTGAAAGTCTGGGATTACTCCCCTCCACTTTCCTCCTCTGGCTCCCATGATTTGGGGTTCTACCTCCCGGGTTTTAGGCTCCTCTCCACAGTCCTCTCCTATTATCTCTCTTTTTAATTAGTTGGGATTTCCCCCTGGCCTAGTACTGACAGAATTCTCTGTCTGGCACTCTTGAGGTATCAGATATTTGAATGAACTCACTCGCGATCCTGTCTTTCCTCAATTTTCTGACATTCAATCTAAATTAGCCATACCCACCAAATATTTCTGTTAATATCTCCATTCCACTGTTAAACACCACCCCGCGTCCCGCCCCCTCACCAACATTGAGACTTTGTGCCTCCACCAGAGGTCTATGTCCGGCCTCATTTCCACCATATATTCTGAACTTACCCTTCCTTTTTTAAGTTTCACGTGACCTACACAAAGTGTCATAGGAAAAAGACCTGAGTGGCAATAGTGATCACGACGAATGGTCTGAGATTCTTGAGAACGCTGCCTCTAGCTCCATTTGTGTTACAATAAAGGAAAATGTATATAAAATTCTGTTCCACTGGTATTATGTTCTGACCCATCTCAAAAAGATATTCCCTGACTCCTCCAATAGATGCTGGTGTGCATGCTCTGGCAATGGACCCTAATTTTTCCTTCTCCCCCTTGGATTTCCCTCTACCACGCGTCACCAGAATAAATTAGCCCAACACATTATATCAGCGGCCACCTGTCAAGTTGTGGCCAATTGAAAACAGCACCCCTCCCCCTCTCACTCTCGAACGTCATTAGCAGGATACGGCATGTTCATTTTATGAAGTTCATGACTAGTATTATTATGCAACTGCTCCAAATCTTTTAACAAAGTTTGGAACCAACAGCTGTCCCTTTTCTAATTTTCCAATTTCGATCTCCCTGCACTTGACATGGGTGCAATGCCCCCGTGTCAAGGGGATACCCCTTTCCTGTGGTATCCCCTTCCCTACCCTCTCTATTTTCTCTGTTGCGCTTCTAGCCACACCACTTTTCTCTTTCCCTCTTGTTCTCTCCTATCTCTTCTCTCCTCCCCCTTTCTCTCTCTTTCTCTTTTTTCTTCCTCTTTCCTCTATGTTAAAAATCTGGTAATTTGTAGAAGACAGCTTTGCCTCCCTTTAATACTGACAATTCTTCCTCGGTTGATTTTGTTGTTACCCCAGATGTCCTATATGCAACGTTGTGCTGAGTCTTTATATTTTACATCTCTTTTGTCGTGACCATTTATGAGTAAATATTTTTTTAAAATAAATGAATAAATAATTGTCCCACCTTAATAAAAAAATAATAATAGTGCCCTCTTAATTAAATAAATTGATTATTGTGCCATTGCAAAACATCCAATTAATTGCCCTATGTGTTTTTTTCGTAGTGTAGGTTTACTAAAAAATACTTGCCTAAAATCTTCTGCTTTTCTTGATCCAACGTAATCCACATAGATATTTGAAAAAACACATTGGCGAGACAGACAAGGAGCTCCCAATGCCAAATGACCTAATTTCGATAACCCCACCTACGTAATAGCCAACAAGCCATTTTGCATTTGTTTGGAGGATTTTTGTAAAAAAAATCTTTGATTATTCATCTCATGTTCTGACAGTTAGGATAGCTCAAACTGCAAGTGGTTTGAGGTATCTTACTTATCAGACACAGGTCTAAATTCTGCCATTTTAATACCACAGCTTCATAAATCACATTGTTTATATCTGCCATTTGAAAAAAATGGGGATGGCAGTTTCAAACTGTGTGCTTTAAAACATGTTATTTTATGTGCAGTTTGGCCATTAGTAAGTCTGACTGTTTCTAAACTGAGCATAAAATCTTGTGGTTTAGCAAAGCTGCACTTTAGTAAATTTGGCCCTAAATCACAGTGTTAGAATAAAGCTGCCCAGTGATTGTGTATTATTTTCCCTGTATGCAAAAAAATGCATTTTCACCCTTTGCATAACAACATCATTTGACAATATGCAAATCTGCAACCTTAAGCTGGATTTGCTCTAAAGTCTAAATGAGGACTGTAGTGTTCATTAAATACTTACAACATAGACTTCAATTAAACTACAGGTTTGAGATCTTTCATCTGGACCTGTTATTCAGAATATTCTGCAAATGAGAATGAAAAAAAAAATCATTATTGCTGTTCGGTGATCAGTTTATGTACACAGACATTATTACCAAACATGTTCTCCTACAGCTATTTTTTAACAAAACTGCTAAATAAATTAATGAGTAAGGTGGGATAGATGGGTTTCTTGAATATAATATAGCATATTTACAGAATGATGCTCCAAATAATGCAAACCATTCACCCACAATACCCAAACTTCTAATCATGTCAGATAAAAGATCCCATAGATGTATAGTATAAAAAGAGTAATACATATAGGTTCTCTATGTCTGTATCCATGACTGCATCACTGCCTCGGGTTCCCTATAAAAACAACTTTTGACCACTAGTTATTTTTATGTAACAATATTTTACTTTTGTTAAAGCTGTTTCTAGAACATTTTTTCTAAAGTACTGTATTAAACCACCTACAATATATGTTTGCTATTACTTATGACAAATGTAAATAAAAATGACAGCAGGGATACATCTCGGTATAAAACTGTAGGCCATGTGTGAGGGCATGATGTCAGTTACTGTTCCATGGAATACAGAGCCATAAATACAGTGGTGATTAAGAAAATCTGAGCTTCCCTGAGTGATATGAAGGAACCAATAATGCTGCTTAGATTGGTATAAAGGGGGATTCCAACCCTCTTAATTGTAAAGATGACTTACAATGTAGCTTAAGGGTGCAAATTGGGCTGTACCGTATTGTGTATTAGTGATATTATGAGTACTGTTAGTTGTGAGTGTAAGTTGTTTCTAACAACTATCAATTGACATTATGGTTGCACGTAGTATTGAAAAAAATCAATAAAAAGTCACATTAAGTAACAATGAATGGTTCACCCAATATCTCATTCTGGACTCACCTGAGCCTGTGAGTGTGACAAAGGGTTAATTGCAACAAAATCACTTGCTCTGGCTAAAAATACTAAAATCTCCTTTTAATTCATCCTCACACGTACTATTAACTGTCAAATACTGCTACCACCAAGGTTTCAATCCAAGGCTAACACTTTGTGGAAGTTTTTGGTTCTCCTTGACTTATATCCCACTACAACTAAACTTTAATAAGCCAGAGTAATTGTAAACCAAACAAATCCCTGTATTTCAGTTATGTAACATGTATAATAACTAAGCTGTCTAGCATGGGAATTATTTAAGAACACAAAGACAAAATGTTATTAAATGGAGTTTAATATGACAAAAAACAATGACATGTAATGTATTAATTAAATTTCATTGTACTTACTAGACAAGTATGAACTATGAACAATATTTCTTTGATATATACATTTGCTAAATTGAAAATAAAGACTTAAGTGACCCCACAAGGTCTCAGCATTTTGCTGTACCATGAAGCCACAGCTTACAGGCTGTTGGGAGAGACATTCAGTCAATCTAAGTGTAAAAAAAAATCCTTTTATGACATGACATTGGGCACGGCAGGGTGCTAGAAGAGAACTCAGTGAATTCACATGGCAAAACAAGTAAAATCAATTATATATATATATTTTATATTGTGCTAAGGGAACTTCAAAAGTTCTCAATCCATTGTCTTGGCACAAACTGTGGTCATGGTTCTACATTTAAAAAAGGAGCAAAGGTATTATCATTTATATGTTAGTCCAACTAAGTGCTCCTTAAGCGTCCCGTTGTGACTATGAAAATATGGGGGCAAAAATGCAAATAGGAGAATACTTGTCAGTATAAAGTGAAGGGTACGTGCTGCCCAAAGTCCTGTCTGGTCTATGAGAGGAGCTGGTTCTCAATGATCAGAGGGGTGACTCCTTACTTTCTCCTGGTATGCTGGATAGAGTCTTGTTTACCCATCCTGGTTCGCTCAGTCTCTGACGCCAATTGTGCAAGTACACAAGCCGGAAGCTCCCAAGAACAGTAATTATCAATGCATTTCATTTGATTAAATGTGGACTACATACATAGTCTTTAATTGCGACACATGATGGTTCAGTGTCCATTAGTGTGTAACTAGGAAATAAACTGAAACATAATTCTATAAACCTATCTTGAATGATTTGTATCTAAATATGGGGCAAAGTGTCAACCCATTTTTGAGTAGTATTCATTTAATATGGTTGTGATATAAATGTATCTTTGTGGTGTTTATTGTTTAGTTAATATTGTGCAGATTACAAGATGATTCGAATAGAAGAAAGCCAGTGAAAGTTCATGTATTACAACGTGTGGTGTGGTAGAGCTGTTATACACGATCACTGCTGAAATTGCTAGTTCATAGAAAGCACAGAATGTGGTTTTATTCCCGGCATAATTTCTTATGCATATAATCGCTGAAATTAACAAGCTCTGTAGTGTGGCTAATGTACATCGATAGATGTGCCCAGTTGTTTCCCACAAGGCTTATTACATGTACTGTGTGCCTACACACCTACACCTACATACACTACAGCTCAATTTGCTCCCTTTGTATACATTCTAAGACATAAAAGTGTTTAAGTGTTTATAGTTAGTTATACAGTAAAAACATTCATGATTTACCGGTGCATAAAATTCCATTGCCAAGCAAAATTCAGTGCAGAACTGAAAGTCCAAACATGGCCTTACTGTGCAAGTGCCAGTCCCCAGTATGCTCAGAGCAGAACTTGGTCCTTAACAGCAGATAAACCGGCATTATCAGACTCCACTCACGTCTGAGACCTATAATAAAGACTGTACCGCCTATAATGGCAGTAGTTGCACCACTATGCTTTACAGTTTTAAACTTACATTTCTCTAGTCACCATGTCAAATCATACTTTGACATTTTCGTCTTCATAATCATGTTATGTTTTTAGAGCTATATGTATGCCATAGAAACAATAGGGATTGCAGTGGCTATTAAGCCCTTCCTGACAAACCTATGGAGAAATCTTCTTTGCTGCAGTATTTTGTCATTCTCCACCTCTTAGTGTCTGACTATCTTACACTTTTATTATATATTATACATACTTGCAAACACTAGAATGGAATTTCCAGAGATGCGTAGGTACTGAGATGGTGCATCTCTGTAAGCTTGTTGCATGGCAACTTAACATTAGCAGAACAGAAGTTTTAGAATATTGAAAGTATGTCACTTCAATAAATATACGCAGAGTAATAACAGTTAATTGGAATTGTTTTAAAACCCAAAATAGGAGAAGTACTTGGTGAATATTATAAAATAAGAAAACCGTCGAGAAGAAAATTGTCCAGGGTCCAATTTTTAAAACCTGGGACTCTCTCTGGTAATCAAGGAGATTTGTCAGCTGACAACATAAATATTAAAATATTTGCTTATAGTTATGTTACTATAAGAGCTGCTTCCACTTGTCTTTAAAGAGAGGGAAACACTTTTTTTTTTATAAAAGCGCACGTAATTCCGGCATACACACGTCCATATTCAACTACAAGTGAATCTGAAGAAAAGTCTCTTGTTGAATACGGGTCTAAATACACTCTGCTCTCACACACAATGCACTACAGGATACACACAATAAATATGTGGAATTTAAAGTCCCAGCAGAATGCACAGAAAAAAGAAACTGTTCATTTATTGTCATTTGTAAATAATATAGTCATTAATAAAAAATAGAAACAAATGTTTTATTTTTTTCCATTTTTCCCCCTTGAAATACATTCAGTATATCAGGATGTTATTAAGGTCTACTTTACATATTTTACATGCATACACTACCGTCAACACTGTCACTTGGTACTTACACTTGACCTGTAGCTGGTGCAAGTTATACAACAGAAAAATACATAGCTTAGACATGCCCAAAGCTTCGATTTGGTGCTGATTCGTGTGCTAAAGCTTGGCACTCCATGAAATCGTAGGCTGTCATAAGTGTCATTTGCGCTCGAAGATGAATTGCATACACTTACGTTCTCTGGCGTAAAGTTTGCCTGTATGCATGTGCAGAGCAATTTCACGCAACATACAGCACGTAATGGCATTTACGTCCCTTATTGAATCAGGCCCACAGTGTGATATGTTGCTGCCATGTCTGAGTGTCCTCTTCACAAATTAAATTGATGCTCTGTGTTGTCAATAACTTTTATATGCATGACATATGTTTGCAGTTACTTTACAACCCTTCTTTTTCATGTGCAATGTTCCAATAATTATCATTTTAAGAATTATGACATTATATCCATCCTTCACTAAAACCATCTTAGAAACCCCGTCATGAATGTGTTTTTCTCTGCACTATAGGTAACTATTCTACAATTAAACTTAATCTGGTGCATGTAACAACATTATCTCTCAATTTTTAATAATTTCTTCTACACACCGCTTCAACATAACGAGTGAAAAAAACACATCTCTGCAGTAAATTTCCTATTATAAATGACTAATGCTTGACATTTTTTTAGTTTGCAAATATAATTTACAGTTATTGATAGAATTAATAGCTTTTTGTCTTGTCTGTTAAGCATTAAGAAACAGTGATATTAAATCAATATACATATGTGTGCTGCAGTACATTGTTTGTTTCCCTGGTTTAGCAAAGGGTTAATTAGCTGCTGCAGTGAAACAATCTTGAATGCACTGAAAACCAACCATGGAAACCTTATTTTCTTCTTGAAAGGAACTCATTACCTGACTGCAGTCTAGAGATGTTCATCCCATTTAACACGTCCACCATTTTACTGCATTGCCATTGAGGCAGCAAAATGGTACAAAAGGAGAAAATAAATGGTAATAGCTAAGACAGAGAATCCCTCTTGAAATCCTGTTTATTGATTTTCATTAAAATAATGTGCTTGCTACCCTACAGTAGTCAATAGGGTCAAAGGATTTCAAAGGACCACTATCTGCCTCTGAAGGTGAAAGCTTACAAGATTTGAAATATTTGTAGAGAAGTAAAATATCTTTTGAGCTCGGTTTAACCTTATAACAGAGAATTATTGATTAATTAACTGACTGCACAATGTGATATTATAGGTGCCTGACATCCCCCCACTAAACTAAAATTACTGATTAACCCCGTTAAGACTAGAAGTATTTTACACCACTGTGAATAGATTAATTTTCATGGTTTTGCACTGCATCAGTTACCTTTTAATTTTAATTTTACATTTTTTATTATTTTATTTTTTATCTGGGTAGACATTTAGGAGTCTTCTGACTAACAGATCAAATACAACCTGGATCTTTCAGTAACGGCAATATCTGTTATTGTAAGACCCATGTCAGCATTAACCTAATAATAATGCCTTGCCTGAAATGGCTGAATCTGATATCCTATGTCAAGCAGCAGGTCTTCCTACCATTAGGAAATCCCTAAAGAATTCACATGGTGACAATACTTTTACATTGCACATTTAGCATTCAGTTGTGATTGCTGTTTATACACATTTGGCGTTAACCAAAGGAAAAATTCTTGGCTTCAGCTTGGCCCCATTCACTTGGTATAAAATGCTCTGCTCCTAAACGTAACTTACTATTGTTACCTGGGCTGAATTAGTTAATTGGTAAGAAGTGTGTTTTCAAGAATTAAGTAATTAATTAACAAGGAATTTTAATAGTAAATTAAATGGCAAGTCTGGATGGAAGGGGTCATGCTGGACGGAAGGCATGCCATTGACAGTTGTGATTAAGGTATTATGTATTATTTATTATGCATAAATTCATAGTATGGCACTTCAGATATGATGTTTATAAAAATACTTTTGAGTAAATGTGTGAAATCTGAAGAAAAAGGAGTATTTTCTTTATATGCAAAATAATCAAGTCATTTGCATCCTTTGCATTGCAACATGGTTTGTTCATATTCAAATTTACTCCTTTTTTTGCCTTGCTCTCTTTAATGACTCAGGCCCCTGGTAGCTAGTGTTAATCCTGGGGCTAATTTAAAAGGCAGACCCTTATCCTTTTTTATATGATACTGGGTCACTTATAGATTATATATACGTGCACCTACTGGCAGAAAGTGGCCCCAAGGTTATCCGGCAAACACTCTCACACCCGCTTTTCCGGCTACTTTCAGCATATCACTCACTTGCACTACAGTTGACATAGATATATATCTCCACACCCAGAGCTACAGAACTTGTATGAAAGGGTTAAACCAATCACAGTAAAGTGATCGCAACATAACACATAAGGGATACAATAACTGTCTCCTAATTGATCCTCCATCAATGTCGCCAGCAAAGCAGCGGTCCCGCTTCACTTGCACCCGGTGTTTGATAGGCACACAGATTCCCAAGATCCGCTAGCATTCAAGATGAAGGAAGAAGCCTCTGATTCTTCAATCAGTCCAGTGCAAGCCACAACCCCTTACCAGTCCTGTCATCCAGCTTCATAATCACCAAGTCTCTCATCTGGTCTATGGCATTAGCTCTTATTGGCCTCTGACAATTTTCATTGTGGCACTTTGTCTTCAGGCTCTCCAACTGGAGGCTCCTGTCTCTTGGAACTGAGTTAGATTTCCGCTTCTGTTTACTGGGGGGCTAGATTGGGATTTTGGCTCTGCCCATCTCAACTTTGGACACCCTGCTGGTGGTGGTGGCTCCATGCTTTCTGCAATTGTTAGGCTCAAACAGTGAATATCCAATAGAAGAACAAGGGGCCTGATTTATTAAGGATCTTAAGTTGAGAAACTTCTTATTTCAGTCTCCTGGACAAAACCATGTTACAATGCAAGGGGTGCAAATTAGTATTTTGTTTTGCAATTAAGTTAAATACTGACTGTTTTTTCATGTAGCAGACAAATACTTGATAGCTTATTTGTACACTGAAATTTAAAGTTGATTTTTGCGTGCTACATGAAAAAACAGTCAGTATTTAACTTATGTGCAAAACAAAATACTAATTTGCACCCCTTGCATTGTAACATGGTTTTGTCCAGGAGACTGAAATAAGAAGTTTCTCAACTTAAGATCCTTAATGAATAAGGCCCCAGATCCCTGAGGATTAGATTAGCAGGTCTATTCTTACTGCAGTAACCTCATCATTGCCAGTCTGTATATGATCACTCCCTGACTAACCAAATTTTTCAACAGACTCTAGCTGCTCTTCTTCACATAGCCTGGATAATAATCAGGGTCTCAGTCAACGTGCAGCACATCTAGTGAGCAGGCTGCACTAGCCTAGACCATGTGATCACCAGTCAATAACCACTACACTACAAATATAATTAAGAAGTTCAGGGATAGGGGAGGATCTCTATCATCATGACTCCAATAAACTCAGGAATAACATAATTAGAAATAGGGGAGTAAAATGATGTGGCCCCTTAGTAGTTGTTGTTTGGTGATCTCATGTGATCACCAGACAATATCACTCTACACTACATTAAACATTAAGGAGCCCAAGGATGGGATAGTAGTGTTTTGATGCGCAGATGTCCCACATTCTGGCTCCAAGAAATTATGGGGACCCCTCATTAGAAAGAGGATGGTCCCCTCTTTCTGATAATCCCTCTACACTGCAGAAAGTATTGATAAGTCCAGAAATAAGCGGTGGTAATATACAGATCTCCCCCCATCCTGGCTTAATTAAAGTTAGGGATACCCTCATTGGATGCCTTAGGTTGTGTATTTTTTAAAATGGGTTACAGGCTTACACATTTTATGCATGTGATTGAACACAGTGCATACTAGCAAAAAAAAGCATTATCAATTTTAAGTGTAGATATTATGATGAAAACCTCTCAGCTTTTGACTGCTTTGGAAAGGTATATTGAAGCCAAAGCAAGAACCACAAAGTATGTATTAGTGGTGCATTTGCTTTTTGTTCACTGTCTTACAATTTGTTTTGCCTTGTCAGTTGGTATAAGCAAATTAATTAAACAAAGCCTAGGCAGCGAAAAGGTTAAAAGATTGCTAATCCTATATTATAAGAAGACACCATTGCCTCCATATTGACTTAAAAGCCTACTTAACCTCTTTGCTGCACATCGGCTATCATGCAACCAGCATGATATTAAAGTACGACACCAGGCTACGCACAGCGACTCCAAGTTGGCAGTTAGGGATCTGTGCATCATAACATGCGGTGCTGCTAAATATGCATTTCTGCACATCGCAGTGATGCATATTTATGCACCATGCCGAGGCTACTCTGGGAGCCCTGGCAAACTGACCCCTTTCCTGTGATGCTACCACTGGCAGCTTAGCGCTTCTGGTGACAGGAGGAAGTGCTGCATGCATGCGCACAGCACTTTCACTATATTGGATTCTGCAAAGCCAGAGAGACTTCAGCAGAATCCCATAGGAAATGACAGGTAACATGTGAGATGGCGTTACCTGTCTGCATAATGTAAAGCTTATCAAAGGTTTATGCATTGCAGAACATCGCAGTCCCTATATTAATCTATGCGGACTGTGATACTACACGGTATTGTCACGGGCACTAGGAGTCTTTACCCAGGGATCACCAGATGGTAGGCTTACCAGAGCAATGTAGATGGTAATCGAGTACTCTGGTAGCTAGGTGATCACGGAACATGAAATGATGGCCGATGAGATGCTCAGGAAAGTCTATGACTAGCAACACTGGTAATAATGAGGTAATAATACACAAGGAACTGTATGGACAGGGACACGTGAAGATAGTCAGTGGTCTGCGATAGCAAGTTGTACCACTGCTATAGAGAGGAGGAATGTCCAACAGAAACAAGGAGGTGATGAGAGTCAGCGGTCTGCGGGTAGCAAGTTGTACCGCTGACTGAGTGAAGGAATGGAATCCAAGTGGAGGTATCCGGGTAGTCAGTGGTCTGCGGCAGCAAGTTGTACCACTGCTATGTGAGAGGATGATGGAACAGGTGATACCGGAAACAGGGATCAGTGGTCTGACATCAGCAAGTTGTACCACTGAATATATATGTGAGGAGGTGCACTGGGGAAGACTGCAACACAGGATATACACAGGCACCTTATACACGATCCACTGTAATATGCACAATATAGATATACATATAGATATAAATGACTGAGCAGGTCTGCAATCTAGAAAGTCTCTTGAAGTAGTCCAGCACAATTATAACACAGTCAATGATGGCAATAGACTCAGCGGATAGCAGACTCCAGAGAGAACCAAACACAGTCCAGCAAGATATGCAATACACAGCACAGTCAATGAGAAGTATGCATACCGTGGTTCAGCAGTAGCAGTCAGATGGGATAGCAGCGATACCTGAGCGGCGGGAGACCGCCTGGATAGGAAGTCCCTGGATAGGTGAGGCAGCGGTCTAGCAGGTGCAGCGCACAGGTGAGTAGACCAACAGGGACACGAATTCACAGGAGTCAGCAACACGTGGAACTGGACTCATAGGAGACCCAGGAGAATGGAGATGATCCAGCAGAGGGTAGTAGATGAGATACAAATCAAATGCTGACAGGAGAGTAGAGACCAGTGGAACACGTGAAGGCGTGGAGAGTGGATCAGCAGGAGATGGAGGATAGCGCTGACCACAGCAGCAGGACTCAGCGGCACACGGAGGTAACCAGTAGCAACCACAGGAACCAGCAGCGATGGGAAACAGGAGTGCAGCGCAGGGCAGGAGCTGTTGATCACGAAGTGTAGCAGATGGTAATGAAAGCGGCAGGCTCGAGGAAGTCACAGCAAAGATGAGATGAGACTGTAGTGCACGGAGGCAGCGGATAGTAATCAGCTGGCAGTCACGATGTTGAACACAGGCGAGTTGAAAGCAGGAGACTGTAGTGCACGGAGGCAGCGGATAGTATTCAGCTGGCAGTCACGATGATGAACACAAGCGAGTTGCAAGCAGGAGACTGTAGTGCACGGAGGCAGCGGATAGGAATCAGCAAACAGACTTGATGAGAAGCAGGTGAGTGAAGTAAAAGCTGGAGTGCACGGAGGCAGCGGATAGCAATGAGCAAACAGTCACATAGATGTAAAATAACGTAGAAGTGGTTTAGAAGACTGTAGTGCACGGAGGCAGCGGATAGGAATCAGCAAACAGTCATGATGATACAGTTGATGGTAGAAGTGGTATGGAACCACAGTAGTAGAAGTGGTTTGGAAACCACAGGAATCAGCAGCGCTGAATACACGAGTAATACAGGAACACCTTCAGAGACTCATGAGGAATGAGACTCCAAGATCAGGCCACGTGGTGTTGACCACAGGTGCTTAATATAGGGAGTGTTGCCTGATCTGCCAATTAAGTTAAAGGGGTATACACTGAAGTATAGAAAAGGGCTGCGCATGCGCAGACCCTCAGGATGGTGGACGGCCACGGTTCCTAAATGTCCGGGAAGAGGCACTCACGGTCCGGTGAGTGACAGGTATTAGTCTAAACAGAACAAATATACTTGAAAGGAACGGCTGTTTCTGCATCTTTTAAGTGGAAAATTAGCTTAATGCATATACCCCTTAATCACAAGACTGCCCATGTAGCATGACAGATAAACTTTCTCCCCAATCAGAAGAGGTTGGAGGCTTAATTAATGTAAATGTTAAAGAAGAATTATGTTTGACCAAAGCTGACTCTTTTAAGGTTTCTACATTGACACCTTCCACTCCCTCGTTTCACTGATAACGCACTGCCGATATATCTGCACAGAAATGCCATCTACCAAGGAATGCTATATTTATAGCAGTTGACAATGCTACTGATTTGTAAGCTACAAGAAACACTTTTCCATCCAGCTGCTAAAATCTGCTTTTATATGTATCAGGTACCCCGAACCTCTGAGATTGTAACCTCATTTGTCCAGGGCCATCTTTACTTTTCATTTCATGTAATTGTATGTAATTTGTTTATGTCATGATCCCCACAGTGTATAGATCTGCGTAGTATTTCAATGCTTTATTAAAAAAAGATAATAAGAGTATCTTGTTCTCAGCTACATAGAAACTGTAAATATAAACTGAAATATCTCAGGTTCAAGCAGATGGGACTATTATACACATGTAAAAAAATCTTTTATACAGTGCAACTTGTATTTTCTCTTTCAGTACAGTATTAAAACACCACTAAATATAAAATCTGTCAATTTTATATTAATCTATCTCCCCTGTTGACCATTCTGGATGTTGTTAATCATTTTGGCAGGTTTAAAAACATAGAAAAGCCATCTGAAACTGAGGTCAGAAAGGCATTTGATCATAAAAGTAAACATCCATTTACAAGTACCACTCAAAGCAGCAAATTTCTATCTAGCTGCAAAGTAAATAAAAAGTTACAAGTTTCTGTGTAAGTGTGTCTCTAAATGAACATAACATCAGTAGTCGCTCTAGACAGCAATACCAGAACTGGAAAGAAGGATAAAGTAGACATACTTCCATATGAAGAGGCACTTGCAAAGAGGTGAAGTTCTTCTTGAATTACAGTTTTACCCTATTTAATATTGACCAGCTGCAAATGTGACATACATTAATTTCTGCCTCTTTACATGATAGCAATTTTAATAATATGCAACAAGGATTCCCACATGTTTTTGATACATTTTGTCAATGGGAACTTTCTGCTTTAACCATGAGCTATAGATACAGTTGACACACAGGACTTCCTCCACCTACCCTGCTATGGGAGCAGTTCTTGCTTTCATGATACCAGACAACCTCATGAAATTATTTCTGTGTCCCTCTCCACCTTTTTAGAACCAATTATCACTACCTCTAACTAAATAGGCAGAGGGTGACAGACAGGGGCAATGCCAGTTACATACCTCCCAAAAGACTTTTGTGGAACTTTCCCAATTTGCGTTCCTATAAAGGAGCCTTGTGATGCTGCTGGCAGAACTTAGGTGTGATTTGGTTGTAACTAAGTATAGTGTGGTCAGATCAAGTGTGTGGCTTATCTGTGTCTCAATGTTGCTTTTTACAATTTTAGGAGGTATGCAGTGATGTTCCAGCAACTGAAATGTTTGCAGCATAAACTTTTTTTTACCTGTATCTGCTCCCATTGGATGTATGAGGATCTTCAGCAGTCTGTAATAGAGCGGAGAATTAATAAATTCAATTTTTACCTTCTTCATTCTGATAGTTTCATTGCTGTCGATTTGTGGCACTTTAAAGTAATTCTGTTATAGTCTGTGCTATTCTTGCTGTGTGCAATGTTTTAGCAACAGAAGTGCTTCTCCTATAATAGGGAGTTAATGTTTTCTATGAAAAGCTAGGTGTCACTACAAGAGCTTCACAATTCCATGTTTCTGTGGCTTTAAAAACATTGTAGACCAACAATGTGAAACCTGTCTAACATTGGTTGGTGTTGGATAACAGTAGCTACCACCCACAGTAAACCCCAGCCTCTAAAGTGTAAAGGTATACAGCAACAGTATCTGTGATAAGGTCCTAACAGAGGCCTAATTCCCAACATAGCAAGTCCATGCAGTTTATGGACCCATGTTTTAACTTGGGCCAACTTTCATTTAATAACTTAATAGATTACTTTCCTTGCAGATTCAATACTTATGAAGTGATTATTTATGATCAATAAACAGTGCAACTGTCAAGCTTCACTGTGGTTATGAATGGAAGCCATTACGCAGATGCAGAAGCACCCATGCAGGGGAAACAAGAGTGGTATAACTATTGCTGTTGCACAGCTGAATTATTATTGCAGATATTTATTCCTGTGTACACCTCTACTGGCTGGTGTTTAATTCCATGGGCACTTCTGCTGAGCTAGTATTTAATCCTGTGTGCACCTTGGCTACACTGGCATTTAATTATGTAGACATCTTTGCAGGACTGGTATTTATACAGTTGGCACTTTTTTTCTGGGCTGGCATTTCATTCTATAGGTAGCTTTGCTGAGTTGGTATTTAATTCTATGGTGTCTCTGCTGCGTTGATATTTAATGTTGTGTGTACTTCTGTTGTGCTAGTATAGCATTATCTGGGCTTTTATATAGATTAACTGGACTGCTATTTATTCTGGTGGGCACCTCTGTGGGTTCTCTGGATGATATATAATGTATTGACAATCAGCTGAGGGCACTTCTATTGGACTGGTATTTAATAATCTGGGCACTCTGGATAGTATATTTAATATAGGCAAACTGCTAGGCTAGTATATATCATGAATACAGTGTGTTTAATGTATAATAGCACAGACAAACTGCTGGGCTTTTATATAATCATATAGCTACTCTGCTTGAGTATATTATTACCTTGGCACTTTTTCAGTGATTGTAGGTTTTGTCCCCAATGTTGATTGAAGGGGATACTTAGATTAGCACATATTTTTTTCAGACATAAATATGCATAGGCACAAGTTAAATAGGTCCACCTGTATTTGGAGTTGCATTACCCTTAGTCGCATTTCAGCTTGGACATAACTGACTCTCAAGTTAGTACTTCCATGGCAAGCATATAACTTGCACTTCTTTGTGCTGGCACAACAATACTTAGCTCAGGGGGACATGGTTAACTTACTTCTTTGCCTTACTGCACTTGTAAGTAAATGTCCACTCTCAAAGAGCAAAGAGACCGCAGATGTTAGATGGAACTCATATTATTGGCAAAGGTTCTGCTTATCCGCAGTATGACAGATCTTACATGACATGCAAAGTTTCAACATTCTACATTAATGTGGACTTAATTCAACTTTGATGCTTAGGGTCATTACAGTAACATTTTGTAATTTTTGTTGTAATATGCTGTGGGAATCACTTTTTTTTTCCATATGAAATTACACACGTCCATCGTTCACGATGTAGGAAACATTGCTTCAGGTGCACTCCGTGCCCTATTCTATCTAAAACTGGACCTGAATACAAATGAATACCTACCATATATAGTATGGTAACAGAACTTTTTTTAAGTATATCTACTGATAATTGACATTTCTGTCTTATGAAAATGGTTCATTTTATACTCAACTTGTGTCACACTTGAGGGCTCTGAGAAGGTCCCGAAAGGTTGCTCAGGTTGGTACTACCCTTCAATATGTGCGGAATATAATGAAGAGGGAGGTGTTCACCAGTGACTCCCACAAGGGAGTATGGGCTTAGAGGCTCTCTAACCACAGGTTGCGGTCCTCACAGAGGGTCACAAGCGAACCTGTAAAGTGAACCCAGTATGCAGGAACTGGACATACAAGGGAGTAACAGTGGGGCGTAGAAGCCCTAAGATCTGGATGGTTGAGAGGTGAGATACTTTGTAGCTGTGGTAGCTCTTGAAGTTCTGTGGAGTTGAGAACTCCTGCGGTTGCCGTGGAAGTCCTATGGACCTGGGAAGTTCCTAAAATCAGGATGACAGAGAGGTGAGATGTTCTGCAGCTGCAGTTTCTGGGAAAGTCTTGTGGAGCTGGGAAGCCCCTAGAATCAGGATGACCAAGAGGTGGGATGACCAAGAGGTGAGATGTTCTGAAATTTATCTGTAGCAGAATGAAGCACCAGGGCGTCAGGCGCAGAGTGATAGCGAGACCTTCCAGCAGACAGTTAGGAAATTGGGAGATGAATGGAAGAATATCACAGCATGGGATACGGCAGAGGGCATAGAGAAACTGGAGCCAAATCCTGAGAGTGACTGCTAAGTAGTAGAGACCTGAAGATCTGGAACCATTTTTCTGTAGGAGGTGCCTTTTAAACTGGAGCAAGCCAACTGATTGGCCAGACAGTTTGAATACTGAAGATGTGCAGAACCGACCAAGATGGTGATAAGTGAGCTGCGGCGTCCGTCCAGAGATATGCCACCAGCGATGAACAGGTAAGTGGAAGCGGGGGCATCCGTGTGCAATCAGCAGGTCTGAGTGGTGACAATTTGTAATAGTCTGAGTCGAAATATAACACAGTAATCTGCTAATGTCCAACAGGCTTAATACTAAACAATGTGCTCTGCATAATATAGAATCCTGATAAACTATATGTATTAATAAATTAGTACTATACTATTTTCAATATAAATAAATTAACAAAAAGTAATCATTTTTTGCTGGTAAAATGTCACACACCTTGAAATTATTTGCACTTTTTTAACAATGTAGCAATCTTATATTTAAAACCTTGAAAACATGTCAAGAAGCTATGATGTGGGTTCTCACTCCTGCTGTGTAATCACTGGTTTTGGTGGCAGTAGGATATATTTAGAATAAAAAAATGTGGCTAATGCAGTAGAGTACAGTGCAATTGTGACAACGTGGCTGTCAGGGATATGCCCCTCTATCTACTCCCTTATTAGACATCTTATCATATATTCCAACAGTCTTACAATATATCACCTCTATTTTATCAGGAAACCGCTCCTGAACCCCTTTATTCGTCACAAACCACCCTCTGCACACTTGTGACTTGGAAGCCTACTGTAAGGGAACACACAGGATTCCAGCCCAAATCTCACACTCACCTCTTCCTCTAAGGCTACAGACTTCGCTAGTCCCTTCCCAACACAGAGCACGCTTCACACCTCTCAGCAACTGCCACCAGCTACGAATAAGGCCCATTGCAAGCCTATGAATTAATCACCCAATTGCGCACACTCTGTGCTCTGGTAGCTAAACAGTTAACCCCTCAGACACTGATTTCCAATTAGTTAATCCAGACAATTAGTCTGTCTCTTCTAAACAGGCAATGAATTAGATTTAGAGCAATAAGGACATAACTATTAAATTGTTAGATCTAATATACAAAAAGTACAATGCTTACAGAGAATAAAAAAACAGATAAAGATTTGACATACAAGTAAATAATTGCAAACAGCTATAAAAACAAATGGTATGAAAGTACAGAGCATAATTTACTAATCATAATCTGTATGCCTGGGGCAGGCAGAAAAGATGTACTGTCCTTCAATTAGATTGATCCCCAAGAAACTGACAACTTGCCCTTTCCCAACACTGGTTTTTTAAGCAAAATTAAATGGGATGTTCTTCACAAGGGCGTGCTAATGCTAATAGGGGGGCAGGGACGTCCCCTGGGTGTCACTATAGTTTTCTCACAAATATTCTCAAAGTTTTGACCTTTGGGTAACTCTTCACAGATATATCCCAGAGACAAAACTCCCCCTTCAATAAACCGCTTATAATCTCCCACACATTTAAATACCAAACATGATGGAATTATGACAATGTGGCATACTTTTTCCAAAGATATGTGATTATAGCTGCTCCTGGATACCGCCAGTACCTGTCATTCACAACCCTGGTGTGATGTCTGCTCCTCAGTATGGAGTGGCACCCAGATTTCCCAAAATATGAACTATCAAAACATTTTCCTTTGAAGCCCATATTTCTATATACCTGTATAGGCATTCAAATTTGTCCTTTGTCTCCAAGATTCTAACCTAGGCATCTGGCTAAGTCATTTACATTTAGTGTTTTTTTGTGTTTACACTACCTATCGAAAGGAAGTCAATTAGGAAGTGGAACAAAAATAATGGATGTCTGTGATCTGCACATCTTAAGCAGGTCTCCTCACAAAAGGGTTTTCTCAACCTAATTACCTTCTACTGGGCTAATTGTTTCTTTTTTAAAAACATTTGGTCAAACATTTATCTTGAGTTGAAAATCAGGTTCATTTATGTATCAATGTAATATTTTATTTGGGCCCTGGCCTCTAATATTCTTTTTCATCATATCAGATTTATGCTCTCATCCTGACAGTGGCCATGAACTGATTTTATGCCTTAACAACTAATTTCATCCTCACAGCAATTAATGTGAATTGGCTAAAACCAAATTAAATCTGCATCTAGGTTATTCCCACTGACAAAATCATAGAAGATTACATGGCTGGAATCAGAATGCACACAAGAATTTTTTTTATATTTATTGGATTACCCACACACAGTGCAATTGTGGTTTGTCAACTTTGTGAATTTGAACAAATTGAGCCACACAGTACCTTGTATGGACTCCAAAGCAACCACCAAACTCAACTTGTTGGATTGAGCATAATTGTGTATGACAGGAAATCAGGTTGGACACACACTGTTAAATTAGATATTTAACATTTTACCTGAAATAAATACACACCCAAAACCTTAGTTTTCTACTTTGTCAATCACCTAAATTCATCTTGAATCTTCTTGTAATCTGTACTGTAATTTTCTTTTATTCTGTCCTGTAATGCAAGTAATCAAAAATTAAACAAATATTGGCTGGTATGCAAATACGCAATCAGAGTGGCTTGCATTCGGTTGACTGAGATGCAGCCTACTGTAAATAGACTGCATCTCCAGTTGGTGTGTTGTACTTATGTGTGCATACTCCTGCTGTAAGCAACTTGCCCTTGCATGATCCATCTCTCTGGTGTATAGGGGGCAGCAAGTACATGTTATGTTTAACTGTATATTACACTTTGCTTCATTGCACAAACTCATTGTCATTGTTAAACTCACCTGTGTAATCTTACACTTCATTAATTTACAATCCAGGCTCCTGATGTATCTATTTTAATGGGATTAATGAGAATAGAAGAATATAAGTGTTTCCCATTTACCATTTTGTGTCCATATTTTCAATTTTAGATTTCATAATACTTCATTATCTTGTTTCTCTGATGTCTAAACTTGTTCCTTCTATCACCACCTTTGACTAATATAAGAACAGAAGAAAATAAATCCACATCCTCTGATTTCATGCAAGAAAGAGCTCTTTTAATAGGAACACACATAAAGCTGATTAAGCCTTTTGGAGTTCATCAGTTAGCTTAGTCTGAGGTTATTTGATGTAAACAGTGACAGCTCAATTCTTTTTAATGAATTTACGGTAGAGATATGAATGGAATTAACTAATAGGCTATTGACCTCAATTGTCTTCTTTTTCCAATACTTTCATGGGTCTACTAGCGCTGAATGCCTTGTGGGAAAATGTTAAGCTAAACAAGCACTGTTTATATGCAGCCAAATATACAGTTTGGGATGCCTGATAGATGAAATTACCTAACATGTATGTATATATATATATCTCGCTCTCTCTAGATATAATTATATATATATATATATATATATATATATATATATATATATATATATATGTATATATATATATCTAGAGAGAGTGAGATCTTGCCCAATTATACAATATGAGCCTTATTCTGATGATAACATGGTACAGAAGTCAGTATTAGCCCTATCTGAAGTCTAATATTCAGAGTAAACCCTATATCAAGATTCATCTGACCATACTGACTGTCAGGGCCGGGGCTAACATGTCTGGCGCCCTCCTGCAAAAAATTAATTGACGCCCCCCATCATTTATAAATTATTTGTTCATTCAATAATGCTTTTGCGTTTAATACAGATTATAAAGAGAGAATTTTACATATAAATACATTAAACAGCAAACATGAATTGCTATATGAAAAATATTAATGAAGAACATGTATTCTTTGTAATAACATTTTACATTTTTGGCAAATTAGTTAATTGTGCCTCCTCCTTCATCACAGTGACTCCTCCATCATCATACCGTGCCCCCTTATGATCCCACTGTGCCCCTGCAACATCACACTGTGCCCCTTCATCACCACACTGTGTCCCCTTCAACATCACACTGTGTCCCCTTCATCACCACACTGTGCCCCTGCAACATCACACTGTGCCTCCTTCAACATCACACTGTGCCCCTTCATAACCACACTGTGTCCCCTTCAACATCACACTGTGTCCCCTTCATCACCACAATGTGCCCCTGCAACATCACACTGTGCCTCCTTCAACATTACACTGTGTCCCCTTCATCACCACACTGTGCCTTTTCATCACCACACCACACTGTTCCCCCTTGTCATCACCACAATGTTCCCCCTTTTCATCACCACACAGTGTGGTTCCCCCTTGTCATCACCACACTGTTCCCCTTATCATCACCACACTGTGCCCCTTAGCATCACAACACTGTGCCCCTTAGCATCACAACACTGTTGCCTTTAGCATCACAACACTGTGCCCCTTAGCATCACAACACTGTGCCCCTTATCATCACCATACTGTGCTCCTTATCATAACCACACTGTGTCCTCTAATCATCACCATACTGTGCCCCTTATCATCACCACACTTTGTCCCCTTATCATCACCAAACTGTGCCCCACATCATCACTTCATCACCATACTGTGCCCTCCATGCTGCTTGCGTTCTCCTTCACCTGTTTCCTCTTTATCACACTGCGCCCTACATGGTCTCCGTTCCTTTACTTACCTTTCTATTGCCTTTTCTTCTGTTTTCTTTTCTTCTGCCTTCTTTCTTTCTTGTGGCTTCTCCCTGAAAATTTCGGACATGATAACATCACGCCCGACAGTCAGAGCGAACGGGGCAGGGAGAAGGGAAGGATGGCGCCTGGCGCCATAATCAGGTAGTTGTTTTTTGGACCAGCAGACAAGCAGGGTATGGCAGACAGAAGGGAGCGCCTCTCAGGCTTGGTGCCCTCCCTGCCTTGCTTACCCCGCTTACTGCATTCTGCGGGCCCTGCTGACTGTGTAGGGCCTTCTCCAGTGGTATCTTCCCCTCTGCCTTTTACCTCTGCCCTCTCCCTGTGTCCATTTGAAGTTTATGACAGCAACAACTGCATACATACATATTCTAGAGTTTAGAGACCTGTATCTGTAGGATGCCAGCAACTTTATGCAAAATATTCCCTATCTGTCACACTTTTTCTATTTTAGTCTATAAATCTTCAAATATGTGTACACTTTGCATAGTATTTCAGGCTGCTTTGTAGTACACAATTACTTACGTAGATATCCTTTTCTTTGAAATAACAGTTCTTGAGAGATAGAGGTTCATTGTCACTAGGCATAAAAACCTCATAATGACAGTTATTTTGTTCTTGCTGGTTCATATGAATCAATCAATCTATTGACTTAAAGAAAGCTGTTCACATATTGTTTCTGCTGCAGCCAGTTGTAAAATGTAAAGGTACTTGGATATCTTGGTGACCGTTGTCAGGCCTAATAAAGGTATCTAACTCAACAAGAAAAAGTATGCTTATATTTGGTTACTACTTTAATGGATAATATATCCTATTTATTTTGAGATTTCTTTGTTTCCCCCAGATATGTCAGTTTCCCAGCTTCAGCTATGATGTACTTTGTGCTGGTTTCTTAATACATTCTCTCACAACCCTGGCATGGTCCTAAGTTGCTTGGGCATCTGTGGACATTTTTGAGCTATTACAGTGATTACTCATGGTCTCATTGGTAAATCATTTTCAACACTGCTGCCAAGTTAAAGGCCACACTGGGCACCTGAGTCTTGGCATTGCCTGCCACTGCCTAAAGCATGGGTCAACAGAATCCTAAAAAAAACCTAAAAACATCAACACTATAGCTCAATAAAATGGACATTGCATCCAAGGACATCTACATACAATATTTAGATTAATAAATAGATTAATTAATATAAGTGTGAAATGCCAACCTAGTTGCCTTGGAGAAGTATAATTAAGTACTATCTATCGACTATAAAAATAATGCAATTAAGTGACCAAATTATTATGAAAATGAAAATTCTGTGTGGCATTACTACAATACAAAATCATTTTTGAAAAAAGATTTTCCCCGCAAAATTCGAATGGAAAAATAAGTAGCTTTGCAATTCTGAAATGTAAATGATCACAGTAGAGTTAGCTATGCAAACTTGTAGGCATGCAAAGCATATGTGAGAGAACACAGCTCTTTCAGAGTACAGCTTGGTGAGTGTGGGCTACACTCACTTTTTAAAAAAATGAGTGCTTTTAAAGGTACGATACAGGACCTTGGAGAGCAGAGGTATCCACAAAAAAGCAGTGTAATTAAAATGATAAAATTTACAATCTACTTATTCAGCTACAGTCCATTTGCAACTTTATTTAACCCTAACCTTACAATAAAATGAGCAACAGTACTTTCGGGGAAATGCTGAAATGCATTAATGAATGAGTATTGTAATGATAAATTTGTAATTGTAAATTAAATATCACTGTGCATGCACACAACTTGTAGCAGAATATTTAGCCACACCAATTTGATACTTGCTGCCCCTTGCCCTTTAAGAGGCAGATCATGGACAATCAGGTGCAAGTGGAGCTCAATGAGGTGTGGATAAGCAATTTTCTATGCTTATTCAGGTGCTCTGGTATATTGGTTTTCACATAAAAATGTAAAAAAAAATAAAACATTACCTACAAAGAATAAATTATGCATCTACAAAAGACTGGTGCAAAGTATACACCTTACAACTTCAACAACACAGCACGGAATTTATTATTATTATTATTATTATTATTATTATTATTATTCATTCATAAAGGACCAATATATTACGTAGCACTGTCCATTGAAGGGATCATGATAGAAATAAATAACATACACCTGCAGAGAGCAAAAGTTGGCCCTGCCCAAATGAGCTTACAATCTAAGAGGTGTGTGGAACAATTGATTCATAAGGATTAACAATTGTAGCTGGTGGTAGGCAAACTGTGTGGCTAATGTAAGGCAGCAGCACTATCAGCCACCAATGTTAAAGTAGCCGTTGGCAACTGCTTTCTGTGCAGCTACAAGTGGTGTGATCCATTTGGAATAAGGACAGTGGAATTTTGAGACATGAAAGATTAATCAGTCAGTTGCTGTCAACCATGACTGTCCTTCGCCATTTTTCTCAACTAAATATCCTTTCTCTTCTGGTTCTGGGAAAGGCTTTTGCTGCATGGGCACTCCTGTAATTATCTTCCAGTTTGGGGTAGCTGTGTTCCCCATGTCTGCATAAGTTGTGGTGGCAGCTACTGTTTCCATGGAGACCACTCAGATCACTGAAGGGAAAACAGAGATGTCAACAGTACTATCTGTTGAACTTTCTTTCTTCCAGCATCTGAATTGAGTATTTCAGTATATCTTCAAAACAACCATGTCCTTACTTGGACAACACTCCTCTGCACCTCTCTGTAATTTCCTTTTGCCTTCAAACACTTTTTTTTTTTATATATAAGTATATTTGAATAGAGGATTATGTGAGAGATAGGGCACAGAACTAACTGCAGTCCTGATGAGGATGAATGTATCATAAGAAGCGTCTTACTCAAAATACAGACGTGCTAGTGAACATTTATTTATATGCAAATGGTCATTGTATATGTTCAACTCTAAATTGGCGCAAAAGGGTCTAAGCTCCATCTTAAATGGCTGCATCTCTATATACATATGTATATATATATATATATATATATATATATATATATATATATATATATAAATATATATATATATATATATATATATATATACACACACACACAGTAGATTTAAGATTTTTGTAATACGATAATTTGTTGTCAATGACAATTATTGTTTTTTCTGTTGAATGTTGCCCTTATAGTTTAAAGATTGTTATGATTATTTATAAAAAAAAGTGTCTGTACCGTGGTGTCTGAAGATTCTGCAATGCATTTCTAGGTTGTGTTATTTAGTCTCTCAATTATTTTCTCTCTTGTTGTATCAACTTTAACATTGCGACAAGGCAGTCTAAAAAAAATAATATTGATGGTAGAAATGATTTCTTCTGAAATAAATCAAATGCTGTTAAGAAATGGCTTCCTTGCTGTAAGCCTTCTACATGTGACACTTACATGAAACATTTTGTAAATCAGCAGAAGTTCATCACCATAACAGAACTGTAAAATTTTAAAATCCAATTTAAAGAGCAGTATATCATCAAATAAATGAGATGGGAACATGTGTCAGTGTTTATGGAGAGCTATAAAATGTATTATATCTGCACAGAACAAAGCCGATTCAAACCAGTTTAGAATTAAGCTTATGAGATATACGTAGGCAATTAATGTCCTGACATTTGTTTTCTAGGTAGCATGATAAGTAGGACAGCTAAAAATGAATAACAAATATAAATTAGGATTTAAGATACCCAATATATGAGCAAGAGAGTCCAGTTTCAAACTGCATTAAAATAAGCTACAATTGCTAGCCAATGTACAGGAGTAGTAATGTTTTTTTACCAGTGACTTATTATTGTTGTTGCCAAACAGCGCTCTGGTCCTGGTATAGATGTTGGTGAAATATTGTTTTTATGAAACAATCTTATAATATAATATATATGTTAACTCAGTTCAAAGATCAGTTTATTCTGCTCTCTACATTAGTATCTTAATGTTTGCCTATCACTATATATAGTGAAGGCAGTCAAACCAAACATTCATGGATATGCAGCCTGTCAATTTACTAGGAACCAGCCACATCACGGGGGCACTTTTATAGCTCTGTGAGCAATATTCATCAACATGATCAGTATCCACAAGGCAAAACCTGTGAAATGTCATAAGCAAATGCAAATTTGTCATGGAACATTTTTGAAAATATCACTCACCTCTAGGTTGTTGACTATCTTTGTGCCAAAGTATGAGAAGTTCTCCTCAAAAGCATACGTGTGTGTGTGCCCAAATTTGCTCTGAGATAAAATTGCAGTGTCTACACAATGCAGCTTCTAGAAGAGTCTATTGTAAAAGTGTTTCTTTCAGCATGTAAGTGTCCACCTGCAATGGAGACATAATGTATGTGCATGGTGCTGTCACTTCATTCATTCTCTTTGGAAATATGACTTACTGGTATATGGTGATAAAAATGTCTTGTTTGCTATGCAGCAAAATCATGTTGCCCACAAAAAGTATAGATGGACAAGCATTGGACTTAATGTTGCCTTTATAATTCCCTTGTTAGACTAGTTCTTGATAATAGTATATCATTTGGGGAACATTTCAGAAATGGGCATTAGTGAAATTAAAAATTGTACTGGCAAAAGAAAATGACGTTTAGAAGCTTGTGTGTTATATGAAAAGGCAAGAAAAACTAAGAACAGTTACTTATGGTAATGTCTACAATAAGTTATGGTAACATTATATAATTAAGATCACTATAAGCATCTGCCAGGAGAATTTTTTTTATGCTATGAGCTATGAAATGATTTCCTGGTTTGGGCCAATATTTAAAATGCTTTATTACCCGTTATTAGTTATTACCATTAATTTAATAATGCTGCAGTATGCAACCAATGCACTTTTCCTTATAATCGCAAAATGTCACATAATTACTCTTAGATGTATCTTCCTATGTGGCCTTCCTGAATTACCGCACTAACCCTGAGACAGAGACATTCTGCCTTTAAACAAAATGCAAACCAGAGACAATCTTTATCTTCCAACATGCATCACAAGATGCAAAGCACCACAACAACTGCACCAGAGGGCATATTTAACAAATCGTGATGGTGCACTATCGTGCACTTACCATAAAATCCACGGCCCTCTGTGTGTATCTGCTGTTTTGCATTCTGCTTTGTTTTTGGGAACAGTCACCATTCAATAGTATAGTTACTGCTCCCTCTCGCAATCTAACAAGTTGCGAAAAATAGTTTTTTTCAGAAACTTGTCATGTTAATGTACGCCAGCTGAAGGGATCACATGATCCCTCCCTGTCACTCACCGCTCTCGCTCTGCAACTATACTTGCAGAGACAGAGCGGAGATCTTTGTGTGCATGTCCAGTTCTTCGAACTGCACATGCGCAATTGCAGTAAGAAGAGAAGTGAAGAGGACGAGGAGGAGATCCGGAAACAGCACATTTCGAAGAAGCGGGGTAAGTATGTTTTTTTTATCACTGAAACAGTAGTTTATCGGAAATGCTGTTTCTGTGTTGGGTTCTACATAAATTTGAGAAATAGTACAATGCGATAAGGATTGAAAACTATTTTTCACTTTATGTGAACATTGGTAAATGTGCCCCCAGGTGCTTCTAAATGCTAAATAGTGTTAGACAACATGTGTCTCTCCTGCTGTTGTGAGAATACAAGTCTATAGCAACCAATCAGATTCTAGCTTTCATTTATTTATTACTTTCTACAGAATGACAGCTAGAATCTCATTGGTTGCTATAGGCAACATCCCCACTTTTTCAACCCCGCAGCTTAGTAAATCTAGCTCTCAGTATGCTGGGATTTGTAGTGCCTCAAAACTTGGAGAGACACAATGCTGGATCATGTCAGATCAAAAAGAAAAGAATATGTTTTGGAAATTTTGAATGATAGAGGTGGACAGTGTGTGTTTTGTTCAGTTAAAATGCATTTATGTAAGAAGTATGGGTGTGATGATTTCACTTACTTTTTAGGTATAATGGACAGGGGTCTAATGGACTCCTTATCCATTACCCAAAGATCACACATATATACAAAAAAATAAATAGACATGGTGAAACAGAGGGTACTTAAGCTGTAGTGCAGGCAGCTTTGTTAGGGAAAGCATACAGAAGACAGAGATTTAAGGATTACAATTTCTCTTAGTTTAGCTGTGGTATAGACTAGTGCAGTAATTTAAAATAGAAAAAAAGATACTTGGGCGCTTATGGTCTTAGAGTTTTGAAGATTTGTGACAAAAAAATAATTATTTTAGAGTCAGAAGTTTTGCTCTCCAGGTTGTCACTTTAAAAGATGCTAAATTGCTCAGCTCACCTCCAGAAGACATATTTCAGGACTCATATCTGTATTCAAAAGGCACCAGGGAGTAAATGTATCAAGGTGCGATTTTGCATTGTGTGCAATATAATTATAGATTAAAATGTAAGTGGTTTTTTTTTATTATTAGTTTCTTACTATTTCATCACAAGTGAGGCAATATTTATATTTTTATGTAATGGCAACACTTTCTATTTCCATATGGGGTTACCATTTAAAGTACATGCTTGTGACACTACAAGTGCTCATGTGCATGCTGACACTTGTAGTGCCACAAGTATGTACTTTTAATGGTGTCCCAATCAGGTAATTGTAAGTGTTGTCATATCATAAAAATATAAATATTGCCCCAAAGGTGATAAAATAGTAAGCCACTGTAATAAAAAAACAAAACAAAACAAAAACTTACATTTAGTCTATAATTACATTTGGCGCACTAACTTATTCTTAAAATAAATTGTCCTCCGTAAGAAAACTCATAATCTTTTTTGCCACTTTGCAACAAAAGGCTTGGCATATTTAAACTTCCATTGCGACTCCTGCTATACTAACATTGACCAGATAACTTACACTACATGCTTTCATTTCTCTTCAATCTCGGGCGAGTTTCCGTTTCTGTTGAAACTCGGGTGAGTTTGTGTTTAATCTCTGGCGAGTTTGACTATAACATGGGAGAGACAGGTGTTTTAAATTATACACAAATCGCCAGAGATTGGATTTGGAGTCAAAATCACTTTTTAATACATATGGCGATTTTGCACAAAAAAATTGTGATTTCCAGAGATTTTAAATTGGCAAAAAAATCACAGCTTGATACATTTACCCCCAGCTGTAAGTAAATTTGTCATGGAAAAAAAATATGACACCTATTACCCCTTGTTCCCTTTGAGGCCCAATGCTTTACACTGATTTGTACCTGACAGATTCAAGTATAGGGAACCCCTTTCTCCCCTCTGGCTGCTGCTTCTAAACAATATAGAATCACCAGAATATGTAATCCCCCTTCATCAAAAAGTTTATCTCGCCATGTGCAAAAACAAAAAAACAATAACACCATACTCGTCAGGGGCGCACGCAGGGGGGGTTTCTGGTTCTCCAGAAACCCCTCCCCTCCACGAAGATCGGGCCCCTACCAGCAGCACTGTACTGTACAGCAGCCGCGGTGCTGTCAAAGAAGCGCTGCAATACAGCACTGCCACGGACGCTTCCTTGACAGCGCCGCGGCTGCTGTACAGTACAGCATCGCCAAAATGGAGCAGCTCTCTATTTTTTTTTGGGGGGGGGAGGAAACTCCCCCTTAAAAATCCTGCCTTTGCCCCTGCTCGTAAACCTTGAAAGACACCTGCAGTGAGAAAACACAATAGGCTTCAATGAGCGGGCTACACTAGTAAGAGTGACCCTATAAGGGTCTGAGAATGTTTGTGTGTCATTAAGTTTTACATATATATATATATATATATATATATATATATATGACATATAAATAATAAGTGGCAAGGTACTCAAGTTATCGGAAATTAAATGATACATGCAAAGTGGAACAGTGCTGGTTGCAATAGAGAATCATTGTCTTTTACTCCTATAATACTGTACATATCAATAACACTATCATACTTATGCTTTCTTATACATTCATCTTGCAGACAAACTAGTGATATTGTGCTGGCTTACATAGACATCATATGGTGTCTTATTATTCCACATTACATTTATTTGTATTACTTTACTATAGGTCAGCTTACTTCCTAAATACATTTCATGATTACTTTATTCTGGGGGTTATTTACAAACACAGGTGAAATGTGCAATAACTCATTGGCAGAACTACCATTGGTGCAGCAGATACAGTGCACTGGGGCCCATGGAGATAATAGGGCCCACTGCATGGCAGAGGCAGAAGGTGGGGGGGCCTAGTTCCCTTATCCCCACCTCCCTGCACCGGGGCCCACAGCTGGCCAGTCCCACCTCTGCAATAACTCATTGCAACCAATCATCAATTAACTTTGATCAATCTTGTGAAGATACACAATGTATTTATTATTATATATTTATATAACACCAATCATAATACACAGAACATATATAGTCAATCACATCAGTCCAGACCCCATTGGAGCTTACAA
The DNA here is from genome assembly GCF_038048845.1 of Mixophyes fleayi. NCBI lineage: Eukaryota > Metazoa > Chordata > Amphibia > Anura > Limnodynastidae > Mixophyes > Mixophyes fleayi. The sequence goes on along the minus strand of NC_134410.1, from coordinate 56,664,233 downwards.
TCTAAACTACCCACAAAGCACACAGATGCAGGCTGGGATCCATTTTGTCAGAAGCCAATTAACCTACTACTATTTTTTGGCCAGTGGGAGAAAACCTGGAGCACCTGAAGGAAACCCACACAAACATGGGGAGAGCATACAAACGCCTGTGTTATCACTTACCTTGATTGTGCAATTATTTACTATTCATAGATTTACAAAGCAAAAGAGAATTTTACCTTTTCCTATTTTATAATTATTATCTTTTATTTACAAAGCACCAACATTTTCGTAGCGCTGCACATTCAGGGGATCATGACACAAATTATGTTCATGAAACAGATGGCACTGTCCAAATTAACTTAAAATCTACAAGGTGTGGGCAACATTTGATATATAAGTGGAATTTTATCTATGAAAGCAGAGGAGATCCTTTCATGCTTTTTAGTATCTTCTATATGTATTATGGTGCTGGAAAACCTGTATTTGCCAGTATAGTTTTTTAGAGCCAGACAAGTAATAGTAAAAACAGAAGCTTTGTATAAAACATCCCATAAATAATTCAACTAGAGAATTGCACCTGCATGAAACAAGTACAAGGTCATTATTTATGGCAGTCCATTAATGTACCATAAACGTGATTTTATACAAGGTTATCTTGTAATCCATCAGTATCATGGTAAACAAACCATAAGCATAAATAAGTTTCAATAGCAAACTCATGAGTGTTAATTTAGGGTTGAGAGTTTTGCTGCAATTAAAGTCTCAAATGCAGAATTACTCATTAGATTTTCAATAAAACTAAGACAATATTAGTTTAAAGTAGTATTAGTTCACAGATGGTTAAACCTGATTTGCAGCTTATTTATTTGGAACCTATTCTATAGGTCTTTTGCATACACGTTCAAGACAGTTATGTCCACAACATGCCCCAGCTCTTTAATAACGTAAGTGTCTTGGGGTTGCACCAGATGGCATCCCCCCTCTTTGGAAATTGCACCCCTCTCACCTGTAATGCTCTGCAACTTTCTTTTAATTTTAATATATATACTTTGTATATAATATATATATATATATATATATATATATATATATATATATATATATATATATATACTGTGTATATATACATACACTACACAGTTGTCGAGGTGGGACACTTTTCCTACTGCATTCATTCACTTACATTTTTCACACTGCCCTTTCTACATTTCATACCACCACATCTAACTTTACACTTCAACCACTCTGTGGGCCTGAGTCATTAAGGAGGGCAAGGAAAAAAAGGAGTAAATTTGATCCTGGACAAACCATGTTACAATGCAAGGGGTGCACATTACTTTATTATTTTGCAAACAAGCTAAATACTGGCTGCTTTTTCAAGTAGCACACAAATACTTGCTAGCTTCATTTTTACACTGACATTTAAAGATGATCTAGGACATGCCCTGCCCTACTTATACAGCATACACATACATATATATATATATATATATATATATATATATATATATGTGTGTGTATGTATATATATATATATATATATATATATATATATATAGTCCTCATGTAACATCACTTCTATTTACTTTAAATTTTTTATCTGGTGCCTCCATTTGTATACTGTGGAGTAGCATAATGTATGTACAATATGGATGGGGTGTATTTCTTTGATACATGTTCTAGTAACCTGCATTAAACGTGGTATGTACCTAAGCATGCCGCATATACAGATTTCAAGCTGTATTGTTAACTGAGAACGTGGCATGGACAATATATTCTAACTGGCGCTAGCCTAATTAAAGTTCCAAAATCCTAATTTGCTGCCAGTTGGGATCAGAAGAGTCCATGTAGTCCCCTCAGTATTCAATCTGAATAGTCCCTAAGATCCCTTGGTGCAGGTCAGGATATGAAAAAAGAAAAACAATAGTCTGCACCATTTTAGCATGAATCAGTATAAAACAATATAAATCTGCTCACCTGGATAACTTTCACATACCCAGCAGACCATTTGTAGATCTTTACATTTTTGTCCAGCACTTCCATTAGTTTCAAACATCAAAGTAGATCATCTCTGGTATATTTCAAATCAGCTTTTATACCAGTGAAAAAATAAAACGCATATAGTGTAAAACATAATTACATTATACAAAAAAATATTGGTTGCACTCATTGGGTAAAAAAAAAATTAAAGCCTGTGAATATCTCCAAAGCTCAGTTCATCTGCAAACGATGGTCAGAGTCCTGTACGTGGCTCCTAGTTTTCTGCGTGTTCAACATAAAATCACCATCTTTACATGTTTTGTTTCCTCAGAAAGTGGCTATATTATTCTGTCATCTAGTCAGTCCAGGACTGTGCTTGGTCTTTGGGCCCGATCCAGGGAACAAACTAGGGTGCCCCCCTTTTCCCTGGGATACATGTATTCCATATAATTTAATGCACTAGTAAGAGGCACTCGATTGCACCCTGTTTGCCAAAACCAAGCGTGCTCCATCCATGCAATGTTTTGTCAATCGATTTTTAAAAGAAATAAAAATAAGCTGTACTCTTTAAAATGAATTCTACAGATCAGTAGAATGGTGATGTAACCAATGCTTGTCATTTTATATTTTAATTTTAAGTGTGAGCCTATCTATGTCCACACAGACATTAATGAAGCTATCAATACATGGCATGTTTGTAAAGGTCAGTAACATCTAAAATAATTGTTCACAGCAGTTCTGAAATTAGAGCTGTCGCTTTTCCGCACCCTGGACAGGGTTAGTTTTGCGTAGCTGTAAAAAAATTGCAGAAAAGATAGAAAAGTGGAGTGTGTTTTATTATTGCCACATTTTCCAACAATAAAAGCTAATACCATTTAACATTTTCTGTTGCTTGAGAATAAATCCCATTTTACAGTTACAGTAAACGTTGAAGACCATTTATTTAATGGCAGATAATGCAGAACAGCAGAGTATGGCAGGCAATTAGTTTGAACCATTTTCAATGCAGTTTCCTTTCGAATTTCCACAAAGCAGCTGCAGATTTAGCTGAAATTCATTTTTTTAGAGAGATTGGTGATGGTTTTGCTTAATACATTCACCTCCTGCATGACCAATATACTTCACAGAGAAATTATAATGGTTTATTGAATGAATTCTTGAGCAAAAAAAATAGAGAAAGGAAATACACTGGAGCTTTAAAGCTAAAACATTGAAGATTAAAGCTCACGTATTAATGTCTCCCCCGCAACAACAGCAGGATGAGAACTTGTACATAAACATCTTAATAGAGCCTTCAAACCGGGAAATAATATTATTTTGAAAGAGAAACATTTTTCACATTAGATGTGGAGGAGTGCTTGTGATCCTAGATTTGCAGCTGACAGATAATTACACTCACAGTCAGACATGGCTGAAATATTTATGCAATACATTTTTGATAACTCTCATTTAGATTATATCATGTAGATAATGTCCAGTATGCACATTGATGTATATACTACATGGGTAATTAAAAAAAAAAATCTGCTCCAAATAACCAACTCTTTGAAATAATTCAGGTATATTAATAAAAAAAAGTGTTGGCCAAGGAAACTAGTGTGGCCGCAGTAGTGATCGAACCATGATTGGGTAAATTTGCTAAGCAGTGGTTTATTGAGTGGTTTACAAATCATCACACATCGGATTTGATTTTCAGATCCAAACCACAGGATTTACTAGCCTGCAGTTGGAGGCTGATAACTGAAACCACATGCATTGTGTGAAGGTTTGCAAACCACATGCAGTTAAGGGCAGATCGCTTAGTAAAAACGGATGTGAAATATCTGGTTTTACCATCTACATTCTCTATGAGCCCAGCCTACTCATCATCAGGCCTGATCCGGTGGGGGTACCCGCAATAGAAAGTACCAGACACATTTTGAGTAGCACTGGGCCCCTCCAGTCCTCCTGCAATAGGGTGCTAGTGTGCTACCCCATTGGGTGTCATGTGATCTGGAGTGGTGTAGGTTGCACAGGACACAGTGCTTATCTTCACAGGTTCACTTCTCCGTAATCTCAGAGAGGTAAGGAGGATTATCCAAATCATGACAATATCATGTTATGATTTCTAGCAAATTCAGGAAGTGGCAACAGAGGTATGAAAACCAAATGTCTTTTTTCAGGCAAAATATAGAACAAGGATTCTGTTGTTGGAATATGCAGATTTTGGAAAGCAGGATTAACAGGTATACTCCAAAACACAGTTATGAACAGGTATGATGAATGGCAGAAAATGTCCACAGAAATAACCAATTCCAGTGAATGCAAATACAGTTTAAATGCAGGGATAAGAATGAGGAGTTACCAAATGCCAGGATGCAAGAGTCTGTCCAGGTAAGCAAACTGAATAGCTGAGTCCAGAGACCAGGCAGGGTTCGGGTCACCAGCAAACAAGCATAGTCCGGTAATCAAGCGAAGGTCAGGGCAACACGAATGCAAGCAATATCCAGTATCCAGGCAGAGTTCGGAGTCACGAGCAAACAAGCATCAATGGTAAACAGGCCATGGTCACATCGGGAAAACAAGCAGCAGCAGAACCAAACTGGAACAGGGAGACACAAGCAGCAGCCAGGTATACATGATGAACTTCACAGAGCACAGCTTGAGGCAGGTATTTCAAGCTGTGGGACAGGTGCAGTTCTAATCAGGCATCAAGCAAGGAGATTAACTCCTACAGGCATGGTGAATAGTTCAGAAACAGAACAGCAGCACCTCTGGTGGATTTTAGGTACTGCTGCTACATACAAAGAATAGGCAGAGTCGTAACATAGGGTAATATGCACACAGAGATATAAGGCAGATCATAACATTATCCCTCCCTTACAGGGGCGGATTCCAGACGCTCCACAAAGTCTCTTTCAGGCTTTTCTCTTCTTCTGCTTACTCTTCTTCCGGGATTTTCTAGGAGACATAATTGAGCACTTCTCCAATGGAGTGCAGACAAAGCCCAATTCTTCGAAAACGCAGAAAGAATTGTCAAGTTCATCCACCATGTCTCTAGAAGTATCAAGTTCAGTCTCAGAGTCTGAGTCCCATTCTAGAGTCAAAACAGAACCTTTTATTTTATGACAAGATGGTGCTATGTCCATAAAGCCGGCAACCAAGGTTTGTTGTCTAGAAAGGGTTTTTTCCCAGATTGTTCTTTTTATTTCTCGAAGATATAGGTTGACGAATGGAAGCAACGTACATCGATGATTTCTGAATAAGCATAGGAGCTGAAACACAGGCCGGAATGGAAACAGAAGAACTATGACCAGGAGACTCGACTGTTGATGGAGAGTACTTCTTACAAACGGCGTTAACAAAGTCCATGGTATTATCGATAATGGGGTTATCAGAATTTAGAAGGGAGAAGACCCAAGTCTATGGCTCCCCTCTAAAACTCATGATTATAAAACTCACTTGGTCAAAATGGTTGGCAAAGTACTCTGGAGATTATTGAAACTGTTTCATGGAAAGTTGTAATACCGAAATAAACTGTTTGATGTCTCCGTCAAAGAAGACTGGAGAAGTATCTGATGACTTGGAAGAGGCATCTGGGCATTCTTGCTCACTAGCAATCTCTGGGGAGTCCTCAACTTGGGTAGCAGTCTCTGGAGAGTCCCCGACTGGGACAGCAGAGCAGGAGTCCCCGACTGGAACGGCAGAGCAGAAGTCCCTGACTGGAACGGCAGAGCAGAAGTCCCCGACTGGAACGGCAGAGCAGAATTTCCTGACTGTGACGGCAGAGCAGGAGTCTCTCACTGGGATGAGAAGCTGGGCACTCCTGATGGACAGCCCAGACTGAGCAAACTACTCGGACTGGACAGCACTGTGAGCAGCCTCAGAGCAGACTGCACTGTGAGAAGCCTCAGAGCAGACAGCACTGTGAGAAGCCTCAGAGCAGACAGCACTGTGAGAAGCCTCAGAGCAGACAGCTCTGTGAGAAGCCTCAGAGCAGACTGCACTGTGAGAAGCCTCAGAGCAGACAGAACTGTGAGAAGCCTCAGAGCAGACAGCACTGAGAGAAGCCTCAGAGCAGACAGCACTGTGAGTAGCCTCAGAGCAGACAGCTCTGTAAGAAGCCTCAGAGCAGACAGCACTGTGAGAAGCCTCAGAGCAGACAGCACTGAGAGAAGCCTCAGAGCACACAGCACGGTGAGAAGCCTCAGAGCAGACAGCACTGTGAGAAGCCTCAGAGCAGACAGCACTGAGAGAAGCCTCAGAGCAGACTGCACTGTGAGAAGCCTCAGAGCAGACTGCACTGTGAGAAGCCTCAGAGCAGACTGCACTGTGAGAAGCCTCAGAGCAGACAGCACCAAGTGATAACCCGGAGTGAACTGCATGGACTGGTAACTCGGGCTGAACTGCATGGAATGGCAATGTCTCTGGAGCAGATTGGAGGAACAGGGCCCTCTCTGGAACAGACTGGAGGGACAGGGCCCTCCCTGGAACAGACTGCAAGGGCTGCACCCCTTCTGGAACACACTGTAAGGGCTGTGCCCCTTCTGGAGCAGGCTGTAAGGGCAGCTCCCCCTCTGAAGCAGGCTGTAAGGGCAGGGGCCCTTCTGGAACAGGCTGTAAGGGTAGCGCCCCTTCTGGAGCAAGCAAAGTCTCTAGAGTGGTGGCTGGTACCTTGGAACAGGAGGCCAGTGGAGATGACACCTCGGAACAGGAGGCCAGTGGAGCTGGCACCTCGGAACAGGAGGCCGGTGGAGCTGGCACCTAGGAAAAGGAGGCCGTTGGAGCTGGCACCTCGGAACAGGAGGTCGGTGGAGCTGGCACCTCGGAACAGGAGGCCGGTGGATCTGGCACCGCAGGACAGGCGTCAACTGGAACTGGCACCGCAGGACAGGTAGCAACTGGAACTGGCACCGCAGGACAGGATGCAACTGGAACTGGCACCACAGGATTATCAGCCGGAACTGCCGGATTAGGCTCCATCCCAGGGAACAGATCAGGTCGTAATATAGCAACAGGAGATGAAGTGCAGGAATGGAAAACGAGGCAAAACGTCATTGTTACGTCGTCGGATCTCAGGAGTTTTGAATTCTATAAGTACCGCCCTCCACGGCGATCTAGCGCTATTTCACAGAGGGACAGAGAAGGGGTAGCACAGTCTGTAGAGCAGTTGGGCAGCAAGCTAGATAGAATAGAAAGAGGAGGGGGTAGCATTGTTCATGAAAATCTACAGTGACATTTTTGAGAGCTTCATTGCTCCATTGCTAATTATCATTGCTGAAATACAAATACTTGGGCTGGCAGGCTTGGTGTAAAACTGTAAATCTGCAGTCACATTCTACTATGTTATATAGGTAACACACAAAGAGGAGAGCTCCATTGCTAATTATCATTGCTGAAATACAAATACTAATGAGGATGTTGATGAGGATGATGTTGTTTGTGTAAGTCCTGCACCAGTGGAAGCAGTTCTGGCACGTGATAAGAAGGCCATTGTCATGCCTGGACATAAGACCAAAAAATCCACTTATTATGTGTGCAATTATTTTTACCCAAATCCTGACAACAGTTTTCTAGCCATTTGTAGCGTATATAAAGCCACAGTCAGTCGAGGTAGGGACCTTAACCACCTAGGAACCTCATCCATGTTACTCCATTTGAAGCGAGATCATGGCAAGCTGTTGGGAAAATCAGAAACTTATGCTAAAAAATAACACCCTCCAGTGTGTACTCAGAAAGAGTTTTCAGCACAGCCAGGAACCCTGTCAGCAATCATCGTAGGAGGCTAATTCCTCAAAATGTGGAAAAAATGATGTTCATAAAAATGAACTTCAAGTTCCACGAGGAGGGCATCTCCCACCAATTACATCAAAATACTGAGACTTCTGTAATGGTGGATTCCAGCGGTGATGATTTAATAATGTGTGAGGATGATGTACACACTGATGAGGGTGAGGATGAGGCTGAGGATGATGACAACATCTTGCCACAGTAGAGTTCATTAACAGCACTGTTACCTTACGTGCCTTAAGCCCATTGTTAAATTGTTTTGTGGGGGCCAAACAAACCAAGCACTTCAGCCACAAGGAGTGGCACATTGTGGCTGAGGTGCTTGGTTTGTTAAAGTGTGCATGTCCTTTTTAAGATCCAACATAAGGGTGGGTGGCATGGAGATTGGAAACTGATATTGTATGCACCTGTTAGGGTTATGATTTATAATAAATATATATAAATGTAACAATAAATTTTATGTATAGTTCTTATTGACAATCCAAAAGGTGACCCCCCCAAAAAGGTAAAAAAAAAAAAAATTGCTTAATAATGCTTTCACGCGTGCTACTTCCTAGTGCCACACTTCTTACTAGAAATTTCCTCTTTGTAGTTGCAAATAGCAAGAATCTTGTGTCTTTTTTCTCTCTTCTATTTTCCTCTGACACTTCTTAGATCAATTTTCTCATCACTTGGAATATTTTAGTTGGCGGGCATAGGCACTGTGCCAGCCCCTGGCACTAGACAACTAGTAACCACAGGCATATCGCTAGCACCTGGGCAGGCAGTAACCACAGGCAATGTGGCATTTCCAAGGTCCAGGCAGTCTCCAACCACAGGTGCTGTCAAGTTAATGCTGAACAATGTATTTTATCATCAAGGTTCATATGTGAAAATGTCTGTTTTGGTGTATAAAATTTGGTCAAGAGGACCCTGAGCACAGTAATATTTTATTTTGCTGTGCACTCTTTATATAACTGTATATTTTCATCCTGAATTGTATTACTGTAAAATATTTACTGCATAAGCGTGTTCTAAATGCTCTTACATATTCGGGAAGCATATGAGCTCCTTAGATCTAGGTCAGTAGATTCAGAACATGGGACTTAAAGAAAGATGGACCATTGCTTAGTCAAAAATAATTCATATTTAGACTTAAAACATGCAAAAAAGTGAAATATAACACAAATTACAAAAAATTAAAAATTCCCTTGAAATGCAATGCACAGTGGCCTAGTGGTTAGCACTTCTGCCTCACAGTAATGGGGTCATGAGTTCGATTGCTGACCATGGCCTTATCTGTGTGGAGTTTGTGTGTTCTCCCTGTGTTTGCGTGGGTTTCCTCTGGGTGCTCCGGTTTCCTCCCACACTTCAAAAACATACTGGTAGGTTAATTGGCTGCTATCAAAATTGACCTTAGTCTCTCTCTCTGTCTGTGTGTGTTTGTTAGGTAATTTAGATTGTAAGCTCCAATGGGGCAGGGACTGATGTGAGTGAGTTCTCTGTACAATGCTGCAGAATTAGTGGCGCTATATAAATAACTGATGATGATGATGATAATAAATAGTCAGCATTTCACAATTCAGAACACTTTCACAGTCATTTGATTTCCCCTTAGCAATAGTCATTCTGAAGCCTCAGCAATCAATAGGTTGACACTTGTAGGACACTGTTAGTGTGATGTGTGTATGATTCATGTTGCTCAGCTTTATTGCTATAGCATGCATAAAAGTATATATTTATAATAAAAGCAAGAAACATTTCACTGTAATGCCACATGAGAGCTTTAATTTAGGAATTATAAAACAGAGCCATTTTTATAGAATAGAATGGAAGAGGAGAACAGTTTCCATGAAACATTAGTGTTCTTGATGCTTCTCATTTATTCCCTGAAATGAGGCAGATTATGTTCCCTTGGTATAATACTATACACTTGCAGATGTTCTAGGAATGATCTGCAGAGAAGACACACGCCATTGCATGGATATTAAAAGCAGTGTTTTATTTTAATGTATCTACTATTGACACTTAGCAAAAAGATAATAGCTTCAGCTAATTTGTGCAAATTTAAGGCTATATTGATAAGAAAGATATAAAAAAAAATAAAAAGAAATAAACTGAGTTCAAAATAAACCCTAAATATGTACTATAATAAAATGGTTTCATTTAAAGATGTGCAAAAATATATAAGAATAATTTGACTTTTGGTGCAATGTTCTGTTTTATACAGTCTACACATAAAGTAAGCGCTCGGAATTAGGGTCGAGCAATATTTTCAGAACTGTTCCACATACTATTGTGTCATAAGTGAGTAGATGTAAGCAGATATATTATTTATCAGAATATTATGCACATAAAAGAGAAGAGATTAGTATTGTACGTGTAGAGTTGTATCAAGTTACAAGTGTCACGAATGCCCAACCTATCTCAGATACAGTAATCTGAAACAGATGTATGTGACTGGAATTACCTTGGTCACTTACAATGAATACACCTTTTCTGCCACCACAAAGGATTTATTATGGAGTCCTTATGTTCACCAAAACATAAGTTTACAAAGAATCACAGAATATGCTAGATTAAATGTACTTAATCCAAAAAATGTTACCAAAGCTTAATAACAAAACAGTTAGTAACAAAACATACAACATAAGTTGCACAAATAAGTTTCAAAAATAAAATTGGAAATAAAAGCTGAGTGACTAATTTACTGGATTTAAGACTTAGTGTGAGAGAAGTACACTTTGAGAAGGACCGCACACTTCAACCTAGATACTGTAAATCTCCTTTTTAGAAATGCAAATTTTTACTAGGTAAGGCAGCTGATTTAAACCTTTCTCACAAAGCTTTCATCCCCTCCTTTGGAGGTTAGATCTCAATCTATCTCTCCCAGAGATATGTCTGGCATCTCCCAGGACATGATTCTCACTTTTGCTCGTTCTGCCCAGCTGGTCAGGTCCACATTCTCTGTATACACAAACTTCTCAAACATGCTTATCTGTCTCTGGGCCTGGTTAATTTCAAAAGACTCTTCGTCAATTGCACAGGTCTCTTAGGTCAGTCAGCAAAGCACACTTTGAAAGGTTAAATAAAATATACACATTGTCATACATGAATATTAAGGGAAAATAACAATAATACATAATTGTCACAACAAGGTATTATAATAATATGGCAAGATGGTCAAGATTGGTTTATTTTCAGAAGGTAATTGCTAATGTGAGCTTTTTAATGCACAGTATCTAATTTTAATATTATTGCCAGTGTTTGTATTTGTTTCCATTGTTCCAATCAAGCAAAACACCACTCTAGAAATGTGTGTGTTTTCCCCTGAGACTGGACAATTAATTTTAAAACAGATTAAGGCAGATGCTGACACTTTAATGTTCGTGTATATGAGGAACAGTAATGCATCATTTTGTCTTTTCAGCGGTCAATGATCAAAGCCTCATAGTTATGGAAATATATGATTTATTATGTTAGGAATGCAATTTGATATTTAACTCTAGAATGTACTTTTTTGTCTTAAACCAGAGTCTCTTTATAATAAAAAAATAGAGTAAGCCGAACCAGTTTAAAAAAACAATTCACTCCTTCACTTTCTTTGTCTCTACCTCAATTGCACAAGCACTTATATTTAATTAGTCACCAAGAGCACACTGTATGTAGGTTATCTACAAAAGAGATGCCCTGATTTAAAATATATTTGATATCTAGAGGCAAGTATTAAACATATCCTAGCATCAGGTTGCAGATAGGATACACCAATTGCAGTATGTTAAACATTATCTCATTCCCAATTTAGTTATAGACACATATCTCCAATTCACCAATTTAAATACCAGTGCATATTTATCTTAGAAGTTTCTTACAGATAGAGGTTGAATTATTTACATGGGGGAGATTGAAGTATCTAGTTAATATGTATTTTTACCAGAGAGTTCTATTTATCTATTGGTCATGGGTTAGCATTGTATATCTGGGACATTCCACTAACCCCCTAATTTGCCAGTTTTCATAACTTCAGTATGAAGTAAGATATACAAATATCCTTCAGCTTAGCCAATGTTTCTATGGAAACTCCTGCACTTTGTTATTGTGTTGGTTTTATTTTTAGTTTACAAAACACACCATAAATTGATATGTAAAACTGACATTTAATTTGCCATAATCACAGAGTAGTCCCTCTGGACTTTGCCTTTTTCTAGTGTATAAATGCTAAATTATAGATATTGCGTGTCACGGCCACTAGAGGCATCTGCTACTATACTGTACTGTGTCCCATTTAGCTGCAAGCAGCTGCTGCTGAGGTGTGCCAGGAATCATGAGCATACAGAAACACAGCATTAGGTCCCATCAACCCCTGGCGCCTGCTGTTAAATATGCTGGAGATTGTGAGTACACACAAACACAACATTCAGTTTACATTGAATCCTCTCTTAAAAGCTAACAAGGGTTTGTTGTGTTGTTCATAACGATAGTGGATATTGTCTACATTGATATTTTGGGCATTGATGTATGACCAAGTCTCCGCTACTAGCACCTTACTTCTGGGTCTGTGACGTCACGAGTGACACACTGCCCAACGTACTTTTTCGCCTGTTTACTGCTTAATCATGGGAATTCATGATTAAGCTATGATTTCCATAAGAAACATTAGTAAAAAAAATAATACCTGTGTCAAGCATCACCTTAGGTATAGAACTTTAGTGGTTTCCTCATTCCTGTTATCACCACTATTATATGAACTCAGTTGAAGGAAGGCCTCATTTAACAACAGGCAGAGTAAATAGTTATCAAAGCTTGTCTACTGAACTATTCTAAGTATTCAGTTGGCTGAGATGGGTGGGCAATGAAGGTGGCAACTTGTTGGCCATGAATCCATTCTAGTCATGTTCTAGTGCTTACTTTCAGTCTTGTCATTTCAACTCCCTTCTAAGTCCTCTTAGGCAGGTCAGTTCAGGTAATAGTGAGGATTTCAAGTGGGTGAAACCTTACTCAGAGTACAACAAGAAAGAGTCTGAACTAAAGAAGGGGAACTTCCAAAACTGTACTTGTCATGGATTGAGGCCAAATTCCTATGACCTCTATTGTAAAATTAAACCTGGCTGTTTGTTCTTAATTTTGCTAAATTTTAGCTTGAACTGATTCTAAAGGCTAGATTTACTAAGCTGCGGGTTTGAAAAAGTGGGGATGTTGCCTATAGCAACCAATCAGAATCTCGCTTTTATTTATTTAGTACCTTCTACAAAATGAAAGCTAGAATCTGATTGGTTGCTATAGGCAACATCCCCACTTTTTCAAACCCGCAGTTTAGTTAATCTAGCCCCAAGACTTGCATGCAGTAATAACAATTTTTGCTTTAAGAGGAGTTTCTACATTTTGCTTGAGGCCTTGTCTAATGTGGAGATGACAACATAAACAGTAAATAGCTATAATATGCATATCATACACATTTATATCATCTCCCCCCCCAAAAAAATTCAGAAACAATCATGGAAATAGAAGAATAATTTGAGAGTTTTCACAGCAGCAAGCCACAAGGACTGTGGAAAAAAAGCAATTGAGAAGATGTGGCAAAAACACGGAGAATTGAAGGCATAAGTGAATCAACAGATTAATGGAGGATGCCCCACTGAGACTTAGAACATCAATTTAGCTTGCTTAGAATGCCCATAACCACTTATCAACAACTGCACTGAAGCTGAAGCCGATCTAAAATTACAATGGCTTTATCTGGCACTATTTATCTTGAAAAAGGGACATATAATGCATATAATTATATTTACATCATCCTTTACTCATCCCATGGCAGAATTTTAATTTACCATAAGGTATACAAATATAAAATGTTTGCATTGTGTGCTATTTGTTTAGTGAATTGTGTTTTCTCTATCAGGATAGATCTACCACCCTATCCACAAAGTGTAGGATATTTTTACATAAATGTTACAACTTCGATGCATTGTTTTATACTGTTTTCACATTTATTTAATTATTTCAGAGGAATGTTACTAAAGGCCAAAAAGCCTCAACTTTGAGTTAGTAGACACTCTGTATAAATATAGACATAGTTAGCCACAACAGGGACAAGAATTATATTTTGATTTTCTGGCTTATACATAATATCTAACAGATATTTACATATACTATAAGTTATACGATCAATCACTCATATGACTTTTAAAATCTCACACATTTGACTCTTGTCTTTTAAGTTTTTTATTTTAATCAAATCCTGAAATAAAAAAAACATTTTTTTTTCTATTAACATTATTATTATTATTATTATTATTATTATTATTATTATTATTATCCTTTATTTGTTTGGTGCCACAAGAGTTCAATAGCGCCGTACACAGCACAAACAGTAGACAATACAGGGTGAAACAAAACTAAACAATAAACAAAAAAAATACTAAAACTTCAGAAACTCCAGGCAGGCTTATGCAGTAAAGACGGAGCAGAAGAGCAGGTATGGAGACAGGAGGAAAGAGGGCCCTGCTCAAACGAGCTTACATCCTAAAGGAGGGTAAACAAAACTCAGGCACAAAGGGAGCCAGTTGAAGTATGTAAGGAGAGAACAGGGGGCCGGGAGGAGAGAGGGGAGGAGATGAGGGGGGTTTGGTGGAAGGTTAAAATCAATTAAATCATGTACGACTGACATTGTATAGAAACAATCAAAGCCAAAATGGAATCTGGAATTACACATTAAACTCTTAGTAGACAAGGGTAACACATTGTTATGTATTGAAGAAAATAAGCTGTGGCTAGCCCAAATGTGAGAGAGAAGGCTAAAAATGCAAATAAAAAGAAACAAGTGTACACAATCATGTACATCTACATTTTATTATAGCTCTCATAAATATACCAGAGCTGTAATAATGTACATATATAGCGTATTCTTAGAAATGTTGAAGGTTGCATAATAGATGAACGAATATATTTGGAGGTAGCAGTAACCGTTGAATATATGCAAAGATGGTCCCAATGGCAACTTGAATGTTTTTCGATTTCTGTTCCTTTATGTCTATACAATCCATATAAAACAAAAAGATACTAATGCCACCTAAAGATAACCCTATTTTTCTCCCTCTGTAACTTTATTTTTAGTATTATTATTATTATTCATTTTTATTTATAGGGTGACACAAAATGTCCCCAGCGCCATACTGGATACATTTAATAGGACAGTACAAGGTAGTACAGTACAGTACAATAACCAAATAACACTTTAACTCAATGCACAGCTAATATGAAAGGCTGAAAGGGTGAGGGTGAGCGAGGAATATTCAGCACAAGCTGGAAACCTGTGCCCAAGAGTGTGGGTGCAGCTAACAGATTAAGATCCACTGAAAAGATGCAAAGAAAAGCAAGAGTGGAGTCAGTGGGCAGAAAGCCCAAGAAGGTGGTGGGTAGAATTGCTGGAGAGCAAAGTTAAAAGTGGTGGAAAAAGGAAGAGATAGGGTCCTGCTGAAATGAACTTACATTCTAAAGGATGTAACCAACACATAGCATTTGGTTTAGACATGTAGAGTGTCAAGGTTCTCATCTGTCCACATTGTATTAATACACCAAAACAACGGTTAAGGTGAACTAAGGTGCTAATGATTGCTTACAAACAAGCAGAGTATGATCTCAATGGCCAGGCAGGACAGGCAACAGGAAGTCCTTTACACTTGACAGGGTTAGGATCCCAGAGATGTAGTGTGGTCAGAATAGCAGTTGGTCACAGTTCCAGAAATTCAGGAGCATGTTTAGGATAAGCCGAAGTTAAAGCCAGGTATAAAAAGCCATCATCAGACCAACATTAATAAGAAGTTATTATGCGTATACAATGCATGGCAACATAGCAAGTAAACATTAATTCATTAACTAATACTTTTAGTTGAGCAGGGAGCAAGTTGATCTCTGTCAAATTAAGGATCATGCCAGTGGAAAAGGCTAGTGGTATAGATGTTGTTAAGGGGTTAGGTGTGGAGAATGTGATTATATATGTGGGTGGTGGTTTAATAGCATTGAATAATAATAAAGTGAATTATAACAAATTAAATCAACAAGCGGTTCATACATTACTTAATTAGCCAAGAGCAGAAAAATAGCAGAAAAAATACTGTGGAAATAGGATGGACAAACTGCCAAGTTAGAAGCTCTGCTAGAGACATTTCTCCACTCAGTCAACCCATCATCACAGCCATGTAGGATAATAGACCAGATGGGAGCAAAACATGAGCTTTGCATGGTGTTTTCCTGCTATATAATAGTGTGAGCATGCTTTAGTAACCTTGTGATGTTTGTGTATCATAAATGGAAGTATTAAAAGGGCTTGGATGGGAACTCCAAGGAATGTCTATAGGCTGATCTTACTTACACAGCAGTCATTATATTTCACAATATTACTGGCAACAAATATCAAGTCAGTGAATGATGGAAGCATAGACAAAACAGCGAAACTTAATTGTTCAGTTGTAATGTCAATTACCATTCACCATTATTTGCTCCTGACTTTGTTGCAGAAATCATTAGGGGGTTTATAGAACAAAAAAAACATCATGAGGAGTTTATGTTAATGTTTTAAATTGAACGTACAGTTCAGAGCAATTAAGAACAAATTGCTAAGCGTTTTCACATGAACTCTAATTTTACTAGATCATTTGTTATTGCTTACTGCCATCTTTAATTTATCAGATTTATAACTAAACAAAGCTGTGAAACTCAGTGTTATTTATTTACACAAGTGACCTTTTCAGCGGACCTTGTCAAATGAAAGCTGTAGAATATTAATAATGCTGCAGGTTTAAAATGTAAATGGCAAGATGAGTTAAAATAATTAGTTCTTTAATGTTCCCAGTAAAAAAAAGTTTTTTTTATTTGCCCTTAAAATGGGACAATAAAATGGAATTAGCATCCTGTGGAGTGTTCTGAGTAGATAATAACTCATTCATTAGTATTAAAGGGATTTTTAAAATAGTGTTTGTCGTTGTGTTTGGCTTGCTAATGCTAGAAATTGCTTTAAGGCTATGGATGCCTTATATCTATGTCTAATATCATCAGTAATTACTATAAACACTTAAACATCTATTACTTTTCATGAGGTAGTCATCCAATCCTTTTATTTATTTATTTTAATTGTTGCATTCAAATATCTTACTTTCATGGATGGTGAAGGATCAAATTTTTCAATAGGTTGCTGATCTTAATGCGCTCAAAACAAAAATTAACCTTTTTGTGCTCTTCCACTTATTAGCTAATCACTCCCTTGATGAAATAGGTAGTATTTGTTAAGCTCTGAGGCAGTATTCAAATTAGTCACCAGTGGATTAATACTTTGCATCCTCATAAATACTTTCAACCTGCACTTTCTGAAGGTGATAGGTGCTTGTCAAAGCTTTAATTATTTCTGCACAAATCTTTAGTACTTGATAATAGCCAGCACCATGTCAATCAAAGTCAAAATGACCCATGAAACTCATAACACTCTACCTTTCTGAAACTTCTGCTTATGGGGTTTTTATACTGATGATTCTTAATTTTCTTTACAATGCTATAATTAAATGTAGGTCTTTTATAAAGACCTACATTTGATAAATAAAAAATATACTGGTTAGAAGTCTGGGCAATTGAGTCCTATGTTGTCACTGTTCTGGACTGATTAGCCATGAATGATCGACTTTATAGAAATCCTCAGGGACTCCAAAGTAGAATATTGTAAGAAAAATTATTCAGTTTTGTATGTGTGTGTATGCAGCTGCAGCCTCTGTCAATTCTGTAATCCTTGAGGGGGTATTCTGCAAGCCCATTTCATAGCCATCATTTTCTGTTTTCAAGAGCCATAGAAGTATATGCCTCAAGCTTTTTGTAACTATTGTTCCATACGTGCTCTGTATTCTACCCAAGAAAGCATTACTGTCTTTAAAACTTCAGCAATGACAAATGATCAAACAAGGTAGTCTCCATTCATTGTAAAGACTTAATTCTAATGCAGCAAGAATAAAAATATATGCAATTTCCAGTTAAGAAAAAAACCATAGTGTGGCATTTCTGAAGAACAGCATTAATTTGACATGGTGATATCTCTGTCATGGTGATAATTCCTTTATACATCCAAAAACATATATCATACCTGTTACAGAATTTTCATGAGTTTTAGGTATTATAGTAGATATGTTATTGCCAGTCTCAGGGCATGTACTTAAATCATTGGTGTGATTACCAAATCCAGAAAAGCTTTCAGAGTTTCTATACTATAAAATACTTTTATTTTTTAATATGAAATAGGAATATATTTTAGTGTATGTATAGCCTAACCTAATGAAAGTTAAACAGCTTTTTATCACAAAATGTTAAGCAAACATGATTATTTGTAAAATAACTGTATTGTGTGCAAGATATTGTAATTTAGCCACAATATGTTTACTTGCTTTATCAGTCTTACGGCCTATTTATCAAAGAGCAGTGCTATTGTCAGCAGTACACGCCACCAAAAGTCCTATGCAAAGTAAGGGGAAGCCTATTTAGCAAGATTTAAGATGTACTGCCTCAGTCTTTCTCCTGCTATCTCCATCACAGGATGGCGATATCAGAAGAAATTCAATGGGAATCTTATTTAAATAAAGCAATTTTTTCAATTGCCAACTATTATTATTTTAATATTTTTTTATATCATTTTGAAAAAATTCACTTAATGGATTTGGGCTTTCAATTCCACTGCGAATATGCAAACCAGGTAGCCTGGTCACACATGTGCAACATGCCCTGAGATGAACCTGGTGAAGCTGTAAGTTAAGCCATAGTAAACAGACCTCTTAACCCTTCGAAAGTGTCCAAAGCTCAAAATAATTATAAGATTGAATCATTTTGATTGTATTTAAAACATCCGTGCGTGTCTTCTTTCATCGTTTAGACATTTTACCCCTCGATGTGTTTAGTAAAAAATAGTCACTTTGCCAGGCAGTTTTAAAATCAGTTTTGCATCATTTTCAAGGTTCAATTTATTCTATAGACCTTTGTAAGTGATAGGATCACATTTCCATTTGGCCACACATGTGGGTAACCAAATTGGACAATAACCAGCTCTTTCGTACTTGTGCTGAGTAGCCGGATGGGTTGAATAAAAATGATTGGGGAATTCCAGACACAATAAAAAAGGTCAAAGTGCTCAAGGAACGTATGGAATTCTGCGCCCAACTGCGCAATAAGGTGAATATTTCTCAGAACAGTTTTTTTTTGAAAACTTTGTTCATCTCTAAACAGTAGCTATCATCTGCATTTATGGCAGGGGGGGACCCAGACATTTGCCCTACCCAGGGCGATTTTAGGGGGGGCGATTTAGGCCCCGCCCCCTTTCTGTGTTCTAAGGCTGCCGGCGGCTGCACAGTATGTGCAGGTCCGTTCAGCAGTGAAAGTGTGCTGTCCCGCTGCTCTGATTGTGTTTAAAACACAATCAGAGCAGCCGGGCAGCATACTGTCACTGCCAAACGGACCTGCACAGTGTGCAGCTGTCGGCAGCAAGCCCCTGGTAGGGGGGGTGATCGCCCCTGGATCCGCCACTGATTTATGGGTATGTCCAATAATTATACAATGTCTTTACTCAAATTATGAAACGGCATTGCACACACACACAGTTTTACTAGGTATGTTGGCTGATAGTGTCAGTAATAGCACCATATTTGTGGCTACCTAAACTCTTACACTGCGATGATAATGATGAAGCTGAGTGATTATTAATGAGTCACTAACAATTTACTTACAATCAGAAAGCTTTGAGGTCATCTGATTAGTTTTCATTACGTTATCCAGAAAATCTTTTACAACCCTTAAAATATATACATGTACAGAATCTCTTTTTTCAAAACCAGTTATCCAGTAAGTTCCAAAAACCAGAAAGGTTCGAACTTGACCCACAAGTGTTTTTTCCTGAAATCACTATAAAGAGCTCTCCTAGACAATTTAATAAGGGCAATGCCAGGCACAGTTCAGGGAATTACACTGGTGTTTTGTGTTTAGATTTTAAGCATGGTTCTCCAAATTACTGTGAAAACCCTTATTCAAAAAAACCCAAAGGTCCCAAGCATTCTGGGGGGTA
Source organism: Mixophyes fleayi (assembly GCF_038048845.1). Classification (NCBI taxonomy): domain Eukaryota; kingdom Metazoa; phylum Chordata; class Amphibia; order Anura; family Limnodynastidae; genus Mixophyes; species Mixophyes fleayi. Next base: position 56,644,438 of record NC_134410.1, on the reverse strand, counting down.
GATGTAATGCCGGTAATAGCATCGCTTTACTGTAGATTTCAAAGACTCCTCAAATGCTTAATGCAAAGTTATGTGGTGGTCGAGTACTGATGGGACTTCCTTACCTTACCTTGTCCTCCAGACACGAGTCAGGTTCTTTTTTGGTCGGATATCCGGTGTTCAGGAAATACATTTTTCAATGAAAGGGACAAGGATTGGACAAATAACTTGGGTTTATTAATAATGCGGTAAAGATAATTTTGGTAAGCCACTGCGCCACTGACCCCTTCAACTCAATGGTAATGACAAAATATTCCTTTGATCAATTGATCAGAAAACCTGCAAACCTATGTCTTCATATAGCCATACGACTTTAGTGACATATAATACAAAAATACGGTAATATATGACATATAATACAAAAATATGGTACATTATATGTTATCCCATACATTATTCCAATTGATTAATATTGAATGTTTTAAATTGCAAAAAAAAGGAATATAATTTAAGATGGAAAATTAATTATTGTACACCATAATTATATACAAGGATATTTATACAAATAACAATTTTATTGGTTTAGCAAATTAAAATTGATATCATCACTTCAATCATCACCTCAGTGTCACCAACCAAATTATATTGTGTGTTTTCATGTCTCTATAGCCCACATCATTAAACAATGTTAATAGGATTTTTTTTGCCATTCCTTCCCTTAATCATAGGAGAAAATGTTTTACAGTTATTGTTTTAAGGGGACAAAGCCATGAGAGAACTTATCAGATAAGTTATTGATAAAACAGTGTTTGTTTCAAATTGTCTATATGGCCTTGAATGATCTTGAGGCCAAGCTCAGAGAGATTTATTAACTGTCCAATTACATCTCAATCTTCAACCACTCGCTGCACCTGTCTATATGGTGTGTATGTACAATTTGTCCTTGTTGTTGCAACAAATATATGGTGGGAATAATCTCTAACGAACATATCTGTACTTTTGAAAAGGAAAACTTAGTAAACAAAACTTAGTGAACAAACAGCAGGTCAGATATAACAAAACAGTATTTTGGGGATAACTAGTAATAACTTGAAATTGTTGTTTGTACTGGTACTTAACACAAATAGATGAAATGTAACTATTTCTGTATATAAGAGGTATAGCTGTACATTCATTTTTTTTTTTTGCTAAAATACATACTAGCAGATTAAAGATATATAGGCTCAGCCTCCAATGCATGAAAATCTAATGAGTATGCCCATGGGCTTCTGGGAAAATATTTTGTTAGTCTTTTCATGTTAATACATTAGACTGCACTAAGCTACTGAAACTGTACTCTACATTAAAGCATGTTATTAAAATCTATAGCTATAACAAATATTTGTATTTTTAGTTAGTGAGGTATAATTTCTCCTGACATCTCCATTGCTAGTAATATCTTGTAACGGAAATATTTTAGTATTTATTGAGAAGTTCACAGACATAGTGGCAAAGACCCGCCCTTGTATTGCAAACATTAACCAATTCTCTTATATCAGCATTGCAACAATGACACTGCCATGGGTACGATGGCCATTATTTTCATATTTCAAAGCAATCGTATGACGTAGCTAAAGATTTTCAAGAGAGCACACTAGCTTCTTTACTAATAGGAATGAGATGGGACCAAGCTGCAAAATGCAAGATACATTTTGCCTAAAAGTTGTTGTTATAGTAAATTTTCAGGCTCACATAAACTTTTGGCTACATATATAACTTCTCTTTATGCCACATTCAAGCAAACATGGCAAAATCATACTTACAGTAGTTCACATAAAAATGCTTCCTGTAGCTAATACAAGAACAATGGGGGCAAACATCAAATTCAATCATTATAAGGATAAACATTCACTGAATTTGCTGGATCGACCCTCCACCAACACCTAAAAGAGTTGGCCCACAGTATGGATTCATCTACAGTTGTGTGAAATGTAGATTGATCTGTCAACCTTTGTCAGAGTTTTGTGGATCATGCTGACATCTACTATACTGCAAATTGTATATATTTTATCCATATAATGTACAACTGTGTCTGAATAAAATATAAAATATATAATCCCTAGTCATATTATATTACAGTTATACATAGCAAATGGAATGGTGAATAGAGGAATTATACATTGTCTTACCTTTAACAACCTTGAACATAAATGGTTGCTAAGCTTTTATATTTCAATTGTATGGCAATGAAAAGCTTCTTCCCACTGCTCTGCTGTCCAAAAGGATATGAATAACAGACAGCATTTACATTTCTAAACATATAATGTAATAATCATGGAGGTCACCTAAACCTGGATCGTGAGCTGGAAAAGGAATATACAACTTTACATGATAACAGATTAAAAATGAAATAAATGTCATCGTTTCTAAATATATTAGTAGGACAAAGACCAAAGGTATTTTAGGTTAAAAAGCAGGAATAAACAGATAATAAATCATTAACATTCCCTTACTCCGTTTTTGTATTCATATTGAATTCCAGCCAAACGGAAAACTTGATAAAAGCTAATTTATGTAAAAATAAAAAAGCACAAAGCAATGTTTTCATTACCAGGAATTATGCCGTGTTATATCAGCACTTAGTAACTGAGTCCCTTGAATTATACTGAATTCAATAATTTCACTGAAATGTTGTGGTTTGTTCTTTTTCTCTCATTTATTTACCATCTTCTTTTCTTGCAGTTTGTTCACAGTTTTCCCGTGGTGTCTATGCCATCTTTGGATTCTACGATCAAATGTCCATGAACACCCTCACATCATTTTGTGGTGCCCTTCACACATCATTTATCACACCAAGCTTCCCAACAGACGCAGATGTACAGTTCGTCATTCAGATGCGACCGGCACTTAAAGGACCCATTCTAACTCTGCTCAGTGAATATGACTGGCAAAAATTTGTTTACCTATATGATACTGAAAGAGGTAAGGAACCATTCAAATATTGCTACAATGAATTTTGTGCCATTATACCTTTAGCACACCCAGCACAAAATATAAAGTTTCAAACAAGGTAATTCATTTTAAAAAATGATTGCTTTAACAAGAGATTTTTGTGCATGATTTGAAGTGTCATTCTCTAAATCTTGTATGTGTGTAGATCTAGGGCCTGATTCATTAAGGAACTTAAATTAAGAAGTTTCTTATTTAAGTCTCCGAGACAAAACCATGTTACAATGCAAGGGGTGAAAATTAGTTTTCTGTTTTGCACATAAGTTAAATACTGACTGTTTTTTCATTTAGCACACACATATCAACCTTAAATCCCAGTGTACAAATAAGCTATCAATATATGTGTGCTACATTAAAAAAACAGTCGATATTTAACTTTTGTGTAAAACAGAAAACTAATTTTCACCCTTTGCATTGTAACATGGTTTTGTCCCGGAGACTTAAATAATAAACTTCTTAATTTAAGTTCCTTAATGAATCAGGCCCCTAGTCTTTTGAAAAGACATATACTTCCAGCCCTAGGATAGCAGAGTTGTGTCATTCTTTTACTATAAATCGATTATGAGGCGTGATTTTTGGTGAAACACAATTACTTATTTATACAGATTGGACATGGTTGGAACCATAGAGATATGCCACACTAGGGGCAGTTAAAGTGGCCTATGTGGTCAAAAGTTAAATAAAAACAAGCTGGTATGCATTTATTGAGAAGCATATAGCTGCAAAGGTTATACAGCACCAATTGAATTTGCATCACAGATTACAGTGGTGATCTATCAAAGGATAACCTAGGCTTTTTTTATTATACTGCTTACAGTATATTATATATTATGGTACCCAAGAACTGATGGGCCATATGGCAAACACTCACACCCAAGGTTTTCCTTAGTTTCCATACGCTCTAGGTAAGGCAATCACATTTTATGTCTTGCACAGTTAGTTTCGTTAACTGTATCCATTACAAGCTGGGAGATTCTGTTACGATAGAAAAGTGTCCTGTATTACAGTGAGTACAAGTTACACATTTACTGTACAGATGAACGATCTAAAGGGTGATGTCACATGGATGTTTTTTCTGCTTCACCACCAACCCCCTCCCGTTCCCAGCACTCAATGTTAAAGATGCTGTCCTATTGATAAAATTGATAATGAGTTTTGCCTAGAGGGTGACCATCTGAGCAAAATTCCCTTCTGTAACGTCTGTTAAAAAGCTACAAGCAACGTTTAGGGCTATCTGACAAACAGCTTAGGCAAAAAAGGGCTTCTTAGAAGCCTATATTATTTTTCCTCCATCTGTCACATGAGCAATTAACAGCTGATGAAGAACTGCTCTGTCAGCAGAGAAACTGCTCTGAAACGGCTTACCCTAGTTGTTTTCCTGCTGCGTGAAAAGCTCTTGTGTGACACCAATTTTGTAAGGACAGCCACTCATGCAGCATCCAATGCCCCATGGACAAAGCTAACTGCACTAGAGGTAGAGTGTTATTGTTTTACCTAGTACATTTGATCCCTTATGCTCTAAAGTCTTCCCTATCCTTGTCTGGTCCTTGAGAACATACATACTTTCATTTTTCAATACATGCTTGAAAGCTTTTTTGCTTTGAACTTGACAGTCAGGTATGAACCTTTGTACATAAGCATCTGAATAATGCCAGGACACAAAGGGCCTGATTCATTAAGGATCTTAACTTAAGAAACTTCTTATTTAAGTCTCATGGACAAAACCATGTTACAATGCAAAGGGTGCAAATTAGTATTCTGTTTTGCACATAAGTTAAATACTGACTGTTTTTTCATGTAGCACACAAATACTTGATAGCTTATTTGTACACTGAAATGTAAAATTGATATTTGTGTGCTACGTGAAAAAACAGTCAGTATTTAACTTATGTACAAAACAGAATACTAATTTGCACCCCTTGCATTGTAACATGATTTTGTCCAGGAGACTTAAATAAGAAGTTTCTTAAGTTAAGATCCTTAATGAATCAGGCCCCAAGTCACTAAATGGTCAAACCAGACAGATGACGACGGGTGCAGTGCAAATATTTCCCGGCACAAGTACCTATGCCATTGCATAGCTTAAATATGTCCTGACCATGCCAATACATTTATGCCTTCAAATAAACATGTGGTGTTTATATATTTTCTGCAGATCTAAAAAATACATAAAATACATAACAGGTTTATTTTAAGCTAATAGTAGTATTTACTTAACAGGTGAACTCAGGTATAGAAAAAGCTCTCAATGTTTCATTTATTTTGATTCCACAATTCATATGCTCAGCTCTAACTCTCCCACTGCTGTGTATAAGATATCATTTGCATAAACAACATGCCGCAATCAAACTTGTAACATAAAATGTTTGTTTTCTTAGAAAAAGAATGGACCTATAATGAATGCAGTCATATTAAGTGTTTCTCACTGAATTGACAACAATCTTTTCCTTGAATTGGTTTAAATGCATTTTCCCTTCTATGTGTAAAAAACTAAACGCACCTTGATAAGATTCAGCTGAGATGATTCATGTGTACAAGTGGTGGGAGAGAGTCCCTCAGTTGTAATTAGCCTTTGTTTGTGTTGGATATAACATCAGCGCATTCAGAATGTATAATCGACAATTGTGTGAAAAAGACATCTTTTCTGTAATCTATGATGTATCTCAACATTCCACGATTTACATCTAGTAAACTGAAGTATTTCTTGAAAAGACAGAAATATACTATAATTATTATTATTATACTATTATATACTATAATTATTACTTCCAGCATATCCCAAGTCACCTGGTGCATATCACCTGAAAGTCTGCTCAGTCATTTCTCAGTTATTTTCAAAATGTTTTAAACTGCGCTGGAATAATTATTTAATTGATATACGACAAAACCCATAACTTCAATTCATTAGTTCACCCCAAGATACTGCAATTTCTGATTAAGGCTACATAAACAGGGCCTGATTTAGAGTTTCACGTAAGTGCAATGCACAATTTAAAGATGGGTCATGGTGCAATATTGTCTCATTGTGCATGTGCACGGCACGTGTACACATTTAGAGTTGCAGGTATCTTACATCTTACACTTACGGCCCCTTGTATTTGGGGCAGTGGATCAGGGGCATTAATGTGCAATTTCAGAACAGTGTGATGGAAGTAAAGGACATCTTTGAGACTTGTCTTATTTGGGGTTACAGTTATCTTAAATACAATAGTTATCAAATGAGTGAACTGGGCTAACTGGGTGCAAGTTTTGGAGATGATTATTACATTTTTGCTCATGTGCAAACTGAGCGTCTTTATGTTCAACTCTAAATAAAGCTCACACCATGCATAATTTGTTCTATATAACATGAACTATGGGTTGTGTTCAGTTCTATCATCCCATACCTCAGACATTAAAGCAGTGCCGTGTTTAGCAGGGAGAAATGTGTGTGTGGACGATTCTGTACTGAATGCAATTGGTCATTTGGGAAGTTATGTATAAAACAGGGGTGCTGTATGCTGGTCTCTCATATTTGAAACAAGATGCCAGGACAACCTTGTAACATTAAATTCCAAAGTTACCATTTACTTTCTCTTGGGAGTTTAGAACCCATAGAAGCTGTTTCTGAAAAAACTGTCACTTCACAGTATACAAAGAATATCAGTGTATTGAAACATAATATTTACGCAATGGGCCTGATTCTATAAATAAATGATGATGGTGATGACGATGAAGATTTAGACATGCACATACATTCGTTTGCGCACTGTAAATGTGCAAATAGCATAAACTTTCTCACACTGCTCAGTTTTTGTGCCATTATTTGAATTCAGCATATCTTATACTTGTACCCACTTGCACTTGAACATGTGTGGCAAGGGTGTTTATGTGTAAGTTCAGTACAGCATAGCAATTGAGACACATGTCAAGCCCCTTAGATATGCATCTGATTTTGGTTTGGAGGAGTGATTAAGAAAGATGGCTGCATTTTTGCATTCATGCAACTCATGTACAGCCACAGAAACGTAAATGTATAGACACATTTTTGCATGTACTCAAAAGTCTCAATTTTACATTTAATTTAACCAGGCCCAGTGTGTGTATATTATTACAATGTGACATTCTGACACTAGGGAGTACAGATTAATAAGCAATGGTCTAAGGCATTAAAGTAAAATGATATCACTCAATATATTGAGCAGATGTTTTTTACCTGGAAAAGGCATGCACAGATCTTAATAATTTACTTGTAATTGTATATTTATATATTTGTTGAACGCATGCCAGTCTTATGTCTGGGGATTCCATCATTTTGGAATAGAAAAACAGGACATCAATTGTGATATTGAGTTATTTTTTCATTTATGGTTCCAAACAAGTTTAACAATCTATTCTGACCGATTCTATTCATCTTGGTGCATCCTGAATATGAATTCCATGAAAATTAATTTTTCAAGCTACAAATATTTAGTTATATAAATCAGGTGTCCTGAAAAACCCTGGACACACAAGACATCTGCTCATATCACAAAGAATTTTTGCATCTGCTAATTGCATTGGCATTTTGAGTATGTAAATTGTATTCTTTTAATTAAACTTAGTTCAAAATAAGGAAAACTCATCAACATTTGACTTTAACTTTGGCCTTCTTAAAGATTGAAATATACTGTATATAAGTTGATTTGAACAATATTCAAAATAACAGGTTAAAACACTAGTAAAATTACTAAAAACTGATTCATATTTTATTAAAGTTTTCTAGCATACTCTCCCATCTTAGAATATACTTTTTGACAGTTCAAAGTGAACTGGCACTGAGATGGATTGTCCACTTGTCCTGAATAAGGTCTACCCCCTTGCTCCGAATTAGAGATGCTCAAAAAAATTCAAATCAGCTGGAACCAGCTTGTCGAATAAGTGCTTTGAAAATGTGCAATAAATTCGTGACTAATATATTCGAGCAAAATTACAGCAAGGCAAAAAGGTTCAACTATGTGAATCAGTTTGAACATGTTTAAGCTTGTTGAAGCTTAAATGGTTACACTGTATAGTGTATTTAAAAGTTTTCCACGTGAATTGCAAACTGGAAACACAATAATTGACGTTATTTGAATTAAATCTATAAAATACTATAAACTACAGCTTGCGCTTTGAACTTTGTAAAAGAAACAGGCAATACAAATTGAACTGGCCCAAATATAGGATTGTATTTCAAAACAGGTTGATTAACTTTAAATGACTATATTTGATCACATTTTGAATAGTTTCAAATAATTAAGCATCTATATTGCCAATCTGCTCAGGTCACTCAGTCTAGTGGCCCTGTGTTGCCAATTTGCCACAACAGGGGATTCTGCAATAATTAAAAATCTATATGGTGCCATTTTTTCATCTGGAGACAATTTTTTTCCTGAAAGCCTCTCTGCTGTCATAGTAGGGCTAAAGGGCAAAAAAAACCATTAAAAATCTTTTTACATTTTTTGGACCCCAGAAAAAAAATAACCATGAAAATGACATGGAAACCATTTTTGTGTGTGTGGTTCAAATTGATATTTTGTGAATAGCCCCCACAAGATACAGTTGTTATGTAAAAAGCCTACCTCCAATCCTTCTGTAGCCACAAGCCCCAACCCCCATTCCAAAAAAGTCCAGAAAGTCTTGCACCTTATCTGCACCATATCTTCCACCTCATCCAACACCACTTCCATTATATATTCATGCTTAAAACACTGCAATTAAAGGTCACGTTGTCGAAGGAAACAGAGTTTCTAAAGCTTTTTACCACAGTTGCTTATTTGGCCAACACCTTCGACTGCACTGAGCAATAAAGCTATGCAATTGGAAGTTGAAAGGTAGTTATCAGAAAAGTGCATGTGTTTCCATCTCTCACACTCTCTCTCAGCAGTGTGTGAAGCTCAATCTGTTCAAACACTTCCTCTTACATCGATGTATCATCATCATCATCAACATTTATTTATATAGCACCAGCAAATTCCGTAGCGCTTTACAATCGGGAACAGACATTAATAACACAATACTGGGTAATACATGCATAGAGAGAGGTAAGAGGGCCCTGTTTACAAACTTACAATCTATGGGGCAATGGGAGTTTGAAACACAAGGGCATGTGCTACATCATATTGCACACTGGACCAGCTAAAACGCAAAGGTAAAAAATATTGAGTGGGCTGTGTGATTAGTTACACAGCAATGTTGGTAAGAGGGTTGTTGTCTTGTGTTAACTGTGTAGAGGGTGATAAATAGGGTAACCTAGGGAGATTAAGATGCTGGTTGAAGAATATCATAAGCTTGTCTGAAGAGGTGGGTCTTCAGAGAACGCTTGAAGGTTTGAAGACTAGAGAAAAGTCTTACTGTGCGAGGGAAGGAATTCCACAAAGTGGGTGCAAACCGAAAAAAGTCCTGTAACCGGGAATGGGAGGAAGTGATGAGAGTGGAAGAGAAACACAGATCTTGTGCAGAATGGAGGTGTGGAGTTGGGTGTGAGGGAGGGAATTCCATAAAGTGGTTGCAGCCCGAAAAAAGTCCTGTAACCGGGAATGGGAAGAAGTGATGAGAGTGGAAGAGAGACACAGATCTTGTGCAGAATGGAGGTGTCGAGTTGGGAGATATTTTGAGACAAGTGAGGAGATGGTGCAATTTTGTTGACAGCCTTGTATGTTAGTAGAAGAATTTTATATTGGATTCGTTGAAAACACAGGCAACCGATGTAGAGACTGACAGAGTGACTCAGCAGAGGAAGAACGGTTTGCAAGGAAAATCAATCTAGCCGCCACTGCGTGCAAAATAGATTGTAGGGGTTCAAGTCTGAATTTGGGAAGACCAGTAAGGAGGGAATTGCAATAGTCGATGCGGGAGATGATGACTGCATGAATTAAGGTTTTTGCTGTGTCCTGTGTGAGATATGTGCGTATTCTATGTATATTCTATGTTGGGGCTGTCTCTCCTATTGGAGGGCACTGAACTAGAATCTACACTACTTAGCACTCGTTCCTCCAATGTTCTAAGCTTAGAACTTCAGTGAGCTGGGAGGGACCTGGCATTAAGCGCTCAAGACACTATGTAAAACATACTTTTCCACAAACTAGAAAGGCTTTCTTTAAGACTGCGTAATTCATGCAGTATATCTCATGCATATATCCATATTAATGTTGAATAAATTGACTCTGACATGTAATGAATATGTATTTTCATGAAAGTAACAGGAGATCCAAGGTTCACTAAGAACATTAATGTTCATTGAAGACAATGGCAGCTAAATGGGGTCAATCTTTGATATAGTTAATCAGGGCTCTGCGGATTCCAATCCAGACTTAACATGTCTCGTAAGAATATAACAGTTCAAGAGCTAGTATAACATTGTTAGATATGTTGTAATTTCATTCTATAGCAAGTTATAAAATGTGCCTTTGGACGTATAATTAAATAACAATATTATTTTATTACTGTAAAGAGCTTAAACATTACAAACTAGACAGAAGTTCTAAATATGTGTAAGCAGCAGTGGTCGAAGTGGAGGTGTATGCAGTGGGATGACATACCGCCTCTTTTCCTACTGCCTTCATTGTAAAACCATTAAACTCCATTCACTTATATTCCCATTACATTTTGCATACCACCACTTTTAAATTTTCACTTTGAACTCTGGTGAGCAGTGCAAGGCAATGGGGCACTAGACTACATGTTTATATTCAGGTGAAGCCACAATTAATTATTAATATGTATCAATGCATGTGTATTGCTGAACTACAATATAATGTACTTTAATAATTGAAGTGTTTATACCTAAATATACTTATAAGTATATCTGTTCAAACTCTTTGTGAGATTCCTAATATATCTTCTTAGTTTGTGTTGCCGTTACATTTTGTATCATTCTGGGGCAGCTCAGAAGGCAAAGTCTGGGTCACTAGATAGTAGTCAGACACACAGCAGAAGAACAGATTGCCTAGCACTCACCAATCAGCTTGATACAGATTTAATCACAGCAAGACAACCACACTGAGGGTGGAACAAGCTACCCTGGCCAACAGCTGTTTCACATGCTTAACAAACACTTTCTCAATTTGCAGTGGGTCACTATTGCTTTGTCATTTAAACTTTCTGTCTCCTGTTTGCATCTTTTCACACACAGCTGTGAGTTGGCACTTTTGCTGTTTGTAATAGTAGGTGATCAAAATGACTCCATCACACTTTACTTTTGCAACTATGGTCAGTCTGAACTGAACATTTAACCCCCATGTTTCAAATACCAGTTAAAGAGTGCAAAGTTGTATCTGGACATCCCATGTTGCACTGCAAGAGGTGCAGGGAAAATATTGCCTAATTTTACTTGTAACACACAAATACTGGTCAGCTTTAATTTTGCACTACAGTTTAGAGTTGAGCTAGGGCTTGCCCCCATCCCAACTGTAAATCTGTTCTTGCATTTTAAATGATTAAAGTAAAGCTTTATCTTTAAAAAAATAAAACACTGCTCTATTATGTACAGAGTTTACGTTTTTCAGTTAGACACTATGAAAACATTTCTGAAAAACATTTAGCGTTCTCTTTTACATTCTTTTTAAAGCATACAATGAGAGAGTCAAATTACTGATCTTATATAATTAGTAATTACAACGACCTAGTTTCATCAAGCGGTATGATAATTCTCTAGTGAATGTCATAAAGAACATTTTTCCACCTAATAAATAGGCTTCATAAAAGGATTTGGACTAGGGAGTCTGAGTCCCTTGATAAATATTGACCCGTAAACTTGATTGCACATGCAGTGTTTTTGTCTACTACACAAACTAAAGGTTGGATCCTGCTAATTTATTATGACTGTCTTCACTGCTATGATGACACCATTGCTCACGATCCAGTTTTATGAAATAAAGGGGTTGTCTGATTAATTATGTAGAGCTAAATGTTTTACTAATTGGCACCACCTAAATGTGTTAATTAATATTATGTCAGTGTGAAATGACAGGGTTATTGTTTTAAAGTGTGTGCAACATATAGATGCTTCTATATCTACTATATAGATAGAGTATACTAGACAGTATGTGTGTGTGTGTGTGTGTGTGTGTGTGTGTGTGTGTGTTAAATATAAGCAATAGTGTGTATACACAAATTCATACACATATAATTCTTAATCGACACTGTACTAGTACCTATTTGTTTTACATTATATGTCTATCTGTATTTTTGTACAGAATGTTTGATATTTTATAAATGCAATTTAATTAGGACAAACTATAAAAACAAATTGAAAAATAATCTGCACCTGAATAAACGAAAACAAAAATCTGATTTAAATACATATATTTGCTAAAACGTTTGGATTGAACAAAAAAACTACCCTTAGGTAACATAATGGAAGGTGGAGATATTTTAAAATGATACAAAAGACTTGGGGCTAGATTGACTAAGCTGCGGGTTTGAAAAAGTGGGGATGTTGCCTATAGCAACCAATCAGATTCTAGCTTTCATTTATTTAGTACTTTCTACAAAATGACAGCTAGAGTCTGATTGGTTGCTATAGGCAACATCCCCACTTTGTCAAACCCGCAGCTTAGTAAATCTTGGTCTTGATGTCACTGTCCTTTATCCTATTTGTGCTTTCAACCAGACCTTTCATGTATACTATCTCGTCTCTCTTCTATCAACTTTTTTGAAGTGAACTAAAAGTGATTTGAACGCTACTCCAACCTTTGAACTTACAGTAGTTTCACCACCTCTCCAACTATGGTAGCTGAACTGCTTTGCATATAATTGCTAAGAGGGTGCTGAGATATTCCCACATTTTAATGTACTATTAGGTGAGCTCAATGGCACATGCTCAATGTATTCTGCTTTAGATTGAATTAATTATACAGATTGCACTCTTTGTTGGTTTGGTCTCATTCACTGGTTTTGCAGTAATCTCTAGAACTTCTTGTTGTCCAAAAATAAACAAAGGAAACAAATATATAATATATATAAAATAATATGCATATTGTCATATTTTATTTGAATTTACACCTATTGCTAATAATAATGATATGATGAAGGAAAGGTTCGGAAGATAAACTGCTTAATAATTGATGACAGTGACGAAAATACAGTGATTATAGAACTGAATTCATTGTCCTACAATAAGGAACACAGGAACATCAGAATTGAATCCACTAGACCCCTTTATTATCTCCTCTACCCACAAAATGCTGTCTTTTGTATTTTAACTATAAGTTTTTAACTTGTTTTCCAGTTCACTATCATTGTCTAAATGTTTAGCACTGTGCATTACTATTATTATTCTGACATGAAATTTAATTTTAGGTGGTTGATATTTTTCCTGGCAGGACTGTCTTTGAAAATGCATTGCCCTGTGTGATATCTATTTTGGAGTTCAGCCATCATGGTACTAGCAGTGTATGGTTCTCCCCATGTTTCTCTCGCTATCCTTTTTCACAATTATTTAATGTTATTCATTGTAGATGAGTGATTCTGTCTCCCAATCTCTGATTCACTCTCCCTCCAGTTCTTTCTCATCTTCCCACCTCTCCAATCCTCCACCCCTCTCCATCTCCAGTTCTCTCTCCCTCCAGTACCTCCCCCCCTCTGGTTTGTTTTCCCTATCAGTCTCTCTCTTCTCCTCCCTATCTGTTTCTCTCTCCCTCTGGTCAACCATCATATCCAGTTTTCTCTCCCTTTCCCACCCCTTGGATTTCTAATTTGCTAAATCTGACAAATCTGAACCAATGCCAAATAGACACACATCACCATTAAAATGGAAAATGAAGACATAAGATGATGTTTTGTTCCTAATTTTTCTTTATCTCTAGTTACAGTAAGCTTGATTGTGTGAACATGTAATGGTCAGGGGACACCGAGAGGGGACAGATGGGCCCCATCCCTCCATTCACAGCTCTATCTGAGTCAGATTACAGGTTGGGAAAATAACTGAGCACATCAATAGCTGTCTGATAGTACACATGACCGCACCCATCATAAGCTGTGTGCTCAGTTTAGGGGAGTCCCCATGTTCAAAACCCTCTAGGCTGTGTATAGCTCCTGCTTTTGCCCAGGAGTGCATGCAGCCTAAGACAGGTCCCTAAGTAGTGGCCACACTGGGGCTTAATATTTTTCTCACTGGTTGTGGTGTTTCATTTGTGAGAGTAATAAAGAAATCATTTATCATGGCTTTTAGCCCATGTACATGTTACTTTATGCCAGGCTTCTGAGATTTCGGCTGAAAAACTATCACAAATAACATATTGTGATGTTTATATTTCTCTGATACATTTAACATATCATCTGTGAATATATAGCACATTGCTTCTCTCTGCACTCCTCTGCAATGAGGTACAGCCAACTACTGATATTAAAGCCATCTGTGTGGGACACAATGTCTCTAAACCGAACTCAATTAGAAGAGACATGTGCTCTTTGTCCTTAATTGTACTTCTTCCTCTGACACCCTTAACACCTTCCCTCAGTCACCGTTCCTTGTTTCTCCATTATCCTACCCTAACTACCTGTAGACTCTATCCAAAACCCCATTTACATTTGTGATAGTTTTTCACTTCTCTAATAGCACCTTTAACTCAATTTATAATCTCCTCTTTCATACTTGGTACTTTTCTCTCTGATTTCAAACATACAGTTATAAAATCAATACCTAAGAAGTCAACCTGGACCCATGTAATCCTGCAAACTGGAGACACATCTTTCCTCCCATTTTCCTGCCTCCAAACAGTTTGAAATGACTATCTGCTGCCATATGACTCTTTCCTTGATACTAATAACCTCTTTTATTCTTATCAGTCTGGATTCCCCACCACTCACTCTGCTGAAAATACCCTTAAAAAGTTACTAACCACCATGTCTCAATCACTCATGATTTTAATTACCATCACAGCACCCCAAAACTGAACACCAGCCACTGACTTGTTGCTAAGTCCCCAGTCCTCCACATAGTACTTACCTCTTTCACCAGGTTTTGATACAGTAGGTTATTATGTTTTCTTCAAATGCTGCATGTTATATACAATAGAGGGAAAGTGCAGACCCTGATTTTTCATATTCTCATTTGTTAATCTACCTAAAAATGTATTTGAAGCTTTTGTCTTGGGAACACTGCACCAATATTTATTGGATTTCCAAGTCTCAACTCTCCCCTCTAGTGCAGCTGCTAGAGCTATATGTCCATCCCCTCACTCCAAATCACTTACTTTTTTATTCCAGTCTTGGTTGTCTCTCCTTCAAATTTTTGTATTCAAATCAAAATCCTACTTTTATGATTTAAGGCTCACCATAGCCTTGCATCACATATATCTTTGACTTTGTCCACCACACACCTGCTGACCCCTGTGTTATTCTGTAACTGGCAAATTTTTTACCCCATGCTCCAAATTGTTTAATATGCAGTTTCATATCTCTTGAACTCCATACCTTCCAATAGCCACCTATAATCCTAACTTCACACACCTTCAAAACCCTGCAGAAGCATCACATAATATCCATTAGCAATATTGTATACTTAATATATATGCAAAGTTACCTACTGCTTTTGTTTGTTTCCTATCAAATAAGACTGTAAACTCCATAAGGAAGTGCACTCTTCCTTATGTTTCTCCAAGTAATGCACCAGTATTGTCCTTGTAGAGTTGGAGCTCAGTGACTTAGGTTTTTTGCGCTTGGGAGATGGATCAACTATCTTTTTAGTTGTGATGTCTCTGTTGCTGCGGATTCTGTCCCTCTCTATGCTACTTTGTCTAACATCTAGCTCTACTGACTGAAACTACTCTCTCCTGTTACCTATCTGTCCTGTTACCTTCCTTGAGTAACTATGATTCCTATACGCCAGAAGCTTTTTCCTACTTTTAACTGTTTATCAATCTGTTCTGTATTTTCTTTGCCTTGGGGATGTATGTACTTACTTCCTTTTCCTGTCAGTTTCTTCTGTCTGTCTCACTCCTGTTTCTAACTGCCTTAAATATTTTATTCCTTTATTTGCATAGTTTCTTCATTTCTCGTTTTTCCCTCTTTAAGACTCCCCTATTTGTCAGTGTCTCTATGCTGTTCTCTCCTTCAATGACCTGTTTCCCTTCCTCACTTTTTTCAGATTTATCTCCCTTTCCTGTGTAATGCTTGTTCATTGCTTCCGTTCACAGCTGATTTTCACCCCTTTCCTATCTAGTTCTCCCTAATCTATTCTGCTTTCTCTGCGTTCTCTTCTTATTACCTCTTTCTTTCTTTCTTTCTGTCACCTATTTACCATTACTGCTTGAGCAGCTCCTCTCTCTCCGTAGTCTGGCTCTTAACTACTCTCCTTGCTAGTGTTTCTCTGTATGTAAACAACCACTCTGACTGAGATTGAGCTATTATCTTCCAAAGCTCTGTTCTCATTGACTGGTAGTGTGGGAGCCTTGGGAGGCTCACTTTCATCACATGGGGTCCATGTCTAAAATATGTCACAGTTATAACCATCTACCATGAACACCACTGAACATTCCTATGCATTATCTTATATATAGCAGTGGTGGTACAGAAAGTATAAGTGAATGGAATTAGATAGTTTGATTTGATTCACCACCCCCCCCCCCCAAATATGTGTCTGTGCATTTCCAACCATCCTTCAATACTACTTGTGTTTTACCTGTGATCCAATTCTCCCATCCTTCTGTTTCTGCTGCATCTGTTCTATACCTTGAACCCTGTCTGTTTAAGAATCCAGGGAAGGGCATCCAATGAATAATCAAAAGAAATTATCCAAAAAAGGTTTGGCATCAGCAGCCATTTGACACATTGGCTACTGGGATTTTTCCAGGTCTGAAGTATATGCCCCTCTAGCATCAATGTCGGCATCTTGTGGATTTTGATCTGCTGTCTAGCTACAAGTTGAGGCATGTCCTTCTCTTCTTGCCTTGCAAGTCAATAATAACTAGGGTGCCAGAGGTTGCTAAAGAAGATGTTTCACTTTAGAGGTCCCTCTTCTCTGTCTATTAGGATTTAGTACTTTCCCTTTTCTCTAATACTTATCTATCACTAAATAAACATTATAACCTTTACTCAAAATATTGTCTGCATCCCTTTCCCCAGCAACCAACTTCTACCTGCCCCTCTTACCTATCCCCCTGCACCAACTTCTCTCCTGTTCCTCTCACCTGACCCCCTGTTATTCTACCTTGATATTCTGCCTTGTATCACTTACCTACGTTCTTTCTTCTCTTTCCTCCATTTATTTTCTTTTTTCTGCTTCACCACTTTTCTATCATTGACAATTACTTCTGCTGACGTTCCTGGTCACACTCAGAGATTCCTATACTGTTCACTCTGTGAGAGTAAAAAGACTGCATAGTTTCAGTTTCCACTTTTGCAGTGAGTATGGAAGCCACAGAGGTGCAAAAAGATTAAAAAAAAAAGCCAAAAGATACATAAGGTAAATATGCCATCTGCCCTAACTATGTAATGTGCGGCCACACTGCTAGGGGGAACGGGGGCACGTGGCCACACATTACATTGACGTGCCAGGCAACTAAAATGAAAGCAGTGGCAGAGGTGGCGGTATACAGGCCCACGTCGACCACTATATAGATAGATAGATAGTTATATATATATATATATATATATATATATATATATATATACAAAAACAAAATCACTAAGTGCCTATATTACTTTTTTCACTTTTTGTATATATATATATATATATATATATATATATATATGTATATATATATATATGTATATATATATATATATATATATATATATATATGTATGCATATATATCAATAGATTCCCCACTTTGTAGGAACACTAGGGAAATACACAACTGGTAAAGAACTGAGTGTGGAGGAACAAAATGTTTAATTGTATTTCTAACTGCATCTTGCTCTGTTGTGCAGTGAAAATTTGGTCACGGAAATGCAGAGATTCAACAGTTTTTCACCACATTATTGTAGGCAGCACGTATGAATTCTGCTACCTTTCTATATGCTGCCCACAGGCAGAATACATAGTAAATGTTTGACTTTAGCTAGAGAACCTCTTTAAGATATGTTGTAGAGCAGTGTTTTCTAATCATTTATAGTGAAAGTTATGCCATCGCTTACTTAACCTATGTCAACTTGTCGTTCTATATACAAGAAACCTTCATGTCACTTTATAATATATTAAATGTCTTCCCTCGGGTATGGACCTATTGGACTATTTTTGGTGCAGATTAATTAAAGGATGTTTTAATTGACTCTGGCTTGGATAGAAAATAAAATAAACCGTGCCTGCCTGTAAACCTCCATATAATTATTTATATCTGAGAAGAATTAATAACAGTGTAGGAAAACTGCAGTTTTCTTGGGTCCATATGCCATCTGCAAAATTCTGGGCTTGTGGCCAAGAAAGTGCAGAACCCAAAGCTATAAAGAATCAGTATAATCGAGCACACCTAAACTCCTGGATGCTTCGCTGCATTTGCAGCATACTGTAACTCAATTATTCTTCTGTTCACTGATATTTATGGAGAGATGGTAAATTTTCAAACCATCATTTACTAAGATAATGCAAAAAAAATCCCATTGATTTAAAACAAATGCTTTGTGTGGTTTCCAGGAGGGGATAAATAAAAGATTGTTGGATAATTTATAACATGAAAATCCTTTCAGGTTCCCAGCTCTCTTTTTTTAGTGTGAAAGTGAACTGCAAGAATATAAGATGTGTTCTTGATTAGTGTTATTATTTTTTTTAAAAGTTGGCAGTAAAAATATAATACAAATTCCATAATAATGAGCATCATATTAAAAATAGAGAGATAACAGTTCACATTGAATGGAGCTACAAGTATAGTCTTTGTAATATTTAATTGCATGCTTGCAAAGATAATTGTGTTTGTATTTGTTATTTTTATATTAATATCATGGGTCCTTGCGTTGAATGCAATGTATGTATGTATACATATATGTACATGTGCAAGCTCGTTGCCTAGGTGTAATCCTTGATTCACAACTGTCATTTATTCCCCACATCAACTCTATATCTAAATCATGTTACATACACCTAAAGAACATTTCCAGAATACGCACATATCTGACACAAGACACTGCAAAAACATTAATTCATGCACTTATCATCTCCCGCATCGACTATTGCAATTCCCTCCTTACTGGTCTTCTCAAAGTCAGACTTGAACCCCTACAATCTATTTTGCTTGCAGCGGCTAGATTGATTTTCCTTACTAACCGTTTTTCCTCCGCTGAGCCACTCTGTCAGTCTCTGCATTGGCTGCCTGTATTTCAACGAATCCAATATAAAATTCTTCTACTAACATACAAGGCCATCAAGAAAATTGCACCAACATACATTTCCTCACTGGTCTCAAAATATCTCCCCACTCGACACCTCCGTTCTGCACAAGATCTACGTCTCTCCTCCACTCTCATCACATCCTCCCATTCTCGGTTACAGGATTTTTTCCGAGCTGCACCCACGTTGTGGAATTCCCTCCCTCGTACAGTAAGACTTTCCTCTAGTCTTCAAACCTTCAAGCGTTCACTGAAAACCCACCTCTTCAGACAAGGTTATGATATTCCTCAACCACCATCTTAATTTCCCTAGATTACCCTATTACCATCCTCTACACAGCTAACGCAAGACAACAACCCTCTGACCAACACTGCAACACACACAGCCCACTCAATACTTTTACCTTTGCGTTCTAGCTGGTCCATTGTGCAATATGATGTAGCAAATGCCCTTGTGTTTCTAACTCCCATTGTCCTATAGATTGTAAGCTTGCGAGCAGGGTTCTCTTACCTCTCTGTCTGTATGTATTACCCAGTATTGTTTTATCAATGTTTGTTCCCAATTGTAAAGCGCTACGGAATTTGCTGGCGCTATATAAATAAATGTTGATGATGATGATGATGTACATCTGCAAAACTAGGCTTTACTGTTATATCTTTGCATTCACTTTTTACATTTAAAATGTTGCCTATCAATTAGTGTCTAATAATTTGCATTTACTTGTATATTTTTATATTATATTATTTTGTGACCCTATGCTGTAGATGTACATCTTATTCAAGGTGATTTTGTCAATATTCCAGTTGCTGCCGCTTTAGAAGATACATTGCAATGCAGTTTATCAAAGCATTTTATATAAATTCCCTGCAAAACATTTTATTGCCACACTGACAGAATAGGACTACTCATGTCAGATGATTGAAAAGTATAGATTGCATCCATACTCTTTGTTTGCATCCTAGCTTAAATTAATGATATTGCAGCAAATAGGGTCTGATTTGGTGTAACTGCCAGTTACTTGCAGAAAAAAAACACATTCAGCAGATAGCTGCAAGTGATTGAGTTACCTCTGTTCATAAAACAGATGCCGTATAGTGTAATACAAATAAATAAGTTATAAGAACACAGAAAGAATGCCCCCTCCCCAAATCCTCAATTAGACCCATTAGTAGACAGTCTCAGCTGGTTTTCACTATATCAAGGAGACCACAAGTGTGTGGTTCCCTGGCTGACCAGCTCAGCACTAGTGTCTTCATAGAGATAGAGGAGATGGAGGTCCCCTAATTACATCACTGAGCATTCAGGTTGGTCAGCATGGGACTGGTTGCTACATTATAAAAAGAAATCCTCTGTATCTTTATTGAGTTGAACTTTACCTATGTATAGATGATCATTGCTGATTAATGTGACTAGTGGGAACCAGGCATTGCGAGGAGATGGTTTTTGGAGGACTTGGCCATATGTAGCCCATTCGTTGGTCAGTGCCCAAAGTGGGCCAGTATGTGCCTGTATGATATACCTGAAATTCTTCTCCCCACTTCCTCTAATGTCTGCCTTAGTACAAACTGTCAAAAACTTACAACAGGACCAGGACCTGTTCCACTGGAAGCAGTTCAAGAAGTTGGCTTAATTAAGTATTTAAGCCTTAGCTTTGCCAATACATGGGTGGTATTTAGATGAAGCTACTTCCTCTTAGGCAAAAGGGTGCAATTGCTTGCCTGTCACAGAGAATGCCGATTGTGACAATTACTACTGGCAGTGTTACACTGAACTATCTTTTTCACTTTGTGTAACAGATATTCACTCTGTAACTGTAACAAAGAATATAGTTAATTGCATCTGATTCATGAATGCTATGTGGAAATAATAGACATAACCATTATTTTATAAATCATCTTGTTTCATCACATCCACCATGCTTACATACTATTTATACAGCTACATATTCTTATATAGCAAAGAGTGACCACTGAGAAACGGTTTATTGTAATGGATATACAGTGCTGCTCCATTTAACCAATAACTAGACCACATTTCATCAGGACTCTAAGCTGCAGATTTGACTAGTATCCAGATCCCATTTGACCAATGAACAGAGCTTCACTGTTTGACCAACAACATTTTCAATTTGACCTGTCTACATTTGGCCAATAACAGACTCTTTTTGACAAATAGACAAATACACGATTTGACCTGCTGAGTAAAAAAATCCCATTTGAGGAGTGCACAATGCTATACAATTTAAGAGTAATAGGCACAATTTAACCAGTACACAAAGCTGAGCAATTTCATAAGTATAAACAAGATTTCTTACCTCTGCTGGTCCTTGTCCATAAGGTCATGTTATTCCCAGCAGCTATTGTTATCACTATCACTGATTGCAGTGCTGACTGCTTTTTCTTCAGTGAGCTCCAACAGTCACTGCATTTCGAATTTCTCTTGGCATTCAGTATGAAAGCGGTAGCCCATGCTTCCTGCAGACACACTGGTTCTGCTGTGGTCATACTAAAGTTGTGTTCATGATGGGTACAACCCAAAAAGCTTAACGCTTTGAAAAGGCTCTCACAGAAAGTCAGAGCAAGAATGGACCTATTTTTCCACCATGGTTTATACATAGTTATCCATTTGTTTTGTTTTTTCTTTCTGTTTTATTCATGACAATGAGCAATGAGTACTTAGATGGGCATGTGCACTTTTACTTCAATTTTGGATAACAGCTACAACTGTTTTTTTTTTAAAATATGTTAGGCACTAAAATCACAATTTAAAATAACATTAAATTTTGCTTGCCCAATCCATTCATCTGTTAATATCATTGGTAGGTGTCGCTGTCCTCTGAGCTAGTTGCCTAGTAATGGAACATGCATCCAGCACCAATCAGCCGGACAGCAGCAGCCATATTGCTTTGAACTAGCTGCCACCCAATGACAACCAGCTTAATTAATTTATCAGCCTTGTCTTTCACATGTGTGCCAATTAGCTGAGCCGCCTCTAATTGGTGGCCCAGCATTTATAAACCCCTCGTTTCGATCACCTGTTCTGGTGATAGTTCATTCTGAATCAGTGCACTGTGTATGCCTTCTCAAAATTATTCTGTTGTTGTAACTTGGATCATGTACTGGACATCGCTGCTTCCTCCTGCCCTTAGCTTCTGCTTGTTTTCAGTTTTGCTATTGATCTCTGCCAGCTCTGATCTCAGCCTGAAAACTATTATCGCCGTTGATCTCTGCCCACACAGACTTTGACCTGTGTACTGGACTAGCTCTTGCTATACTTCCGCCTTTCTGATTTCAGCTTGTTTTAAATTTGTCTCCAACTGCCTCCTTCCATGTTCTGTCCACCTCATTTAGCAATATCCCAATTTAATAAGCCCCTACTACCACGAGTTAGGACCTGGGGGCAACCGAGTACTCTGGAACTTATCACGTTCTCTGGAAAGGGGACTGTTATTGGTGAAGACCTCGTGAAAAGGTTCTATGGGTTTTTATATCTCATCCGATATTGCCGTAAAACCTTCCATCCATCTGTCTGTCTATTCAATCAAGACTGCACAACTTTAATAACTGCTTTGACAGTTTAGTTGACTCACTTTCATAGATAGAAATGTCAATGGTGCTCTTCAGTTAAGTTATAAGCATCAACCAAAAACAAGAAACCAGTTCATTTATGAAGTGCCAACAAAGCACATTGTAATAAGCACTGGTTTGGCACTTGTGTGTCTAGATGGTCAATGCAGTGTACTTCAAAGCATGCGACCCTATGTACAGTAAGGACCTCCTCTAACAATGCACCCTCTCTACTGATTTAACTCTTTTCAATAATCTCGCTCTGCAAAAGGGAAATCTCGCTTCTGAACTACACAACAAAATGAGCATAATCACACGTATGCAATTTTTCTTAACATTGTAAACTACAGTATATTAGGGCCTGATTCATCAATGGATACAAAGTGAACACAATTTGTATTTATTTTTTAAATGTAAGGAGATTGTACACACATACGCCTATATTCAATTACAAAAGGATCTTAAGAAACGGTTTCCATTTGAATACAGGTATAAGTACACTCTGGCTATTCATAACTTGCTGTAAGCACACACACTGCAGGATATGCACAATGCATATGTGAAATATCGGAATGCATGGAATAAATATTAAATACATTAACCCCTCTTAAGACTATAATCATTAATAAAAATACATTTATACAAAAAATATTTATTTTTTTATCATTCTTTTTTTAACATGAACTACATATCAGGATGTTATTAATGCCTACTGTACATAAAATGTGTTTTTACAGTTTATCTTAATTGCAAACTCATGCTCTGGCATGTATACACGTCCATCATCACAATCAATTGCCACTTACACCTGCCGTGTAGCTGGTGGAAGTGATACGGCTAAAAATTACATACCTGACAGATGCCCAGAGCTTTAATCATATAATTGTGCGTGCGCTTAAATTTGGCACGCCCTTACTGTACATTGCCTATATGCACACTCCCCTTCCCCATTCCACCCTTCAAATCATAGGCTGTCGGAAGTGTAGTTTGAACTTGAATTTTAAGCACTTGCGTTCACCAGCGTAAAGTCCGTTTCTGGGCATGAGTGCTCTATAGTTTGCTAGATAAGTCTTCACTTTGCCCAAGTCCTCACCTGTGTAAACTTCTGCTTCAACTCAAGCAATGTCAACTTGCTCCATCAACCAATGTGCCTCAGTATCAGAACTCTGTGAGCACATACAAACTGAGGTGCACAACTGATCCAAAGCAGCTTTTTCACTACGCAGCGGAAATACAATAGTAAATGCCAATACAATCTATTAAACAGTAATCTTTTAATCAAGATAAAAACTAAACTTATTATGACAAATATAACATGCTCATTAATGATATAAATTAAATATATATGTAAATGTAAAATACTAACAAATACAGTTCACCAGTATACAAAATAGAAAAATAAATTTACATTTTTGATAAGTATATGAACAAAACTTAATTTCACTGGAACAGAAACTAAAGGAAAATTTACCTTAATTATTCTTTCGTTTTAACTATGTATACTATGTACACCGTATTAGTATTGCAAAACTCTTTGTGCCATTTCTTAACAGGCAACCATGTACAACCAGATGCTAGGCTGACAGAGCATGAACCTAATGTGGTGTTGGGTCACTGGGACATGCCTAATTATTTCTCTGTGGGTGTTCATTATGATGCAAGTAAGTAAGACTTGATGTATCTTTATATGCACAGATGTGGACCTTTACAATATTAGTACCTGGTAAGTACAATCTATTCTTTAGGATGCAATGACAGATGCCCACTAGTTATACAAATAATATGCAGAAACATTATATTGAGTGGACAGTATGTAAACCTGCTTGAAAGCAAGAAGTTCTAATTTTAGCAAATATGATTCTGTAAAAAGACTGAACCACCGATTGAACCACGAATATTAAGGTCATTTAAACACTGTGTAATTAGCTCCACCAAATGGTCTCTCTAATTAGGACAGACAATTAACTCTTTCTAGTGATTAGAAATCTGTGCAAAATGTATTAATGATGATCTTTCCAGTTTCAGAGATATAGAACAAATGCAAAATTATGAGTAGAGCACACATCCTGTTATTAATGCACTTAACACACAGTGCTACGTTTACAAAGTGCATTGGCCATGCACTGAAAATTGCTTTGATTTTGCACTACTGTGGTTTTTGGGAAGACAGAGAAATCTGACGAGGCGCACTGTGCAAACGTGTAAAGGTCTCATTAACAAGGTGCATCATTGCATTTGAAGAGGAATTAAATTTACAGTTACAGTTGTGTCAACTTTTATAGGTTTTCAGATCAACACAGTGCCTTCAGCCTATATAGTTTCTTTCTTTAGGTTCTAGGTTGTTGCGGGATACACCAGGGGTTGACCTTCCCTAAAAGCACTTGTAGGAAGACACACACATGAATCAAAGACCTGGAGTGTTCTCCAGTTTCTCAGCTCACCATATGGCAAATTAAAGAGTACAGCAGTAATTTCAGCAGCACCTGAAATAATGCAAAGAGACCGGTCAAATGGCAAACAATTGGAATACTCCTAAACTCTACCTGGATCTCTAAGTTCTGTCTGGATTTTCACTTTCCCTCTGGGCTCATTTCTTGCGCTCTCTTTTTCTCTGGACTGTTATTTTGCTTCCTCTTTTTCTCTGGGCTGGACCTGGACCTGGATTTTTCTGGGAGCTTATACAGGCTTGCTGATCTCTGACTACAGCAGACTCCCCTATGCAAATGGGACTTCCCTAGTCTGGCCCCTAACTCTATAATATTGCAGTCCTGCCTTTCAAATTGGCAGCCATCTTCAGCAGACTTGCAACTTTGTCTGTAAGTGTAGAAGATCTGTCTGCTAGTATGGCAGCTTGCTTTGTGAGACTGGTCACTCTGTCTATAGGGTCTCGCTATTTTCCTGGTCATAAGACTCATTTATAGTACTCATACTGACTGTGTCCACTGTCTTTCCCTGCATGTTCAGTATTCAAGTGTCATGCAGGCTTTCTGCCTCTTAAACATGCAGTTGGCACACTTGCTGTGTGTTTCTTTCTCCCTGGCAGTATCATCAAACTTACAGACAGGTGTTTTTGGATGAATATGGCTCCTCTTGGCCTGATTGCTGTCCCAACTGTGGCCATATCTACCTCCCCCTCTGCCACTCTACTGCATATCTCCTTCTCTTACAGCCATTCTAAAGCCCAGATTTAGGCAGGATCTGATGTAGCTTCCTGACTCCATACAGCTTGTAAATACAGGGAATTGCAGTTTCTAGCATCTAAGGCTGTATTGTATTGCTTCCTACTGCTGGTCACTCCACCTATCTTGTCTGGTACCCGCCTGATAATCATAGGGGAACACTTGGTAAGGGTTTACAAACTGGGTCAGCATCTATGGAGGGTGAGTAGGGCACGAACTTAATGTCTAGTTTTTTCATCCTTTATTTTATAGCTTGTTTCCAGGAATAGAGCTGAGAACTTCAATTTTTGACACAGCAACAAGTGTTATGGTGTCACAAGCAGAAGCATCATGGTTTCAATATTAAACCACTGCAGCTTCTCAGCTTGAAATCAAAGATGTTTTCATTGGCTTAAACCACCTTTGATTTAGATGGGAACCCCACAAATTCATTGGATGATATCACAAAGCTTACTTTCTACTGAATTATCATCCTGTGGAGAGACCAGAAACCATCACCAAAAGCTGAGATACGATCAAGATAAGTGAGAATGTATATGTGTGTGAGAGGGTGTTTAATTATTGTGTAGGACTGTAGATGTTCTGGAATGAAGTATCCACTAAATATGGCTGTATTAGGTAGGCAGGAAATTTGCTGGGGACATGATTGTATGTAGTAGGTATGGCGCAATGGAAGGTCTATAGCTAATAGGCAGAGCACAACGCTTTATATGGTATACATTGGACTGTGATGAGTATGATGCTAACAATATGTGTATGTATATTGTGATCATTGGATGGTGGTTGACATTTAATGGATCAGCAGAGAACAAGGACCTGCTCTGGTGTCACTACTACCTTAGAATACTTACATCCAGATGTCTCATATAAAGATAATTAGCTGGAATATTAGAGGTCCTAATACAAAACTAAAGAGGGCCTTGATATTCTGCAGATTATTTTTCAGTAAAATTACTTTAAAAAGAGCATGGGTACTCCTTCTACCATTCCTCAATGCCCGCTATCCAGTAAAACGCTCCACTTGGATACATTATGTGAATTTTACATTTTTTTTCTTTTGCTTAGTCGTGCATTTAAAAGGCGCCACAGAGAAGTACACAGGATGACCTACGGGGCCTTTTTCACCCCCTTTCTTGGGGGGGTGGGCATTTATCTTTTATCCTTCTTTGTGCTCTCAGGAGATTGATGTGCAGGACGCATCTCCTTTTGGGGTCACACTGAACCCCTCCTTTTACTTTATTCCCTCTCAGCTTTTATTTTACCTCCCATTCCCCCTCCTTCCTATCCATCCCTCCCTCTTTCCTTCTTAGGAAACAAAAAAGATAGAAAATTCCCAATGACATGTATCTCTATTGAAAGAAAATGAAGTATTACAGACAAAGCTTTCTTATCTTTCTGGGACCATGGATACTGCCTTTGAATATACTAAATTTTCAATGTAATGTACACTGTCTGTTATTTGGTTGTTGGTGTGTTTTACTTACATTGATTCATTGTTCTTTCTATGCACAAATTTTAATACATGTTGTTGTTGAAAATTAAGAGATTAAAAAAAAAAAGAGCATGGGTAGGCCAAGGTTTTCATATTGCTCTACATTCTTTCATGTATGTTGGAAACTATAATAGAATTCTTGAACTTAACTGCTGAATTGTAAATATGTGTAAGTAAATGTATGTAACCTTCAAAGTGGATAATTTTTGTTTATCACAAATATCAAAATATAATACATCTGCCATCTGCCCCCCCAGGTAGATTGGATAAATTTACAGGCATCATGAAAGTGCCGTAGATTTGATTCATTGGACTGACATGGATATATTAACCTAATTATAGAGAACCATCTTGAAACAGTAGCATATTCCTGCCATTTTGCCACCCACTGTTCCTCTATATGCATCAATGTAGTATTCCTGTCTTATGAACTTTTCTATTTATTGCAGCCAGATATTTTCCTGGTAGTCTTTCAGACAAGTTTTGATTGGAGGTTTCCTAACTGGTCCACATTCTGAGAAGGACTTGCTGTTGGTAACTGAGTGCCTGTTAGCAGGGCTGCCAAGAAGAATTCAGGGCCCCGGTACAACAAATTCATGCCCCCCCCCTTATAGTTGAGTAAGCAAAAAAAATTTGCGACGTCTTACGGCGGCGCAAAATTTTTCGTGTGTATGGTCGCACAATTGGGGGCATGGCAATGCGCCATTGGGGCGTGGCTAGCACAATAAAATCAATAGGTCCTGAATTCCGCGGAGCATGACATTTGTCCAAGCATTCCTGACTTTCAGGACATTTAGCACCCTTGTGTAGTATAGGAAGAATGCAGTGTGCACACAAAGAGTTCAGTCTTGGCCTGCGCCCACTGGACTCACCAAACATTGACATTGTCCCTACTAGAATCACAACATTTCACACACTATGCTGCTCTGTCCTACCTGTTCTTCTCACTTTTACCACATGTGGCTGCAGATTTCTTTAGTTGCGGCTTGTCTGGATCATGGAATGTTGGAAGACCTATTTGGAAAAAAAATGGCTACATTTAGAAAATTACAGCCAGCCCCACCGTTAAATCAATAACATCCATTATTAATAATTAGGCCTTCCTCCAGCCCCAACATTAAAATAGTATTCCCATTACCCCGCAAACAAAATAGCAGCCATTAATTAGCCACCATCTACCTCACACACACTACATTGCCAAAAGCTCCGTGCCATCACACACACATTACTGTGCCCCGTTATCATCACCACGCTATGCCCCCTTATGATCACACTGCGCCCTCCATGCTGCCTTTGCCCCTTTCTTTAACACCCTGTGCCATGCTGTTTGTCCTTTTTTTTAACCCCCTGTGCCATGCTGCTTGTTCCTCTTTTCTTTAACCCCCTGTGCCATGCTGCTTTTGTCCCTCTTTTTTTAACCCCCCTGTGTCATAATGCTGTTTTCCCTCTTTTTTTAACCCCTCTGTGTCATACTGCTATTGTCCCTCCTTTCTTTATCCCCTTTGTGTCATGCTGCTATTGTCCCTCTTTTTTTTAACCCTTCTGTGTCATACTGCTATTGCTCCTCTTTTCTTTAACCCCTTTGTGTGCAATAGAGCACAAAGCAGCATAGAGGAGGGACGCCGGGGCCGAAATCACGTGAGTATGTTTTTTTGTTTTTTTTTACTACCCTGCTCCCCCCACCAATGACTGAGAAACCCCCCCCCCCCCCGCCGAAAATGCTAATCTTTAGCACCCTGCATCCTAACATATAGAACAGACTACTGGCAAAGTAATAATCATCTTCACCACAAGTTAAATGGGATACTTTCAATGCGGCCGTATGATAAAATTGCATTTTAGGCATTAAAGGGTCTTATAATGACATAAGTAAGCTTGTGACACCATATACTGTCAGGCCTCTAGGATCATTATATGTAGGTGTTATACACATTAGACGGGCATTTAAGAGCCTTCACTAATATGCAACTAGGAAAAATCTCCCATTTCAAGTAAAAACACACCCCTTTTCAAGTAGGCAACTACCTTTTGGTCTCCAGGAATAATGACTGTCCCTCAAGAATCAGGACAGTTGGTAGGTATACGTATGCTTATCAAGGATGAACAGATCTAGTTTCACATCCCCAGGGTGGATGTGAAATTAGGTGTATTTGCTGAATTTTCCTGCTCCCTCAACTCTTGGTTTCTTGAAAATTTTATCACAACTCCTCATAAAGTCACTGACTGAAGAAGATAAAGCTTTCTTTGACTCAGACCTTAGGATGGACCAGGATGACTGTGTTATGTGATTTCCAAATGGTGAATCTCCAGGGATCCCATCAGATAAAATGGTAAAAGATTCACCTAGAAGAAAGTTCAGTGAGGTTTTGGCTTCCTTTCATGATCGGAACCAGCTCCCTTCATCCATATACAACTCACATCATCTACTAATTCCCAGGCTGAATAAAGATCCAACCCTTTGTGGATCTTAAAGACCTATTTCTCCTTTAAAATTAGACTTTAATACTTTGACCAAAGTCCTTGCCTATATATTAAACAAGTGATTTACTCTATTATAACGTAAAAACAAACCTGTTCCTTACCGAGGCACATCATAGATGACAACATAAGTTGAAAATTTGACAATATTCAAGCTAAGCATGACAATTCAGGTGCAAGGGTCCTGGATTAGATATAGAGAAAATATTCAGCTCAACAGAGTTGGCTTATTTGTGCAAAGTCATGGAAATTCGTATCTAATCTGAAATTTTGTCTTGGACACAGTTGTCATGCAGACCACTTATTTCTTCTTTTTAGTTTGAAAGTTCCAAGTGATGACAGAAACTATAACAAATTGTAAAGAAGTGACTCTGCAGTCACAGATCAGTGGCTTGGGCTGTTGGAAGGGTAGGTATCCATGTATGCTAATGATATGGTATAGTTTTAGTAGGATGTAGGGTCATCCCTTCTATTTCTTCAATAGATGCTGCAGCTAGGGTGTAGTTTAGTACATCTCTTTTATTACAATAGGCAAATAAATTAAATATCTAGGATAGTGTACATTTTAAATAAGATTAAGGGACTAACAGGTGCTAATGAAGGCTATACAAAGCCTCAAAGCAGAAATAAAATTGTATATAACTCAAAACTGTCAAAAACATATGTTAAATCATAATGCAAGAAAAAAAAAAAGGTGGCAGCTATCCAGGAAACTCATTTCTATTCGGGCTAAATTCAATGGTACAAAAGAAAAGAGACATGAGGCACCTTATGGTGAGTAAAAGTGAAAGACAGATAAGGCACTTGATAATTGCTACTCTAATAACCCAATGTAGAAGAATCTTCCTTGATCCTGGAAGGAGGGTATGTCTACCAAGGAGGACTTTTACTCGCCCCAAGGTCTCAAATACAAGTGAGCTTAGTTAACCTTTTAAGCATGCAGCTGATAGTTATCTTAGCTGTCCTCCTACTTATCATTATCTTCTTTACAAAATATCTCAAGGGGAGGGGGGTTGACAGTATTGTTGCCAGTCACACACACAGTCAGCTCTCAGCGTTTCATGTGAAGTGTTTCCTGTCAATTTTAGGAGAAGGTAGTATTCTGAAAATTAAATACTTACCATAAGTAATTTAGCATAGAAATTTTATACCATCTGCTGAATTAAGTCCAACTTCTTTAGATGTTTCTTGCAGCTGTGAATGAAGCAGTAATCTTAGGCTCATGGAAATCACTTGTTCAGTGCACAGAGCACCCCAAAAAACTAAACACTGCCTATGTTGGCAACCATAGAAACATTGCATAAGGTAAAGCATATGCTGAGCACATCTCCTAAGATATTACCACATACTCCCATCAGGGCAACCCACACAGACATACCCGATACAAAACTGTGGGTATCCTGTGGCATAAACCACCTTGCTAGCTTCAGCCACTTGGAACAGAAAGATTGCCTGCCATGTGCTGCTGTTTAGATGCATTTAGCTGCAGCATGCCTCTCACTTACAATTTGGGAAGGCCACCATCTCGTGTGATTGCTGAAGCTTGGAATCTCTCACTAGACAATCATTACTTACAAAATCCCGTTTTGGATATATCTCAATTGATTCCACAATATTTTACAAAGGTACTTTCCACATAAATATGATGGTGGAAAGAGAGAGCCTCCACATTGAAAGCTGATTATTGACATATGATATGTTCACTAACTCTTTAAAGGTTGGTGACATGAGTGTAGGACACAAGACTAAGGGCTAGATTTACTAAGCTGTGGGTTTGAAAAAGTGGGGATGTTGCCTATAGCAACCAATCAGCTTCTAGCTGTCATTTTGTAGAATGTACTAAATAAATGAAAGCTAGAATCTGATTGGTTGCTATAGGCAACATCCCCACTTTTTCAAACCCGCAGCTTAGTAAATCTAAACCTAAGGTTTTGTTTTCACTTTTTTTTTTTTTGCTGTCATTCCTCCTTCCCTGTCTTTCCCTCCCTATGTTTCCCTTGTTCCGCATTAAGTTTGTTTTCCAATCTTAAAAAATGTAAATGCCCTAAAATAAATATAAACATTCCAAAAAATAAGCTATGGTTTGCAGAACATATTTCCCATGTTTATACTGAAAATATAGAAAGCTAATTATACTATATATTCTTGTTTAAGATTGCACATTTATTTCTTGAAGCCTAAAGTATTTGCATTAGAAGCTCCAATTTTGCATTTATGAAAAATCCATAACAGAATGGTCATGCTTCTTGAACAATCTCATCTTTTCATCTATGATTTGTTGACTGGTGGACTAATTTGTAGTAGAAAGTTGAAATTCATTTCAATTTAACCAACTAGAAATGGAAATAACTTTCCCAAATCTTTTACAGTGCATTCATTTGCGGTAAAGTGCTAACACTTACATTTCCACTGCAGAGGGTACAACAGCAGTAAACGTGCAATACAATACACTGATGTAACCCTTTTCTCATTGCCACTTCTGTTTATTTATCCTGCTCCCTATTCCACTTATCTCTGTTTAGTCTTCTAGGTTTCCTTATATCCCAAGAAAGATATTCCCTATCTCCAACACAATCTTGAAGCTATTGAACTTATCTGGAAATTCACCCATCTTTTCTGAAAAGGGGCAGATTTTTGCTATTTAGGCTGTGCATCACAATTTAAAGGGATGGATTTGACAGATTGGCACATGGCCCTATCAGAACAGAGTATGTCCTTAAATATTCTATAAAAGTTCTACTTTTCCAGATCAGGAATATGGGGAGGTATAGAACCTCACTTTCATCCATTATTTGGTATTGTGTTTTTAGAAAATATATTTCTATGTGCTACATACAGTAGCATATATTAATTACTAAGCAGTGAGCATCTATATCTACATTTCATACTGAACAATATGAACATTGGAAGTGGTCCCACTGTAAAATGATTAGAATGACATCCCCATTTATTACAATATTTTAATGAATCAATTAGTATTTTGTGTCCTGATATTTCCTCTATATCTGCACAAAATGCCAAAATTTACTGTTTAGTTATTGAATAAATTTCATCTTTATATATGCCACTGGTTCTATGGTTGCTGATAACACATATATTTCATAGAGTAAATTTATAATTTAATAAAAAAGGATACAATTAATAGCATGATTCTTTTTTTAGGCCTTTTTATAGCAGATAATTCTGATGTTAAATCTAGCATTCTTTTCTTCTTAGGAGAAATTGCCATGCTTTGAAAGGCCTTCTAATGTAAAGATAGAGGCTAGAGAATCAACTGGATTTTCTTGAATATAATGAGGGAGAATGAGGCGTACACAGGAATCTAAATCTTCTCTATATTTTTTCATGCAGAATTACTGTCAGTTATTACACTGTTGCAGATCTGGAGAATAAAGCAGGTAGATGATGTATTCAGGAGTGAGATGAAATGATAATGCACCACACAGTACTCATACTATTTATGATGCAAAATAGCAACATCTTTATATATTTTAGATAATTGACTCTGCTAAGTAGTTATTGACTAAGTGGAGATTGAGGGTATTGCTGCTGCAGTTAAACTGTCCTGCACATTTTTAGTAGATAGAGTAACATGTTATAATATTGGTAAAAAAAATATTAGAGTCTCGGGCAGATTTTAGATAAAGCAAAAATAATTACCTACTGGTTTTATTTATTACAATATTGCATCCTATATAGCAGTGGTGATATGGCAGTGATGGACAAGCTTGGACACTCCAGAAGTTACTTAACTACATTCCCAGTGAGGGTTAATCAATCACTGGCTTTTCCAGGATCTTGGCTGATATAGTTCAGCAATAGATGAGGTGTATGAATTTCTAAAGTACACACAGGGGCAAAGAAAGTTTGTAGTAAGGGGTTTCCACGCCACGCCGCTAGTGGTGTGGAAAGCATGAATGGTGGCATGGCTATAATTTTAGACAGTGCTTGGCTGCTCTCCAACTCTTCCTATCCCCATATTATACACGGGCAAAGCACCTAATAGTGGTGCACGCAGCTCTCCCTTTTCAAGCAGAGCTGTGTGAAGGAGGACATACCTCCCAACTGTCCCTACATTCTGGACAATGTCCTGACTGAGTGTCAGCACAGTTGGCAGACTGTCCTGCTCTCTCCTACCTGTTCTTGCTGCTTTTGCTACTTGTTGCTGCTGCTCGTGTCCTAAGCTCAGTTGCTGCTTATCTGGATCCTGGAATGTTGGGTCCCTGTTTGGAAAAAGAACAAGTACCTAATATTGAAATCCCAGCAATGAGTGAACATATTAGGCCTCCCTCCCCCAAAGCAGCCCGATATTAAATCAAAAGCACCCACGTTTAATAATTAGGCCTTACAGGAAGCAACCCGAACAGTAAATTATTGTCATTCACCTTTAATAAAAAGATTCAATTCCCCCCAAACAACACTAACATTAAATTATTAGTATTTACATTTAATAAATAAACCTATTTCCTCTCAAACTTTAAATAATTAGCATCCACTTTTAAGAAATAACAATCGTTCTCCCCAAACTCAGCCACACATTCAATTAATAGCAACCAAACCACCCCAGCATTAAATTAATACACACTTACCATCTTCATCTAGTGCTGTGTCTTGTGTCCTCCTGCTGTACACACGAGACATGCAGGCAGTGGGAGATAAGGGTGGGCACAGTAGGGGAGAGGGCTGTGAACAGTGCAGACAGAAACGATCTGCACATAAGCTGCAAAGTGACTGGGCCTGGGGGCAGGGTCCAGCCAACTCAAGTGCCTCAGGCTTACAGGGGGATTTCCAGACACTAGCAACTCCCCCCACCCCCTCTGTTTGGCTTACACACTTTAATTGGGGTACACTTTGCTCAAAAATCAGGCAACACAGATGAAAACAAGTTATCACTCCTTGATAAGTAGACACAAATAGGTAAAACCAGGATCATCCTAGGACAGTGACGGGCAAGCCAACATAGTGCATGTGCGGCCCTCCAAACTCCAAAAGGGGCATACATTACCTTTATTTTCAAAACAATGTTGTCACCCCCACATCACTCATCCCAAAATGCACCCGCATGCTCCAAAATTCCACCATATACCACTCAGATCTGCCACTTGCTCCAAACTATCACCACATCCCCTCAGACCCACACTTGTCACAAAACGCTGTGACTTGAAACTCCCCCACATGCCACTCAAACCTCCATACATGCCCCCCATGCCCAGGGCTGATATCAGGGGTTATGGCCAGCACAGCTGTGAGGGGCCCAGGCAGACTAGGGCGCCCAGACAGATCCCTTCATCTGTCCTGGCTCCCTGGTCTCTCTGGGGCCCCCCACAGCTTATTTAGACCCCCTCTGTGATTTTCTGCAATGTGTTGGCTTCAAGTCACAGGCTGTGAGCATGCGTCATGGTGACATCATCATTGCGTGCCACGCTCTCCCTGTCTATCTGTGAACAGGAGTTGACACATCAGGTCAACAACAGGTATATTAATTTGGCATATATTGGGATAGGGGGAGATGTGCATTCATTGAGATAGTGGAAAGGGGGAGTGAGCAGAGCATTTAATGTGATAGTTGAGGGGATGAGAAGAGCATTTACTGGAATAGTGAAGGGGGGTGAGAAGAGCATTTATTGGAATAGTGGGGGGTGAGAAGAACATTTATTATGGTAGTTGAGGGGGGGGTTAGAAGAGCATTTTTTCATGCCTGAGGATCTGACTGTACCCAGACTGGGTTGTGTCTCTGGAGCTGGACTGGTGACTATGTGGACAAAGCTGGGTGGCCTGATAGTGTCCCTCTGCATATAGTGAATGGACTGGTGCAGATGGTGGTTACACTAACAGGGGGAGCAAACAGGAACTAAATTGCTGGACCAGACTGGAACCAGAATGCTAGACTGGACTGTAAGCAGAATGCTGTAACCAGAATTCTGAAAGAGGATTGCAGTAACCAGAATGCTGGAAGAGGATTGCTGTAACTGGAATGCTGTATGGAACCAGAGTGGATGGAACCAGAATGCAGACTGCACTGTCAGAGCTGGGTTAGTAGCAAGACTGTAGCAAGACTGCTGGGAACCAGGTTGATGTCAGGAATACACCTCCTGGCAACAGGTAAGTCCTTTTATAGTTGTTGTTGATTGCTGATTGGAGACTGTAATCAGCTGGGCAGAAGCAGCACTCTGAGTTGCTGGAATGGATTAGGTGACTATATCCAAGATGGTGTGGGCCGCGGCCATGCTAGGCCCGCGCCTCTGGACAGTGCAGTCCCATGAACTGGTTTTGGAGGGAATCTGAAATGGAGGCTGTTATCACCTGATTGGCTGAAAAGAATCATGTGACCGAATCCAGGATGGCCACGCCAATACTCTGATTCTAGAGGGATCTCTGGAGTGGAGACAGACTGAACAGGGGGTTAGAAGAGCATTTATTGTAATAGTGAAAGGGTGAGAAGAGCATTCATTGTGATAGTGGAGAGGGGGGGGTGGGCAAGGCATGTATTGGAATAGTGGGGGGGTAAGAAGAGCATTTATTATGATAGTTGAGGGGAGGGTGAGAAGAGCATTTATTGTGATAGTAGTGGGGCTGAGAAGAGCATTTATTGGAATAGGTGGGGGGTGAGAAGAGCATTTATTGTGATAGTGGAGGGGGGGTAAGCAGAACATTTATTGTGAAAGGGCAGGGGAGGAGCAATGCGTTTATTGTGATAGTGGAGAGGGTTGAGCAGAGCATTTATTGTGATAGTGGATGAGGCGGGTGACCAAAGATTTTTTTGTGATAGGAAAGGGGGGTGAGCAGAGAATTATTTGTGCTAGAGCAGTAACGGTGCATTTATTGTGATAGTGGAGAGGGTAACGGAGCACATGTTCACTTCACAGACCTCTGCACGTTTCCCCAATTTCCCCCTTACAGACCTCTGCACATGTCGCCCCTCACAGAACTCTGCTCGTCTCTGCTTCAAGATACCCTCTCAAACTTCCACACTTACCTGACTAGCCGAAGCCGCAGAGGAAGGAGGGAGAGGATGTGGTTCAGAATGTGCTGTACTAGCTCACCCCCCTCCTCTGATTGTCTGTGCTGTGCGACCTCCCAGTGTGCAGAGGAGATCACCTGACACATAAGCCAGCTATTTCCATTCACTCTTATTTTCCGCTTGAATAAGTGATATCGGGAGCAGCAGACTAGGGGCTGCAGGTGAAGACCGCCTGTTCCCCACCACTATTCTAGGACATAGCTGAATCATCATGAGTTGTTACTTCCAATAAATGCCATTTTATGTAACTCATGAAGATGTATTGCTGTGTTACAGCTCTTCCCACCTATCCATGATGACAAAGTTATGATATTTGCAGAAGCTCTATAGAGAAAAATCAAACTGTTTACCGTGTACTTATCTTACCACACAGTAGCAATTTCCTCCCGTTACTTTATTAAATATTTGTGAGTAAAGTAATCTCTCCACTTTGCAAGGTGTCACTTTAGCAGAATACAGTTTTGAGATTATGTTCCACTATTGTAATAGCAAATGTTTAAGTGTATCCATAACTGTACAGTAAATCATTCATATCATGTGTGCTCTTCTCATGTGAGAACCTATAATAATATTAATATAAGACCAGTGTTTCCACTAAATCTAAGCAATGCACTTTGGAAATATTTCAAAGCAGCTTTGTTTTGTTTTGTTTTTTTTAACATAATTCATTTAATGAGTTGTATTGGGAATATATTGCTCAAGGGACCTGTGAGAAATGCACTCTTTATCAGTAGTCCACCATTTTTGGAAAAAATACATGTGACCACGTGAGCCAGATCACGGAGCACAGATAGGCAGACTCGTTGTGCTAAAAGCAGAACAGATTTCTGATATTGCTCATACATATGTATAGGTTGTATGAAATATATCAAACAGATATGACATTATTTATTATCATATATTTATATATGGCCAACATATTATATAGAGCTGTACAGACAATATTTTTTATTCACGTCAGTACCTAAATTCCGCCACACACACTAGTGTCTATTTTAGTCAGAAGCCAATTAACTTATCAGCATGTCTTTGGAGTGAGGAGCACACACAAAAAACAAACACAAACACGGAGAGAACATACAAACTACACAGAAATAGGGTTCTAGTCAGGAATCAAACTCATGACCCCAGCGCTGTGAGGCAGCAATGCTAACCACTGTGCCACTGTGCTGTACGACTTTAAACATAATTTCCCTTTAACGACTTCAGTTACATTTAAAACTGAAAATAAAAGGGGGGCTGCCCAAAATATCCCTACTTTCATAGAGGGCAACCTACACAATGTGGACCACCTACTGAGCGACTTTAGAACTGGATACCAGCTCCCGAGCGACTTCACTGCTTGCATGCTGACCGGGGCCTGCATCTCTTCACAGACCGGGGGCTAAATTTGAGCTGGGACTTGAGCTGGCGACGCGGTTATCCATACCCTCTGCAGTGGATACTAGTTGTGAAGGTGATCAAAGGGGGCACCTTTTTTCACTGCAGCCCGCACTGTCCAGAGGCGCGGGCCTAGCATGGCCGCGGCCCACACAAACGTCATGTGCCGTCTGGTTGGTCAGCTTGAAACAGCTGAAAAAAGGAGAAAATTCTGCTACTTGCCTCTTTGAGCTTCTCCGGTGTGTGGTGACATTGGGCTGTCTGCATTGTGCTGAGAATCTGTTTTGCGGGCTCTGGCTCCTGGGCGGCTGCCATCTTGACATCCTGCTGTTGTGGGTTGCGTTTGGAGTAACAGGCTTAATTCTGTACTTATTTAGGTATTTGGACATAATCTCGCAGAAGAGTTACACGCTACTGCTAAAGAGACTTAACTACCTTAGCAACATACTTGGGCTGGTACGCAGCTGTTACTATTTGGGACATTCACGGCACTGAGCAGACCTTTATACACTAATACTATATTGACAGAAAGGGCACGAACAGCTGCAGCTAGGCTAAGCTAGTTGGCACCACCTCAGACTCTGCTTCATATCCTTCTCAACGAAATGGGAAAACATGAGACAGCCGCAACCAGACTCAAGCGCTTTGCATGCCAGTCTTCTTCCACGTCAGCTGGGGAAGCCCAGGCTCGAACAACAGACCCTCGAACCTCCTCTGATGCTAACCAGCAGGACAAGGTAGATTCATTGCCTATTCAACAGGTGTTATCCACCATTACGGCCTCAGAAGAAAGGGTTACTGATAAAATCGGCGAAGTTCAAGTTGATCTTTCCTTGATGAGGCATTAAATGCAAAAAAAAATATGAGAAAGGGTTAGAGAAAACGAAAATCGTATCTCTACTCTGGAAGATGCTTTGGCACCCGTGAGAGGGGAGCTACAGAGCCTTGCTACACAAGTCTCCCAGTGTAAAACCAAAATGATAGATCTAGAGGGCCGCCTGATGCTCAATGATATCCGGTTTGTCGGTCTACTAGAACATGCAGAAGGATCCGCTCTGGAACAGTTTTTTGGAAACCTGGCTAACTGAGTTGTTCAGAAGAGTGGCCTTTTCCCTCCAATTTGCAGTAGAGAGGGCACATCGCCTTCCACCACAGGCACCTCAACCTGGTGAGCCATCACGGACATTTATAGCAAAACTCCTACACTTCAAAGATAGAGACTCAGTCCTTAGACTGGTATGCCAAAAGTGTTCATTAAAGTTTGACACCACCACAGTGTCAGTATTTCCAGACTTCGCATTGGATGTTCAAAAGTCGAGAGCTCAATTCACCTTAGTTAAACAAAAACTGTGTGAACTAAACTTGCCATACTCTATGTTGTTCCCAGCCAGGCTTCGGGTGGAAGCATAGGGCCGACACCACTGCTTTTCTACACCACAGGAAGCCATGAAATGGCTGGAAAGAGAGCAAGGAATGTTCCCTAAAGTCCTTATCAAGCTTGGCAATTTTAAATGGCTTTGCCAATATTCTTTACTACTTATGAATATATCGTTTGTCCTATTGTTTCTATTTTACAGGACTGGCAGGGGAGAATTAGCTACACATTATTAGTTACATGCTACACCATAAAGGAGGATTCATGTTAGGTATAGCTAGGACTGTATGTTAGTTCTTTGGGGATATACGTGGTGGGTGGGTGTGGTTGTTGAATGGTACATTGTTTTCTCACTCTAGTATTTTGTATAGAGCATATTTGCAAATGGGATGAGATGGGATCAACTTAGTTTCTTTTATATTGTTATTTGTATTGTTCTCAATGCTATTATATTTACTTATGACTCAGGTAAATTTCTTCTCTCCGCTGTACACGGAACGGGTCACTAGACCCCCCTATCCAGCAGTTTGATCCTTCCTTTTACCTTATATACTCTCCATTGCTGTATGACTCTGTAAGGGGACTTCGCTTGTTTACTTGGAACACCAGAGGGTTGAACATGTGCAGATTGACCCTTATGGGACTTGTGTTGCTTACGGCGGATGGCAACTTCTAGCCGCTTGTATTCCTGGCAATTTATAGCCCACATCCTTATAACAATGATATTTTGTGTAAGGCTTCCACTTTTATGGCACTCTCTCTGGCTACATCCTTCACACAGGGTTGGATAGATGGCGAGAGTCAAATGTACCTCTTCCTGGCTGTCCCCTTTTCTCGCCTTATTGAGGAGATGGGCCTGGTCGATATGTGGAGGCTTAGAACCCTGATAAACAACAATTCTCCTGCCACTATACCAGTTATCACACCATGTCACAAATAAATTTGATTTTACCCTTACTGTCTTTAACTCCATGTGTCACCTCCATTGAATACCTCTCCAGGGGCATTTCGGATCTCTCTCCAGTTCTTTATATGCATTGACCTGATTAATGACAGAGGAGTAAAATTTTGGTTAAACCCATTTTGGTTGGATACAATGGGAATTTGAGTGGACCTCACTGTCCTCTGGGAGGGATACTTTACTGATAATAGTATGTCATCATCCCCGGCTGTCCTTTGGGATGCATTTAAGGCCTTTCTAAGGGGGACCCTTATTAAAAAAGTTTCTGACACCAAAAATTCTAATAGAAAAATAAAATCTATGATGTATGGACTTGGAGTGTTTATATCTTAGATCACATACACTTGAGGATTGTCTCCAATGGCTAAGGGCTCAGTTGGAATGGAGACACTATCTATTTGACAAGTCCAAACACTGCCTCCTATTCTCACAACACCTACAATACTCACAGGCTGACATGGGCGGATGTTACCTAGCCTGTCTAACAAGAGAGCCGCAGACTAGTAGAACTCTCCCAGCAATTTACAACAATCAATATGTGCAAATGTTTAGGGGTGGTGAAATTGTTAGCACATTTTTCCAATACTATATGAGCACTTATACTTCTAGGGTATAATACTCACATACTCAGTTAACCACATATTTAGACTTCATTAAACACCCTAGTCTCTCCCAGTATTCGGCTTCTCTTATAAATGCGCCACTCATAGCTGAAGAAATATACGCAGCTATATCCTCGTTTCCTAATCATAAAGCTCAGGGATTTGACGGCTTCCCTATAGAACTATATAAAAAAATTTAGAAACTTTTTTGTCCCACAACTACTGGACACCTTTAAATTTTTGTGTGACTTGGGCTCTCTGCCCCCTTCAATACCTAAGGCGCTGATAATGGTCCTGTCGAAACCAGGGAAAGATCTTCTTTATCCTGAATCCTACAAACCCATTTCTCCCCTCTGTCCTGATGTTAAAATATTAGCCAAAATTCTTGCTACCAGACTGAACTCTGCTATTTCTGAGAAGCAACCTGAACAAACAGGGTTTATGCCGGGTAAATCCACAATTTCAAATATACGCCACCTTGATACCCACATCCACCTGTTCCATGAAGCCGAGGAAAGGGCAGTGGTTGTGTATATGGATGCTGCCAAGGCCTTCAACTCGGTCGAATGGGCATATTTATGGGAAGTATTACACAAATTTGGATTGAATTTATTAATTGGATTCAGTTTCTACATTCAGCCCCGGCAGAAAAGTCTCAGTAAATGGCCACACATCCTCCCCTTTTAGATTGGGGTAAGGGGCCAGGCAAGGATGCCCCTTGTCCCCAGCACTATTCATGTTTGCCATAGAACCTCTGGCGTGTTTAATTAGAGATCATAGCCAAAATTGTTGGGCTCCCGGTGGGGAGGGCTCGGGACACTATAGCTCTCTATGCTGATGACATGTTTCTATTTCTGTCTGACTCTGATGCCTCTCTCAACCACCTCCTAGATGTAGTTAATGGGTTTGAACACTTTTCTGGTCTGTTGAACAATTGGGACAAATCTTATATATTCCCTCTTCATGGTGTGATACCCCCTGTCAACGAAGATAGACATTCCCTTAAATGGACCCTACGTTTTAAATATCTTGGGTTCTGGATATCCAAACTCTCAAATAAATTCATGTCCCATAACATTGATTTGGTTATAGAATATTTCAAAACCAAAGCTCACATGGAAGAGACACCCCTTATGGTCACAGGCAGGATCAATTTATTTAAAATGGTTGTACAGCCAAAATTTCTATACATTCTCCAACACTCCCCAGTCTATCTCCCAAATCGATATTCCGTAAGAGCGGCAGGCTTATCTCTTTGTGTGGGGATATGGTAGGGCTCGTACCCTAGTTGGCTGTATTATGTAGGTCCAAATGCTGATGAAGGGCTAGCCCTTCCAAACCTTCGTTTATACTACTATGCAACACAAATTACACATTTGATCAGTTGGGTGGGAGCACAATTTCTTATTCATTTGTTGGGTTTTCTTGGTGAGCAGGCATTCTAGAAATGCGCTCTTGTTACCAATGGGAGTATTTCTTAATAGGAAATGTCCGAGCCAGGTGGCTCCAATAATTAAACAGGCCATGGAGATTTGTCATATCTCACAATCTATTGTAGGAGGTTAGAGGTATGACCCTTCTACCCCTTTGTGGCATAATCCCTCTTTCCCTGAACTTAACAAATTGCGAGAATATAATATATGGCGTAGATAGAGTGTTGTGAGTATTGGGCAGCTGTATGAGTCTGGATCCTTGAAAACTCTTGCACAATTATCACAGGAGAGGGGAATTCCTAATTTTGCATTTTACTGCTACCTTCAACTAAGACACTCCCTTAATACCCCATTAATCCGATCTTACCCTCTCAAAAGTCTTCTGCATAAGGTGGGCAGGCGAAATACTATATCCCAACTCTACTCAAATCTTAACTTTTCACTCGCTTCAAAAGACTTAGGGCTAGATTTACTAAGCTGCGGGTTTGAAAAAGTGGGGATGTTGCCTATAGCAACCAATCAGATTCTAGCTTTTATTTATTTAGTACCTTCTATAAAATGAAAGCTAGAATCTGATTGGTTGCTATAGGCAACATCCCCACTTTTTCAAACCCGCAGTTTAGCAAATCTAGCCCTTAGACTCACTTAAATCCAAATGGCAGTTGCACCTAGGCCCCCTGTTGGACGAGGAGTGGTCCCATATGCTTAAAACGCTCCGCAATGCCACATCCTGCCTTCGCTACCAACAAATCCACTTATATGTACTGCACAGAGTTTATCTTACCCTCGCAAGTCTGTATCGTATGGGGTGAAAGAGTAACCCGTCATTCCCAAAATGTTGTTCTCTATAGACTGATTTCTGGCATATGTTATGGGGTTGCACAGTTGTAAATATATTTTTTCCAGAAGTCTGGCATTGTGTTCTTAATACTGTTCCCCTTGCCACCCCCATGAACCCCAAAGTGTTGTCTTTATGGTATTTCATTAGAAGACTTAACTAATAAGTATATAGCTTCCTATATTTTTAATCTTATGACAATCGCCAAGGTGGTGATTTCTAGGGCCTGGCTTGCCCCTGGTCCACCTGATTTTCATAAGTAGAGAGCACTGGTAAATGCCACAGTGCAACATGAAAGATACGCGTACACCTGTAGAAATGCTAAATCAAAATATCACAAAATATGGTCCAGATGGTATTCATCTAGATACCGAGCGTGCTCAAATGACCTGGTGTCTTCTGATTAATCCCCCCTAATGGAGGTAGGGGAGAGAGGGTCCTTCTGGTTAACTTGTCCCGTGTGAGAGAAATATGTTGGCAATCATTGAATGTAAGCCTATATAAACATTACTTGTCATGATATTTACTAACTATATGCTTTTTGTGGTGAATCCTATAACCTTATTCCTGCATAATGCTATCACTTATCCTGAAAATAGCTCATTGATGTTATTACATATTATACATATTCTTTATCAGTTTACTTTACCTGTGAGTCATCAACTGTAATAGATGAGCATTACAAATTTATGGATGTCTTGTTTTGTATTTGTTTGTGTATTTTTTGCTTGTGTTTTGAAATACAAGAAAAAAAAAGATCTGATTTAAAAAAAAATGAAAATTAAAGAACCCACATTTTCGTCCAATTCCATACCAAATCTTTTTAATGTCCCTCCTGTTTCTTAATAGGAATTTTCTGTATTTACAGTACATATCGTTAGCCAATAATACTAAGAAGCTCAAAAAATCAGTTGTATGCCTGATTATAACACTTTAATTAATGGGTATGCTTGTTTTTTCCGACTGTGCTTTGTGTTTCAATGTTAGAGTTGATATTTGCTCTCTGGCTAGATCGATTTTAACATTCATGATTTTTCCTCGATTTTCTATGTTAGCATGGTTTTGGATACACTTCATATTCTGACACTAGTGGATTTTTTTTAAATATGAAGAGTTGGTGTGGTGAATTTGTAGCTGGGTTACATGGACACAGCTATTAGTCATATCATAGTGTACAACCGTTGCAGTGGCAGCATTAATACAAGTGAAAGTTATTGTTAACAAATATATTTGTAGCAAGTGCTCACAAAGCAACGGTGGT
Organism: Mixophyes fleayi; assembly: GCF_038048845.1. Lineage (NCBI taxonomy): Eukaryota > Metazoa > Chordata > Amphibia > Anura > Limnodynastidae > Mixophyes > Mixophyes fleayi. Next base: position 56,599,616 of record NC_134410.1, on the reverse strand, counting down.
AATCGTAAAAACGATTACCACAACCCCCGACAACGACGATACCTACAAAGAAACACAGATTTTAAAAAAAACTACATCAATATAAACAGACTTACCTACAAAGCGGCGCTGCAGGTTTCTGATTTGTGGATGATGCTGACCGCAACTAATTCCGACGACAGACCTCTCCAGCGCTTGACTTCCGCATCACTCAACAGTGCGACCTAGGTAACTGTTCATTTAAAGCTGCAATGTTGGGACCCCGCAGGTTAAGTGTCACTTAACCAAAAAAACGTACCAAACCCCAAAGCAAAACTTTGTCAACCCTCAACTAAAACTCAAATGTTGTGCAGCACATACAGTAAGGAAATTGCACACATAAAAACATAATTTACAGAACCATATAACAGTTAAAACAATTACTATAATGCACTAAAACAAGCATGATCCCAAGACGAAAACACCACACCAACTGAGCTAGTGTAACTCCATTTCACATTACTCAACTACCGTTTTGATTTCCCATTCCAACTTCATCAGCTGTGATTATTTTGACCTCTTAATAGGTCTAAGTTTTTATATATATATATATATATATATATAAATATATATATATATATATATATATATATATATATACCGTATATACTCGAGTATAAGTCGACCCGAATATAAGCCGAGGTACCTAATTTTACCACAAAAAACTGGGAAAACTTATTGACTCGAGTATAAGCCTAGGGTGGGAAATGCAGCAGCTACTAGTAAATTTCAAAAATAAAAATGATATATACAATCTATAAAAACAAATGTATTGTTCCCAGACTAGATAAATAAATAGGATGATTGACTGGTGTAGCAATACCAACATGTAATATATCACAATGGATATATAGGAGATGCAGAACTCAATAAACAGTACTGAAGGGAATGGTGGTATATCCGGAGGCTCCAAACTGTATAGGACATAACAATAAGGAACAATGCAGAGCAGTGTTGGAGTGTATAACTCACGATTTCTTGATAGCAATTCTCAGTCCGTCCGCGGTATTTCTTAAAGACTGCAAGCAAACAGATGGGGTGCGCTGACTATAATAGCCGTCCAGACACAAAGTCTTTTGAAGGAAAGTTCCTAGCTCCGTTTGGTCCTACCACTCCAATAGCGCTGGTTGAAGTAGTGATGTTTCCATTCTTCAGACGCGCCTGTGCAGGAGGTTCCTGACGTCCCGGCTGTTACTGATTTCCTCATGTCTCACTAAACAGGCTGTCAGTGCAGTCCAGCGCTGAAGCAGCAGAGGATGAATGGGATGTGAAGCGATGAAGCGATGAATGGTAAATGAATCATCGCTTCACATCCCATTCATCCTCTGCCGCTGCAGCGCTGGACTGCACTGACAGCCTGTTTAGTGAGACATGAGGAAATCAGTAACAGCCGGGACGTCAGGAACCTCCTGCACAGGCGCGTCTGAAGAATGGAAACATCACTACTTCAACCAGCGCTATTGGAGTGGTAGGACCAAACGGAGCTAGGAACTTTCCTTCAAAAGACTTTGTGTCTGGACGGCTATTATAGTCAGCGCACCCCATCTGTTTGCTTGCAGTCTTTAAGGAATACCGCGGACGGACTGAGAACTGCTATCAAGTAATCGTGAGTTATACACTCCAACACTGCTCTGCATTGTTCCTTATTGTTATGTCCTATACAGTTTGGAGCCTCCGGATATACCACCATTCCCTTCAGTACTATTTATTGAGGTCTGCATCTCCATCACCCGAGTATAAGCCGAGGAGGGCTTTTTCAGCACAAAAAAAGTGCTGAAAAACTCGGCTTATACTCGAGTATATACGGTATATATATATATATATATATATATATATATATATATATATACACACATACAATATCTTGGTTTCCTTGCCATGTTACAAATTATGATGAAGTTCAAGAGAACGAAACATGTGGAATTTTGTCCTCACGATATTGGTATTTTTTCATGTTTTAGAATGATTTGCTATTGTCTGTGTGCTGATTGTGGAACAATTACATCTGTTGATCTGGACATTTTCAAGTGTTCCTCCTTGATATCTACATCACTGTGGACTCAGATATGCTACCTTTTGTAAGGGTCTTTAACCTTGTTTAAAACGAAAATTGGCTGCTTTAAAAGGTTTAACACATGGACGATTGTCTTCTTGATGTGTATTTCCTCCACAGATAATAAAAGTGACCATAAGTGAGAGCTCAGGATCCTGCCTGTAGTACATGTATCAAGCATTTGACAGATAAGCTGTATCTTTATTTTAAAAATATGTGCAGCTTTCATTCAATAGTTCATTGATTGTACATTAATTACTATACCAAGAGCACCCTTTCTTCATATATATATATATATATATATATATATATATATATATAATCGACAAGTTAAGTAAATAACATTGATTATCTCGTTATAATGACTCCTGTCAAGGTGTGGGATATATTAGGCAGCAAGTGAATAGTCAGTTATTTAAGTTGATGTGTTGGAAGCAGAAAAAATAGGCAAGCTTAGGGATATGAGCAACTTTGACAAGGGCCAAATTGTGATGGCTAGATGACTGTGTCAGAGCATCTCCAAAATGGCAGGTCTTGTGGGGTGTTCCCGGTATGCAGTGGTTAGTACCTACCAAAAGTGGTCTAAGAAAGGACAACCAGTGAACCAGTGACAGGGTCATGGCGCCCAAGGTTCATTGATGCGCATGGGGAGTGAAGGTTAGCCTGTCTGGTCCAATCCCACAGAAGAGCTACTGTGGCACAAATTGCTTAAAAAGTTAATGCTGGCTATGATAGAGAGGTGTCAGAGCACACAATGCAATGCAACTTGTTGCATATGGGGCTGTGTAGCCCCAGACTGTTCAGAGTGTCCATGCTGACCCCTGTCCACTGTCAAAAGTGCCTACAGTAGGTACGTGAGTTCCAGAACTGGACCATGGAGCAATGGAAAAAAGTGGCCTGGTCTGATGAATCACCTTTTCTTTTATCTCATGTGGATGGCTGGGTGCATGTGCGTTGTTTACCTGAGGAAGAGATGGCACCAGAATGCATTATGGGAAGAAGGCAAGTCAGCAGAAGCAGTGTGATGTTCTGGGTACTGTTCTGCTGAGAATCCTTGGGTCTTGGCATTTATGTGGATGCTACTTTGGCACGTACCACCTACCTAAACATTGTTGCAGTACACTCTTTCATGGCAATGGTATTCACAGATGGCAGTGGCGTCTCCTGCAGAATAATGCACTCTGCCACACTGCAAAAATTGTCAGGATTAGTTTGAGGAACATGACAAAGAGTTCAAGGTGTTGAATTGGCCTCCAAATGAACCAGATCTCAATAGGATCGAGCACCTGTGGGATGTGCTGGAAAATAAGAAAATAAGTCTGAACCATTTCTTTATTTTGGCTATACGAGGGCGATCTTCACAATATCAGGCAGATGGTTTCAATGTTGTGGCATATCAGAGGTGTGTCTGTGTATATGTATGTATGTGTATGTATATATGTACGTACGTACGTACGTACGTACGTACGTACGTACGTACGTACGTGTATAAATATATATATGAATATATATATATATATATATATATATATATATATATATAACACACACAGTCATTTTTTACAGGGGGTGTTCATCGATAATATAGATCTGGTGAAATAAAAAGATATATTATAGTTCATAAGCCTCCACACTCATCATCTAATAAGTCAGATAGAAACATATCCCCTCAAGAAAGAAACTCAGCCACTGTAACTGAGTGGTGCCATCAATAACAAATACATCAGTATTTAGTTACATGTATTCTATTTTTCTTTTTGATCATTAAACCTATGAGGAATTTGTTGATGAAAGTCCTTTTTTGTATTTTGAAACATTGGAAATGTCAGTGTCAATGAGCCAATGAGTAACTAACCTCGAAGCAGATGAAGTTTAAAAGAAAAGCTTACACCTCCTTAAATATTGTCTAAAATATAATATTTTCTAGATATGCATATTATACATATTCAGCGTATATACTGTATGTATAGTAAATATGTAAACCCATTTCTTTATTAGAGCTTACCCTACATGAACTTATACACACTAGTACACCACAACTGTCCCAATCTCTACTTTGGGTCAAACCCGCTCCTATTGTTTCAGTTGTATCTTCTTTAACTGTAAGTTGTCTCACTACCCTTTCTTCATGTCTTAATTTTTTGTTGTTTTCCCCACCATATGGCATGGCATGCGGAGAAATGTGTTGCCTTACAAATCAACAATAATAATATCACTAACACATAGGATCATTCTTGACTGTAAAGAGCAATGCCCTAATGAACTGTATATTAGGCCATTGTATCTGAGAATTGTGTGTATCCAGTCTGATTATTTACAAGTGTGCGGGATTACAGAATGTTCTCAGTTTAAAAAATGATAGTGGTAAATTCTGGGACTGCGCTAAGGAGATTGGGACATGGCAGCCTTAACTATAGGTGGTAGACAGATATGGACTAAATGGAGGGTTTTATTCAAAGGATGTGTATGTGTGTGTGTGTGTGTGTGTGTGTGTAGTGTGTGCATATGTATATGTATGTGTGTATATATATATATAAATATATATATATACATACTGTGGCAACGGTAGTGGTTTTCCACAGGTCTCTCAGAGTGGAATTAGCTATAGAGCTAACAGTCTGCAGGCAAAAGGCTGCAGACCAAGTTATATACAGGAGTAGCACTGGGCTTAAGTTCAGTAATGTACAGGTCAGAGACATGTTGTAAAGTAAATGTAAAAAGTAATTTACTTGCATGCTTTAATGTGTCTGTATCCACAGAGCTGATAGGGATGGCTGTACTGATTAGGCGTTACAGAACACCTGAGGAGCCATCCTTTAAAGACAAGGTGGGAGTGTCACCTGTCAGTCATCCAAGCCTGTGGGAGGAGACCGGTGTATTTAACCTGGAGTTATGCTTTTGTCAAATGTGACTGACGCTGAACTAGTTGGCCAGTCAGTAGTGAGCTGGGCTATGTCTAGTTAGTGTTTAGGGTCACCAGGAGGTGCAAGTAAAGGTATTGCTTGCTGGTGTCATCCTGACAGAAGTGTTATTTATTGTGATGCCAACAATAAATATGTTTGATTGAAAACAAGAAGTTTTGTGTTGCTGATGTCTAATGGGTATTCTTGCAACAGAAGTTGACAAAAGTGCCAAGAGAAGGGTGCGGTTTTGTTACAATACATATATATATATATATATATATATATATATATATATATATATATATATATATATTATGGGTACTATGAAGAACTGAGTTAGGACAAATGTATGCTGCATTGTATCAGCGGTGAGATGTTTCCTACAAGGGAACCTGATGGCTGAAAGCTTGCAAGATAGCTGAAGGAGTCCAATAAAGGTATCCTTTAAGAGGCAATTTAGTTAACTTTATATAATAGAAAAGACATAAGGCCTTCATTTAGAGTTGAACACAAAAATATGCAGAGAATGCATCATCTATTTTTACATCTGTACTATAAATTACTAAAAATTTAAGGTACAGATGAGCAAAGATGCATCAGCCATCATTACTAACTGTATGTCTGGCATATAGATATGTATACTGCATCCATCATCATTATCAACAGCAACTTCTTCCCTGGACCAAGCCATTTGAATGGCCCGAGGAAGAAGATAACAATGATGATTACGGTATCTTTCATTGTTAAAAAATAATTAAATATACATGTTTAAAAATGATTGTGCCACCTGCTAAAATCCTTCCCCAGTACTATACAGTGTGGGCTGGTATTCACTAAAGCAGGGTTTCAACAAGCATGGGGCTATGCTGCTAGAGTGCAAATCAACACCAAACCTCTAACTGGTGGTCATTATTTGCACCTCCTGAAGACTACCAACCTCACCCTAAATAGCACTGGTGCTCGCTGTGGATACTGGAGTAATTGAAAGAAGAATTGTGTCCCCTGGACTGGTTACTTTGTCACTCCAGTGGTTAAAGTATAATAGTAAGGAGTCCTTAAGAGCCCTTTATATAAATATAGCATGAATGTGTGTGTATAATGCACTGATATATATTAAAAATATACTTTGATTAAATAAAACACTTAACAAATTACTATTTTACAACGGTTTAAAAAAATCTACTTCCTCAGCATAGTTTAATGGTAACTCTTCTTTGTTGAATATCCACAGGGAATACAATAAAAAATATAATACATGATAATATAAACTATGATGCAGCAAGAAATGCTCTGTAAAGAACCCTGATGCAGAATGACTGTAAACTGAATTCACCAGGAGATTTGATAGCCATTAACATTTTCCCTCTCTTGCTGCTTTTGTGATTGGCTGAGTGATGATTGACCCTCTCAGTCAGCTGAGGACAGTTTTAGTCACCTCATAAAGTTGTTGTTTTAATTCTCCATGAATGTATCAAGGGGCTTGTTGTTAATCACGCTCCCACATAGCTTTTTCTATTTCAGTTTACTATGGTTGCCTTGACGACACCTGTACTAACGCTACAAAGGAGCATGGTGTCAATCACACTTGGTCTATTTAAATAGCACCGCCGATATGAGTGGCATATCAATCTTGATGTGTGTGTGTGTGTGTGTGTGTGTGTGCAAATATATGAGACTTTCCTTCTTTAAAACAAAACTGAGTTAAAGTCAAGTTTAGTTTTAAATCAACTTGGAGTACAGCGTCAGGAACATGTGCTGAATAAGAAAAACAATAAGATTTTAAGCTTTATTTCTTTGTTGACCAAGTTCCAAGTCTAATATTGTTTCAGTCTAATTGTGTTGATTTTCCCATTGTACAACTGATTAAAAATCAACATTTCAGCAATTAATAAGCCTGCTAAAAAATCTGGCATGCATTGCTCATAAATCCTTGTAGGAATTGCAGAAATAATTTTTTGCTTCCCTTTTCAATGATTAACAAATCAGTTACATCATGAGAGATAATGCTTTTTGGAGAAGGAAAATAGATGGGTATTGTATTAAAACTAATTTACTATCAGATGAAAAAAAGTTATTTCTATCCAATAATTTAAGACTGTTTAAAGTTGTACACTAGCAACACTGAATATTATTTAGGTATCATTCTTTGTAAAGGTCCATTATATTATTAAACTAGTATTATATTCTACCCTTAACAATACATTGAGTTTGCTCTACCCATGTCTGCAGGAAAGACTGATGGCGCAATTTATTATTGAAACAGACATGAGTTCCCTAACACAGTTTTACGTTGTTTGCATAAGTTACTAATTTTTTTGTCGTTTTTTATGTAGTTTTTTTAAAATGGTTTTCTTGTGCTTCTGACATGTCTGAAAAGGCTGAACAGGCAAAGGAAGGGACAGAGAAGCGTCGGATGAGCACATTACGGGTGTGGTGATGTAAATACCACTCAATTAGATGTGGATGTATATGTAGATATGGCTGTCAGGAGTTCTATCTCTTGGGGGTGCTGGAGGGTTGGTGCAACGATACACAGTGATGATGATGAGTACCAGTAGCACTATCTAGGCGCTTCTGATTAGCTAATTATGCATTGACCCCTCCAGCTGATTAGCGTTGCAGCTGTATTTTATAAAATTGCAGCAATCGATTTGCATTACTTAAATTACATTTCTTCTTGGTGTACTGCAGAAACGAAGATTGCCATAGGATTCGTAAAGGGAAACACAGACGTTTGTATTAAATTTAACTTAGTTTCGTTTCATTTGCGTTTGTAGTTGACAGTTAATAACTCATTGACACTATTCTCTAGTGTATAAATAGGGTATTTACTACAAAACACTGTCAAGCCACATCTCTGGGCTATCTCTAAGTTTTCTTAATGCACTCAACGCTATTGTGTGCTATAATTATACACACCTGCTATACCTGATGTACACTAATGCTACTGATGTGAGCTGAACGCATCTTGAGACATGAATATGCTTTAGACATTATGATAGGGCACTGATTGGGCACCAAAAATTACTTTCCATGACTTTTACACCGTCTAGGGGCATTTGATAAGGAGAAAACATTGCAATTAAAACAATAAAATGTAAAAATGTAACACATGAAATACATTTATAACAATATTTTTGTAACCTAATATAACCTAATATACTACAAAACAACAAACAGTACTGTTGGAGAAAAAATAAAGTTGTAAGTAATTTATATGGTGGTCCAAAAGTGACAGCAGGCAAGTTCTTTGGAATTGTACTTTTTCTGTATCTAAACAGAGGCACTTTCAAACACAAAATGAGGGTGTGCTAAAAAAATATGTACTGGTCTTTCACAGTTTTCTCATTTACCTCCAGTGTATGTTTATTTGTGCGTCTTCGCAGAAATCGCGTGTCAGTTTTGCTAAAATTTCCAAGTGTTTCTTTCAGGGTAACATAATTGGTAGGTGCCAACATATGAGCCGTTTTCTGTTGAATCCCACACATACCGTAGAACACATTTAATCATTACAGTGTGTCTGTGTATAAATCAGGCATACAGAATTGGAAGCGGACAATAAAAATGTTGTTGATTCCTTGAGATAGAAGTGTATGACCTTGTAATATGGAGTCACATGAACACCAGCCTATTTACAATAAAGATGCATTTGTGAGGGAATAAAAAATACCTTTGTGTGGCTTTTTGCAAGGCATACTCTACAGTATTACAGCCCGAGGCTGTCAGTAATTCTGGAGTTGACAATTTATATTTCCTCTCTGAGCATTGTATTGCAGTGCTATAAAACACATAATAGCTTTTCTGTATATGGCTGAATTGAACACACTCTAACTATTTAAGGTATTAAGGCTTTAGAGCCACGCTTTTTCATATTGTATATTCGTTTATTTAGGTCTAATTACTGCTACTAACATGCTGTATAGCAGAGATTCAAAGGCCCATTTGGCTAATGTCACAAATAATTAATTCTAGGGGCCTTTAGATCAAATGTAAATATCCATAGTGGTAGATATTAGGGCTGCTGCTATATATTGTTGTGAATTTCTGATATTAAAGGTACCAGGTCACTTCATAAATAATTACCTATTAAATTGCAATTCTGTTTTGGGCATTTCTGTAAACTGATGCAGGGAGCAGAAACCTGCATGACCCTGAGAAGATCACCCCTGGCTGTATGATTGGATTTGTATTTAAAAAGGATCAGTGCAAACAGATACAGGATGTATATGACAAATGGCGCAGGGTCAAATGAAATAACTCGAGCTGTACAGAATCGCTCACTAGCCTTAGATTTAACATTTCAAAGGTTAACCATACGCTATGAAGACAAAAAAAAAATCACTGTGAAATACATAGACTGATTTATTGTGCTTTAGCATCCAATTTTAGAATTGAGAAATCAATTAATTCTACAGCAGTTCACAGTAAATCCACATCACATCTTAGTGTAATTAGTTTAATGGCCCACTAAACATCAAAATTAAAACTATGATGGTAAAATACATTGTTCAGTATTACCCTAAAAATCTACTGCAGTTCTGTTATAAAGTATTACTCATCACTCTATTACTTAAACCTTATGCTCTTCCTACATCTTTAAAGTAATTGTCCTGATGGAATTTCAGACAGGTTTCTGCAGGCATTTCTGTTACTGTGACATCACTGTCCCTGTTCCTCATTTCTGCACAGCAAGTCTGCAAAACTGTCACTCAAACTCTGACTGCTTAATTAGAAAAGCATCTCCCTCCTGACATGGCAACATAGCAAAAGAGAACAGGATGAACATACTTAGTTAGGGTTAAACAACTTGGTTATGTCATGCATACACTTCAGCTCAGTAATACACAGGCTTTCAAAAAAATGTTTTGTCTTCTCATGAAGACTGATGTTTTTTTCTTATTTAGACATGGACTTGAAAAGGACATGTTCACAGAGTTGCGAGCTGATGCAGATCTGAATGCAGATGCAGCTATACCTTTAACACCAATAGCATAAATACACACTGATGATGATCGCCAGCAAGAACTAACTGCTTAAGATGCAGATCAAAAAGTTGAGGTGACATTCATTTGAGTTACTGTGACATCACTAGCCATACACTTGTTATTGGATCAATTAATTCACACAGTGCATATCTTTCACAGCAAATCTATCGAGCGGTTAGTTAGTGACTGTAGTTTAGTTAGAGAAGCAAACCCCTCCTACCATGGCAACCTGCTCCATAGGAAGAAAAACAGAGTACAGTGAATATATTTAGTTAAGTCTAAACTATTCAGGAATTTTGTGTATTTTAATCAGCTCAATCTTTTATATATATAATAATGTCAAATCCTGACATAACGTGCTCTGCACCAGTCTGTTCTACGTTATCACAAATCTGTGTTTATTGACAACATAATTATTAATGCTTAAAAAACAATGGCCTTCTGAATGGAAATCGTGGTTGCTATACACCAGACTCATCTTTGTTTCATTACATCTAAGGGCTGGGAATGAAGTCACTATGGTCGCAGCCACAAATGCAGGATTTTTAGAGGGATGTTTCCAAATGTTTGATTTTGTAACAATGCAAAATAAAAGAAAAAAAATAAACTTACCACAATAGGTCTGCAATCAACACAGTTTTATAGTCAAACTGTAAAAAAAACCAGAACATTTGGGTCACTTTTTAGCCATATTGCTTATTCACATAGTGTAAAATGTTACCTAATAACAAGGGGCCTGATTCATTCAGTCTCCTGGACAAAACCATGTTACATTGCAAGGGGTGCAAACTAGTTTTCTGTTTTACACATAAGTTAAATACTGACAGTTTTTTCATGTAGCACACAAATACTTGATAGTTTATTTGTACACTGAAATTTAAAGTTGATATTTCTGTGCTACATGAAAAAACAGGCAGTATTTAACTTATGTACAAAATAGAAAACTAGTTTGCACCCCTTGCAATGTAACATGGTTTTGTCCAGGAGACTGAAATAAGATACCTCTTCACTTAAGATCCTTAATGAATCAGGCCCAAGATTGAGAATCAGGGCCTCTTTTAGCATTGGACATACACCAATTTTTTTGCATAAGATGTGCAATTTCATAATACATCTCTGAATATAAAATACATACCCATAAGTCTGTATTTTGCATCTGTTTGCATCAGTTACTTGCATTCATTATGCCTGGAAAATTAGGGAGAGTATGGGCGGGCAGGTGCAGGTTGAGAACTTTATTGGCGAACCCACTTAATTGCAACATAAGTAGACAAGGATGCATCCCCAGACAGCATTGCTATCAAAAATCATGGGGCCCAGTACAAAAGAAAAAGGCAACCCCCACCCCGCACCCGCGCGGACTACTGCCTCCCCAGCATATTTGAGCTCTGAGTGTTCTGCATCCCTATTGGAAGTGGGATTTAATTTTTGGATTGTGGGACTGAAACACAGATATAAACTTATTGCTATATTGGATTTGCCAGTTAGCTGTGAATTTGAATGACGTGAACTGTATCTCAGTTGTTGATTTGTGATTGTGCATTAAGTAGTGTGGTGTGGTGTGGTGTGGAATAATATTTCAGCTAACAATTTAACATAGTTTAAGGCTACCGGATTTGTATTTATATCCACCAAGATAATTTTCTTGCTGTCTTTACCTCTTCCTTATGCGCCTTTTCCCTTAAACAAAATCCAAAAATTGTACTTTATCAATATTGTATTTATTAAAAATTAACTGACATTTTTTAATTGTAAATGGCCAATACAGTACCATGTGTGAGAGTAGTACAAATAATTTTATACACTACTGTGTATCTGTATGCATGAGTCGATCCAATAATAAGCATTCAAAAAGAACAATATTCTTATATGTTATTGATTGCACTAGTGGTATTTATTCATTCTATTGCCTTTATTGCTGTCCTTTTTGTTTCTGATATCCTTCTGGTCGTTCTTCTTAGTAAACAATGCAAATATTACATATTGCAATCTACAAGAGTTTTTGTTCCCCCATCTCTTTTACAATAAAATCTCTTTTAAAATAAAAGTACTTACCTAGATGTTGATTGCTGCAGCCTTTCTTCTTCTTCCTACAGCAGCGGCAGGAACATGAGTGTGACGCCAGGTCACACTAGAAACTGATAGGGAAAGGGGGCAGATACCATGATCGCAGGGGCGGAGCTATTAGTCCCCTGCCATTGTGATTGACCGCTACCTGGCTGTCACAGTGACAGCAATGCTCATGGAAGCAAATGACAGGGAGAGGGGGCAGATCACATGATCGCAGGGGCGGGGCTATCAGTTCCTTGCGATCGTGATTGACAGCTGCCTGGCAGTCACAGTGACAGCCAGGCTCACAGAAGCAGACAGCAGCAGGTAAGCAGGGAAGGACAGCCGTCATGAGGTACAGAGGGCCCTCTGGTAAGTCGGGGCTGCGGGCCCCGTGGTGAGCCCGGGCCCCAAACGTCAGTATTCCCTGTACCCCCCTGATGGCGACCCTGTCCCCAGATATGCCGTTTAGGCCTCTTCTGACACTAGATGGCTGGTGTATCATTACACAATGATAATGATAACAATAAGCAGCACTATTTAGCCTCTTTTGATTGACTCATTGCATATTGATCATCCCAGGTTTTAGCACTGAAATCCTTAGTGTTATGACTATATTAAATAAAGTTGCAGTTGTTTACTAACATTACTTAATTAACATTCCCATTAGGACTCCTGCAAGAAAGAAAATTCACATTTGATTATCAAAAGGAAAAACTACAGATGTGAAGGTGTTTGCATTTACATTTTATTTGAAAAATGCAACTTTGCAGCACTTCAAATCAGGGCATACAGATAAGGGGGAGTGGTCACAGTACTATTGGGCTTGTCATTGTCATTATGGGGGTATGGCTACACCCCCTAGGGCATGGCAGGCTGCCCCTTACTACCCTCCACCCTCCTCCTAAGACCCTTTATCAAGCGCACAGGTACGTGTACCACTAGTTTACCCTTGATCTGCTATGCATCATTGAGTGTGAAAACTAGACATCTTCTTTAACCTAATCATGAATACAGATGAAGCTCTTTTCTGTTAACCTAATGGCACAATGAGTTCCATGATAATAGTACACTATACAGGAGCTCATCTCATTTAGTCCCTCCTATTCACATAATGTTGTGAGTGCAGGGCAATCAGAGCTAACTGGTGTGCATAGAGCACTCAGGAATGGGCGCCCAACTGCATTAGTTGCAATATTACCTTAAATATCTGATATTGTGCAATACACTGACTAACAACACTCAATATTTCTAAACTGTGTCAGCTCTTTGTGTTCAGTAATTTCATAGCATTTAGCTCTGTTTGCATTCAAGAGCTGACTGCAAGTTAAACACTTTCTTTTCTAGCAATACAATATATCACTTTAAAATAAAGAAGATAGACTATTGCTTGCATTTAGGGTATTAGAAAATTGGCTAAAATAAAAAGACCTAACAACTCAGAGATGGATATGGAAAACAAATGGTCCAATTACCTCTATGAGCTACTCTACCGAGGCTGAGTTTGAGTTACTTGTTATATCTGTTATATTTAAAATGGAAGTCTCTGCTATAAGTTATAAAAGGTAATATTTGACAAAACAGTGATGCTAAAATTTCCAGTATATACAGTATAGCTCTTTTTCAGGATTTGTAGTTTTTGTTACAATCTATTTTTTAAAAAAAATAAGTACTGCCTACATACCTATCTCCTCATTAACAGAAAAATACTGTATTAGTAATACAATAAAAAGTTATGATAAAAATGATTTAGCTTTATTAATTTGATATAACAAGCAGAAGTAAAATATTAAAATAACACTTGGCCTAATTAATTTTAACGCACGCAAAAGGAAAGTAATGTGCATTATTTAAAAACGTGTGTAATTTGGGCATAAGCCCAACCGTATTTAACTACAAGTGGATCTGAAGAAATGTCTCGTGTTGAATATGGATGTAGGTCAGAGTCGGAACTAGCGAGCTGTGGGCCCCGGGTTCAAGTAGATGGGGAGTAGGGAACCGGGGCCCCCGATCCTCTGCATCTGTCATACAGCGGCCCCATTTACAGTTGATTGCAAACACATGTTCAAGCATATGCAAACTTCATCGCTATCACTCGGCACTGACACCTGACCTGTAGCTGGTGCAGATATGACTGAAAAACATGTACCTTAAAGATGCCCAAAGCTTGAATTGGCAGCTGCTGCATGTGCTCCACCTTGACATACCTCAATGTACATAGACTACGTGCATAGAACCCCACCCTCCACTGTTCCGCCCGTGAAATCGTAAACAGTCGGAAGTGTCCTTTGCGTTTGCAGATAAATTGAATGTACTTGCGTTCACAGGCATATAGTCCATTTCTGGCCATGCACAGTACAATTTAACGCATAATAGTGGGCCTCCTCCTATCCCCTAACTGCACTTTTTGTGTCATTCCTACTTTACCTTCCCTCTCCTTCTCCTCCTTTGAAGTACACTTCATCCGTCTCTTCTCCCCCATCCACCTCCGTGTCTCCGTCATCTACCGTCCCCCAGGCCCCTCCTCCCTTTTCCTTGACAACTTCGCTGCCTGGCTCCCCCACTACCTTTCCTCTGACCTTCCCTACATCATACTTGGCGACTTTAATATCCCTATTGACAACTGTTCTGACCCCGCCACCATTAAACTTCTCACCCTTTCCTCCTCCCTAGGCCTTACTCTGTGGACCTCTTCCCCCACCCACTGTCTTGGTCACTCCCTTGACCTTGTCTTCTCTCATCTCTGTGATCTCTCTGACTTCTCCAACTCTCCCTTCCCACTATCTGACCCCCACCTCCTCTCCTTCACTCTGCTGCCTCGCCCAAAGCCACCCTCACTAGACGTAACCTGGATGCTATTGACCCCACCTCCTTCTCCTCCTCTCTCGAAACTCTCCTTTCACCCCTTCCCTCCCTGGCCTGTCCTGACCAGGCCTCCTCTCTCTACAATCACTCCCTCACTACTGCCCTGGACGCTGTTGCCCCGGCCTCTTCTATCCGCCGACGCCGCAATATTCCCCAACCCTGGCACTCAAAACTCACCCGCTTCCACCAAAGATGCTCTCGCACTGATGAACGCCTCTGGAGGAAATCTCGCTCCCTGGCTGACTTCCTCCACTATAAATTCATACTCTCTTTTTTTTCTCCTCTGCCCTCTCCCTCGCTAAACAATCCTTCTTTAAGTCCCTCATTTCTTCTCAGTCCTCCAATCCCCGCCGCCTCTTTGCCACCTTCAGCTCCCTCCTCGCCCCCCTCCTCCCCCTCTGTCCCGCCTTCCCTCTCAGCTTCTGACTTCGCCACTTTCTTCTCTTCCAAAATTGAGGCCATCAAACTGAACATCTCCTCCTCCCCTTCTCCCGCCACCCTCATCGCTTCACCTCCCCCCAGCATCCAACTCTGGTGCTCCTTCAGCTCTACAACTGGTGAAGAAGTTCGCTCCCTTATTTTTTCCTCTCCACCCTCTACCTGCCCTCTCGATCCCATCACATCCCCTCCCACCTCCTTCGCTCTCCTCTCCAACGGCCTGCTCTTACCTAGCACACCTTTTCAACTTATCGCTCTCCTCTGGTGTAGTACCCTCTTCTTTTAAACACGCTCTTATCTCTCCTATCCTCAAAAAACCCAATCTTGATCCCACCTCTCTTGCTAATTATCGCCCTATCTCTCTACTCCCCTATGCCTCCAAATTACTTGAGCGGATTGTCTGCAGCCGCCTAACCAGGCACCTCGCGGACAATTCCCTCCTTGACCCTCTCTAATCTGGCTACCGCCCCCTCCATTCTACCGAAACTGCCCTGACCAAGGTTACTAATGATCTCCTATCAGCCAAATCCAAGGGTCACTTCTCCGTACTCATCCTCCTTGACCTCTCTGCAGTCTTTGACACCGTGGACCATCCCCTCCTGCTGAAAACTCTTCTCTCTCTCGGCCTCTCTGGTTCTGTCCATGCCTGGTTCGCCTCATACCTCGCTAATCGCTCCTTCTCTGTATCCACGTCTGGTTCTTACTCCTCCCCCTAACCTCTCCCCGTAGGAGTCCCGCAGGGCTCTGTTCTTGGCCCTCTACTCTTTTCGCTCTACACTTCCTCCCTTGGTGCTCTCATCTCCTCCTTCGGTCTTCAGTATCACCTTTATGCTGACGACATTCACCTCTATATCTCCTCTCCTGATATTTCCTCCACCATCCTCGCTCGGGTATCTGACTGCCTCTCCGCCATCTCGTCAAAAATCAATATCTCTAAAACTGAACTCATTGTCTTTCCTCCGCCCAGACTCCCATCCCACAATGACCTCTCTATTGTCGTCAACAACACCACCATCTCCTCTGTCACCCAACTTCGCTGCCTGGGTGTCACCCTCAACTCCTCTCTCTCTTCTGCCCCCCACATTCATTCCCTTGCCTAAGCCTGTCGCTTCCAACTACGCAACATCGCCCGCATCCGTCCTTTTCTCTCTCAGGATGCCACCAAAACTATCATCCACGCACTCATCATCTCCCACTTTGATAATTGTAACCTCCTCCTCACTGGCCTCCCCCACTCTCGTCTCTCCCCCCTCTGCTCTATACTCAATGCGGCCGCAAGACTCATCTTCCTCTCTCGCCGCTCCTCCTCTGCCTCCCCTCTCTGCCTTGCCTTACACTGACTCCCCTTCCCCTACAGAATCCTTTTCAAACTCCTCACCACCACTTACAAGGCTCTCTCCAACTCTCTACCTTATATCTCTAACCTCCTCTCCATTCACACTCCTGCCCGCTCCCTGCGCACGGCCAACGACCGCAGCCCCCCTTCTCTAGAACGACCTCCCTCGTTCCATCCGTCTCTCTCCTACTCTGTGCTCCTTCAAACGTGCACTCAAAACTCACCTCTTCCTCAAAGCCTACCAACCATCTACTTAACCCCCATCTCCTCCCTTTGCTCGTCCTCCCTTCTCTCCTCTTGCCTCAACTGGCTCCTCTTGTGCCTGGTCTGTTTAACCTCCCTTAGGATGTAAGCTCGTATGAGCAGGGCCCCCTCCCCTCCTGTCTTCATACCTGTTCTTCCGCTCCGTCTTTACTGCATATGACTGACCGCAGTTTCTGAAGTATTGGTACTTTTTGTTCATTGTTCTGTATGGTTTCACCCTGTATAGTCTACTGTTAATACTGTGTGCGGCGCTGCGGATACCTTGTGGCGCCTAACAAATAAATGATAATAATAATAATAATAATAATAATAATAATAATACTGCACATATAAGCATTTAAATTCCTTAGTGAATGAGGCCCACTATTCCTAAAAGAAGATGCTAAAAACGTTTTGTCTTCTATGGCATTAATTTACAATTAGGAACGAATCCAGCAACAGGGTGAAAAATTTGCGCTAGGTAAAACCATTTTGTGCCGCAGGGGAAAAATGCACAACAACAAGCTTTGATAGGATGCAGCATAGGCCAACTCTAAAATGTAGCGTTAAAGGCCAGTTTGTGTCTGCAGCATGGAATAGAATGCATTATTTGCCTTGTGTACAAAAAAAGTTTACATTTGCACCCCTATAAGTGCAATATGGTTTAATTGGTTGCAAATTCTGCACCCAGCTAAAATAGCTCCAGAATCTCCAAATCCCCTATAAAGGCAAGCAAAATAATCTTGCGATTAGTCATGTACTGAAAGGAACACACAGAAAGCATTTACCACAAGATGTTCAGTGGATAAAGTGTTCCTTCTGAGGCTTAATTTTGGAGTAAACAGAATTACACTTCCCCATTGAAACAATAAATCCCTGGATAATAAGTCTACAAATTATCAAAAAACTCAGTTATCCAGAGAAAACATGAATAAACTAAGGATCAGCCCGTATTCTGATTTACACAACATATGAAGATACAGTAAAACTCGAGCATCATGCCCATCTTTCATCAAAAACACTTCACAATATAACTTATTAAAGAGTATATTTAAAGACAATGGGCCTGAGTGTTTAAGGAGAGCAAAGCAAAAAAAGAAGTAAGTTTGCTCCTGGACAAACCATGTTACAATGCAAGGGGTGCAAATTAGTTTGTTATTTTACACATAAATGAAATACTGGCTGTTTTTTCATGTGGCACACAAATACTTGATAGCTTTATATTTACACTGAAATTTAAAGTTGATCTAGGACATGCCCTATCCCAACTATAAATCTGACCCCACATTTCATTTTACATTTAACCCCCCCCTCCCCCCCTCCAATGCAACATGGTTTGCCAGGAGCAAAGGTACTCTTTTTCTTTTTTATGCTTTGCTCTAATTAAAGACTCAGGCCCAATTTATTTCTTTTGAGATATTTTTTTGTTTACATAGGGCCTACAGTTGTCACATTTGCATACAGTGCACTGTCTCTCTATGCTCTTTCACAAGCACAGGAAGCAGACAAAAACTCTGCGTTTTTTTACACTTAAACAATACATTAGGCACTATGTAAACAACAAATAATCTCACAACTGACAGGTTCTCTTTACAAAGAATTGAAGTGTTTTTTCTGTGTACTTTCAGTCATGAAAAAGCATTTTGTCATTATTCAACTATTTGTAAAAGCTTGTATTATTGTACTTTATAAACATAAACCAACTGAATTTTATGTTTTCCCAGAATACCACATTAAAGTAATTATTTCAGCTTTACATCGTCTATTTGTGACCTATTTAAGAAGCATCAATGTTTTATTAATGCCATACCTTTGACCACTTTTTCATGAACTAATGTTAACTACTCAGATCAAGTACAATCCATTACTATCAATTGGGAAAGTACTATAATAAAAGTGAATGGAGCCATTACTTTCCATGTGGAAATAACTATCATTAAAGTGAAGGGAGCTAGCATGAACAGAGTAAATTCGTGTTAACCCAAGAGCAATGAAAAACATAGAAGTCGAAAAAAACAAAAGTAATGAAAAAAGATAAATGTATTTAGTGAAAGATGACGGAGGGCATACACAGGCCAATAAATTAAACATTTTTGAGGTGGTGGAAGGGGGACTACTTTACACTTACCAGCTTCTCTACAACATAAGGGCTTGTACGCACAGGCATTGAAAAACAACGGTGGTTAAAAGAGTAAACAAAACATTGTCTTCGGTTTTAAAAGACTGTTAGAAAAGTGTTCTGAAGGCATCCCTCCTGCACAGTGCACTATGTACTTAATGTGCATTCCATTTTATTGTTCAGAGTTTTACCGCTCAGGCAACATAGGCAACGTTGAAATTAGTATGATGCAATGTAAGCAAATCGAACAGTTTACAGGTTCACTCACTGATATTATGACATCTAAGCATGTTTAATAGATCTTAAGAACACCCATTATACCCTAATATTAACGCCCATGTGTTCAAGGTCAAAGAACTGTACCTACAATATATCAAACATCTTTAAAAGCGTATTACAGATCTCTGCTTGCTGTAATGAAAAGGGAAGGGAGTAAAACCCAAAATTAATATGTATATTCTCCAGCAGTGTTGGAAACACATTTGATATGTACTTTGTTTACACTAGAAGGCAGCAAAACAAAGACATAGCAATTATTTTGATTGCATAAAAACTTTAAGTGTACACAAATCACAATTACTGTGTACTTCCTTCTACTGTCAGGAGCACATCATTGACTGCTAATATTACAAGACCTTAGGGAATGAATGGAAAGATAAACGGCTGGTTATATTCTGGTACGCATAGATGTTAGCCACCTGGTTAATAGGACTACTACACTTTTTTATAGTTTTATTATATTACAGATAGGACATTGTTTTTGGAGCATAATGTAATAAATATCTTATACAGGGAAAACAAAATTTAACACCAATATGCAATCAACTATTTCTCCAAAAATAGCGATACCAAACTTTGTATGTCCTGAAATACTTTTTGCTGCTATTCTGTATGTTGAGTATTGCCTTATAGAGCATCATAATAAAATGAGACATTAAATAATAAAATTCAGACATTCCTGAAAATTAAAAACTTTTTTTTATATAATTAGATGCAGCATATTAACATTTTAAACGTTCAACAATTGTTTCCCTAATAAAGTATGACAAATAACCCAATAAATTTAATTACAAAGTTACAGGTCCCAGTGAACATCCACTTCAATGAAGCTGGCGACTGGTGCTGAACGGTATAATAGGATTTCAAGGCCCCACAGGTGTTTCATTCAAGTGCATGAATATAATGTTGTTTACTAGCTGTTTGAGCATTGAGAATACTTGTCCAATATTGCCTGGTAATTCATTTGACTGTAGCTTTTGAATCCTAATTATTGTGAAGTATGTGACATATAACTTTACAGAATAGAAATGAACATCGGCAAGTAATGAGAAGGCTAACTTAATCATGTAGGCCTTGAGGATAAACAAATATTTTTAATCCTTTTATTGACCAGCAATATTAAAGTTCTAGGAGATAATATATTGCTGCTAGTAATATTCCAAAGAAAACTGTCTCTGTGTTTGCTCAAAAGTATTTAGAAATAATGAAGTCACTGATTATTTTTGCACCCACTTATTGCGTTCCTAATTAATTCAGAACTCTAGAATATATCATTTTCAGTCTGAACGTGCCGCCCACACACAGACAAATTTTGAAAATTAGCCATAAGCGTTGACCAGATCTGGTATTGAGACAAAGTTAGTGCAGTTGGTTGACGAGCTCATACACAGACAGATTATGGCCATTGGGTTGATGGTTATAAGATAAAGCCTGTAAACAATTACTGTTGTTAAACATTTTGGTGGATTTAATACCAAATACATTATGTAAAGGTAATTTACAAAGCTGGAAACTGTGACTTTTCAGTGCAAAAAAATATAATTTTTTTTTTATACAGTTCATCTGTTTTGTGAATTTGCTCCCATTTGTACAGGATGTCCATATATTAATTCATCAAGATGACCACCTGATGGCCTGAGCTTGGTGGATTGAGGCATTTATAGGTAAAATAGGGCTAGGCACATGAATACACGTAGTATTGCACCTACCTTTAAAAACAAGATTTCATGTCCTGGACAAAATATTTAAATGAGCCACAAGGGTGTGGATATTGGGGAATTGATGCTAACTTAAAAGGTGGCCTCAGATTTTTTTTAACAGCCTCTAATGTACTAGTAATTGGATGTCAGATAAGGAATTAGCTGTGACATTTCACACAAATTAAGTTTCACAAAGGTACAAAATTCCAGTGATACAATTTTGGAGTTATGGTTTAGCTTAGCCATTCTGTGGAGTGCCGAACTCTATTTGTTATATATCCCTATTATCAATTCATGATGATGTATTATGTGGTGCTGTACATTGACAGGTGCATGACACATACAATCTAAGAGTTGTGGGGAACACTTGATACACAAGGTAGTGGAATAACAGTTGTAGCTGGAGTTGGTAAAAGTGTGTGGCTATTGTGAGGCAGCCGTATTATCGGTTACCAATGAAAAAGCAGGTAGGGCTATTTCTGTGCAGCTAACAATGGTTCATCACATCATCATCATCATTTATTTATATAGCGCCACTAATTCCGCAGTGCTGTACAGAGAACTCATTCACATCAGTCCCTGCCCCATTGGAGCTTACAGTCTAAAATCCCTAACACACACAGACAAACTGACAGAGAGAGACACACACACAGACAGACACAGACTAGGGTCAATTTGTTAGCAGCCAATTAACCTACCAGTATGTTTTTTGGAGTGTGGGAGGAAACCAGAGCACCCGGAGGAAACCCATGCAAACACGAGGAGAACATACAAACTCCTCACAGATAAGGCCATGGTTGGGAATTGAACTCATGACCCCAGTGCTGCTGTCTCTCCTTGTGGCAACCACTAAGCCACCGTGCTACCACAAGGAGAGACAGCAGAAGGCAGAGGCACAAAACATGATCACTGTAGAAATGTCACTGTAGACTGTGTAAAACAGTCAGCTGATGTCAACCATAACTGTCCTTCACCATTTATCCTAACAGAACCTCTTTCCTCTTCTGGTTCTGCTGGATACAGAGTGAGGACACTTCTTCTCCATAATGTTCAACACCAGCTACTGTCACCAAGGAGGAGATCACCAAAGGTTAAACAGAGATGGCAACTGCAATGAAAGTTGAGCTCACTGAGTCCAGCTGCTGAACTGAGATTGATATTCAGTAGATCTTCTAAACCAGTGATAGGCAACATGATACACTTCATGGGCGACATGGGTGGCCCTTTAACCTTCAAAAGGGCTGCATATTACCGTTAATCTTAATTATAGGTTAAAAGAATGCAAAGAGACACATATATGTAATAACTTAACAACATTCATTTTATACGATTGTTACAATTTATAAAGAACAAATATGACAATAAAGCAGGAAGTGCCACAAGAGATGACTCGTAAGGCCTAGAGCTGATCTAAAGGGCAGCCACCGGTACACTGCCAGCCTTCCTTACTGTTAGCAAATAGGGGTTTAAACTAATTAATATAATTCCATATTACCAACTCCTGCATATTTTTATGTATTCTACACATATTTCATGGCAACACTTGCTCTTTTGCCTCACAATGATCCAACAGTCAAAACCTACAGTACTTCTCATAAAATGTCTTTCAGTGTTAATATATCCCATATAATAATGCAGCTCACTTTAATGTCCAGGATAGCCTTAGGTCTAACATAGACACATTTTATTTCTCTGACTGTGATTTCTTTTACTAACCATTTTTTACCCTGCAACTAATTGTGAAGTAGCACAAAACTTTCCTCACACTTCACAATATGACCTTTTGTTCTGAGACCTATCGAACTGAGAAACTTTGTTCTCTCCTATACTTTGCTAACTCTTCCTCTGATTGTAGTAATACCGTGCTTCAAACCAGCCTTGTATTAGGTTGGCTAATGAAGGTTAAAGTTCATTTATGGATTTATGGCTCTCTTCTTTAACAGCTGAGAATTGGCTCAGGCAATAATTATACACATAGGAAACCACTGATAAAGCCGCACAGTATATTTTTCAAACAATAAACAAAAAGTGCACAACTTTAAATAACAATATAATGGAGTGAATGTGACACGATTTAATTGTTTTTAAATAACATGTAGAAATTAAAATACACAATTTTTCAGATGCTATACAATTGAGTAAATTTACCCTAACAAATGTGCTGAAAGTATGCATTTTATTATCTTGTAAATAGAGGTTGGAGGAGGCTGGTGGTAGGTATAGGGTCTTGCTTTACTGTGCATAGGCCAGCCCCCATACATGCTCAAAATAGCAGAGTTGGGGATATTGGTCAGGGGCTTAACAATAGTGGGTGAGGAAGCTACAGGCACTGAAGTGAGGAGGATCCGGCAATCCTGGGTGACCTCTACTTAACGACACATGCACATTGGTCGCATGTGCCTCACCGAGTATGCTCAGAAGAGGTCCACCGCTCTGCTCTATTGAGAGCAGAGCATGGAGCTCAGAAGGCATGCATGGCATCAGGGCCAGATTAACCCGAGGTCTAACTGGGCTATAGCCCAGGGGCCTCGGGCATCCAGGGGGCCCTTCAAACTCCTCAGCAGCATTATTGATCGGTCGGGGGCGGAGGCGCCCCCGGCCCGATCAATGCTGCTGAGTACTGTCAGTGCAGTCCTCCGTCCCGGCGCGCTGTAGTCTGCTTACTGAGGATATCTCGCGAGAGTTCATGAACTCTCGCGAGATCTCCTCAGTAAGGAGCTTACAGCGCGCCGGGACGGAGGACTGCACTGACAGGTAAGTGCTTGGGGGGGTCCTCGCGGGGGGCGGATGGCGGCGGACGGCTCACGGCTCACATTGGGGGCCTCACGGGGAATGGAGGGCCCCTTAGCCCAGGGGCCTCCATTCCTTTAATCCGGCCCTGCATGGCATCACCAGAACACTGCCCACAATTTGTGATGCAATGTTCCACTCTCTACCCGTACATTGCATTGTAGTACGGTGTTTAAGCTTTAATTGGAGTCCCTTAAATATTAGGTCAATTAAATCTGTGTCTGCAAAATGTCAAGCAGCTGCTTTGCACCATGCCCTATTGGCACTATAGTAGATGTATAAATAGACTTAAAATAAAACTATTTTCTGATAATTTTCAAAGTCCTTCCTGTGTTCAAAGGAAATAGCAGCATTGTATGTATTGCACTTTGGTAGTGCAGATCACATAGTTCTTGAAATTACAGGTTTTGAATTTACCAAAACAATATAGTTCAGCTATTTTTTAATAAAAGTGTTTACAGATTTGACACTTAGACAGGTCATATTATTTTGCTAACTGAATTAATAAATAATAAAGTAATGCGCTTGGGTCAACATTATACATTTTATTCAAAGAGGCGAAATCTTTACACTTTGAAAACGCTAGGCAGCCCCTGGGGCATGTGGCACACCACAGTTCTGGTGTGACCATGCCACCTTTTGTGTGTGCACTGCTACTTTGTGTAACATATTGTCCCGTTTTCACTTAGATAATGTTCAGAAGTATTTTCTAATACATCCTAGAAGTAATATTAAGCCTCCTCATATGACAAACAAATGCTCTTCTTTGCTGATAAAACAACTGTCAACTGATCTGTGTGTGCATGGGCAGCACAGTGGCCTAGTGGTTAGCACGTCTGCCTCACAGCACTGGGGTCATGAGTTCAATTCCCGACCATGGCCTTATCTGTGTGGAGTTTGTATGTTCTCCCTGTGTTTGCGTGGGTTTCCTCCGGGTGCTCCGGTTTCCTCCCACACTCCAAAAAACATACTGGTAGGTTAATTGGCTGCAAACAAAAATTGACCCTAGTCTCTGTCTGTCTCCCTCTCTGTCTGTCTTTGTGTGAGTGTGTGTATATATTAGGGAATTTAGACTGTAAGCTCCAATGGGGCAGGGACTGATGTGAATGAGTTCTCTGTACAGCGCTGCGGAATTAGTGGCGCTATATAAATAAATGATGATGATGATGATGATGTGTACCTTGTCCTGTGCAGTATTTCTGTGAATTACTAGTAGAGTTGGTAGTTACCCTGGATTTATTTAGCTTTGGATAACAGATATCTCTTGAGTTGTTGTTGTTGCTTTTTTTTACCTTGTGTTTTCTGCTGTTGTCATAGAAATCATCACGCATAAATAGTTGAAGTTGGGAAACCATTGATCTGCGATGGCATCTGACATTTTTTTTCCAGAGATGGCTCCTCTGCAGCAGTTTCCTCTCTGTAGAAAAATACTTTGATGCTTTTCTTGCCATACTCTTACCCTGGAGGATAGCGGTTTGTAGAGGCAAACATAAAAAAAAGCATTGTATTTGTGGAAGACCTTTAGGAAGACGTTCAGGAATACAACATAATAGAAGAATCTGGTGTTAAAATAAAGATTTGCGGTTGGGAAAGAATCAGAAAAAACCTTATTCCTGAGAATGTATATTTTATGTGCAAGAGAGAAACAATACATTTTGCTCGTATCATTTTTAAAGGGGAGTTATTTTCAGAACATAATTATTTAAATGATCTAACTGCATCTTTTGGGGATAACTTAAATCTCCAAAACACCTATGCTGAGATAAACTGTTTCACGGTTCAGTTGCAGTGTGGGGCTGAACTCTTGCAGTCATACTTTCTGATCTCTCCATTCTGGCTGTATACCAACATTACAGCCAAAAGGGAGCAGTCTTTTATGTTCATAGCATTAAGGCTTATAACATGGACCTTTATTTTATGTGTATGATGCACATTTTTCATGCAAGAATGATGCATATATGAAGCCAGATTGTTTTAGACAAATAGCCCTATTTGGGTAAGGAATATTACATTATGTTCTGCTGCCATAAGACAGGTTGTTTTACCTTTCTCCCATGTCTCAGCACAAGGGTGATCAGTGATCTGTGTTTAGCTGTCAGTAGTCCATGTTGAGTCTACCCTCCAGCCAGTGGCCGACATTGATACAACTTAGTTGCCAAAATCCTGTTACCTATGTCCTGTGATAACACTTTGCCCCAATAGATCTAATAATGTCATAGTTCAGGCACATCGATTACAGACTTCAGTAACTCCAGCATGACAAGCAGCCTAAAGTAACCCCGCTGATATCTATTACTTTATATGATCCAGTAGGACTATCCCTAATCTGTTATTTTCCTGAAGAGTTCTGGAGCATACATAGTACAGTCCTTAATGAAAGGGTGGTACTTCAAATAATCTTGAAGATCTGTTTTCCAAGCACTATATGGCAACAGTTACTGATTGTAGCACCTTTCTCCTATGTCTCCACTCAGTTGGCTAATCTCAAAACACCTGTTGTCTCTGGATATTTAGTATTGGCCTACATGACACACCCTTGCCTTGCATATGAGTGTGTGCCTGTTACACTACTTGTGCCCCTCTTCTGCATCCCTGAGCCTTCCTTGTCTGGATCTAAAGTTGCATTTTCTACTTTGTTTGTCTATGTATCTGTTTTACTTTGCCAAGGTTCCCTATATTCTGGATTGCTTATCTGTACCTATTGCATACTTATTGCTAATATTCCTGCCTTAGATCCATTTTTCTCCATCAATTTTTGGTTAATCATTTACCTTGTGTTTTTGTGTTGTGTTGTGTTGTACAGTTTTATTTTCTATTAAGTAATTTCCTTAATGCTCTTTGGTTATGTGTGTTAATGTATGCAGTGGAGGGAGGGGAATTGCCTACACTCGCCTCACATACTTTCTTACAGCAAACAACCTGTTGGATCCTCTTCAGTCAGGCTTTCGCTGTCAACACTCCACAGAGACTGCGCTGACTAAGGTTGTCAATGATTTGATCACAGCAAAAAATAATAACCATTACTCTCTTCTTATTTTTCCTGGATCTCTCTGCTGCATTTGACACTGTTGACCACTCTCTCCTCATACAAACTCTACAATCCCTAGGTCTTGAAGGCACTGTCCTATCCTGGTTCTCATCCTACCTATCTAATCGCTCTTTCAGTGTTAATTTCTCTGCATCCACCTCTGCTCCGCTTCCTTTATCAGTTGGAGTACCACAAGGCTCAGTCCTAGGTTCTCCTTTGGAGTTCAGTATCATCTCTATGCGGATGATACACAAATTTATCTATCATCTCCTGATCTTTCACCATCTGTGTTGTCTCGTGTTACTGACTGTCTTTCTGCCATTTCATCTTGGATGTCTTCTCGCCAACTCAAACTCAATCTTTCAAAAACTGAATTAATAATATTACCACCCAAAAACAGAAGCTTCCTGTCTGACATTTCAATTTCTGTTGATAACATTACCATAAATCCTACCCCGCAAGCTCGTTGCCTAGGTGTAATCTTTGATTCACAACTGTCATTTATTCCCCACATCAACTCTATATTTAAATCATGTTACATATACCTAAAGAACATTTCCAGAATACGCACATATCTGACACACGACACCGCAAAAACATTAATTCATGCACTCATCATCTCCCGCATCGACTATTGCAATTCCCTCCTTACTGGTCTTTCCAAAGTCAGACTTGAACCCCTAAAATCTATTTTGCTTGCAGCGGCTAGATTGTTTTTCCTTACTAACAGTTTTTCCTCTGCTGAGCCACTCTGTCAGTCTCTACATTGGCTGCCTGTATTTTAACGAATCCAATATAAAATTCTTCTACTAACATACAAGGCCATCAACAAAATTGCACCGACATACATTTCCTCACTGGTCTCGAAATATCTCCCCACTCGACACCTCCGTTCTGCACAAGATCTACATCTCTCCTCCACTCTCATCACATCCTCGCATTCTCGGTTACAGGATTTTTTCCGGGCTGCACCCACTTTGTGGAATTCCCTCCCTCGCACAGTAAGACTTTCCTCTAGTCTTCAAACCTTCAAGCGTTCACTGAAAACCCACCTCTTCAGACAAGGTTATGATATTCCTCAACCACCATCTTAATTTCCCCAGATTACCCTATTACCATCCTCTACACATCTAACGCAAGACAACAACCCTCTGACCAACATTGCAACACACACAGCCCACTCAATACTTTTACCTTTGCGTTCTAGCTGGTCCCTTGTGCAAGATGATGTAGCACATGCCCTTGTGTTTCTAACTCCCATGGTCCTATAGATTGTAAGCTTGCGAGCAGGGTTCTCTTCCCTCTCTGTCTGTATGTATTACCCAGTATTGTTTTATCAATGTTTGTTCCCAATTGTAAAGCGCTACGGAATTTGCTGGCGCTATATAAATAAATGTTGATGATGATGATGATGATGATGATGATGATGATGGAGCTAGTGAGGTAAATTCTGGTGCATGTACATCAATTGCATACTTCCCAGCTTTTGAGATGCAAAATCAGGACACCATTAAACCTCTACAATAATCTAAACCGTGCACAGGTCCACCTGAACCATGCCAAGGGCTACCCAAACCATGCCCAGATCCACCTAAACCATGCTAAAGTCTACTCAAATTATGCTCAGATCCACCTTAACCAGTGTTTCTCAACTCCAGTCCTCAGTACCCCCTAGCAGTACATGTTTTCCATATCTCCTTGCTGGAGCACAAGTGTATTCATTACTGACTGACACAGTGTAGCAGGTGGTATAATTATTTCACTGGTCACCTGGCAATCCTGCACTGTTAGTGGGTCCTGAGGACTGGAGTTGAGAAACATTGACCTAAACAATGCCAAGGTCTACCCAAACCATGCCCAGATCCACCTAAACCATGCCAAGGTCTACCCAAACCGTGACCAGATCCACCTAAACCATGCCACAGTATACCCAAACTATACCCAGATCCACTCAAATCACACCCAGATTATCACAAAAACACCTTTCTGGTCCCCAAATCAAGGTGGTCCTGCCGACTGTTTGTAGTTATGCAATTAGCCAAACACGGCATATGCCACTTATTTAAAACCACCTGCTACATACTTATTGTGTCTTTGTAATTCCAGAAAAGTAATTTTTCATAGTTTAACTGAAATTCTGCATGTTTTTCTTTCTAATACTTGCTCAAATGCATGCTTGTCAGTTACGTGCCATTCAATTAAGGCTTATTTTGTGTCTTATAAGCACAAGTTAGTTGTGTAGATAAAACAAATCTTTGTGGAGAAAGTTACTATTTGTTAATACTTCATTGATTAATACTTTGGAGGTTTAGCTATTGAAGGGCACTATAAGAATGGAGTTCTTGGGAAAGCTGTGGGCATATTAATAGGATAATCATGCCTCACCTTCATCCTGTGCAAGCTCAAGGTCTCGCCACATGCATCTTGGCTGTAATCACAATCAAAGAATAATGACTGGTGTGGTAAAGAAGCAAAATATGACATACTGTATGATAAACAGTGTTGTGCTAACATTCTTGTCATCACCTTGACATCCAATCTACCCACTTTGTTATTCAGCAAATATAATAGAAAGCAAATACATGTCGCTCTTGTAAGTTCATCAATTGCTGAAAGTATTGGATCCATTTTTGTGAATTTTGCTACTAACTGCATAGAAAAGTTTTTCATATTATTTTGCACTGAATAATACATTAAATAATTAAACTATGGGGATTAGCAACAAATGTTGCATACTGCTTTCAAAAATGTAAATATATGATACGGAGGCTTGTTTCACACATTATTCTGGCACATAGAGTGTTTGATACATTTTGTTCTTATCTCTCTTATTGTATTGTCTATGATAATGATCTGTTTAGCGACTGAGGACATATGTTATACAAACACTGTACAGAGCAGGTACGGTTTTTATAAAGCCAATTCTCACATTCGCTTTTAAACATCTACCCACTTGCTGTTTAATTGAAGGTTTCTGGTACACTGGGAGCTACAGGTTGTCCGTATCCACATCCGCTATAAACTAGCTTAGTTTCAGGGGGTTATTGATGACCAGATATTGTAGTGTATCAGAATGCAATATCTATGTTACCCCTGTTGTGATCATCATCATTTATTTATATAGTGCCTGCTGATTCCGTAGTGCTTTACAATTGGCAGCAAATAGTAATGCTGGGTAATACAAAGAGAGGGGTAAGAGGGCATTGCTCCCAAGCTTACAATCTATGTACAGCGCAGAGATCAATCTACACAAATGTTTGGACAATATAACATGAGCCATGAAGTTGAAAAACAAGATATTAAACATAAAAATGGTGCTATGTTGGTAAATCGTACAGATGGAGATTGCACAGTACAAAATTACAATGAATTAAACACAAACCGTTTGTACATAAGCAAGATAAAATCAACACACATCATTTTTTAAGTCGTGAAGCTATAATAAATTTCTTCTAATATTTTGACGAAAACAATGAGTAATTAGTACGTGTTTTTGTCAAGGTCAAGATATAAATAAACAAAAACAAGATCACATGTACAGATAACAGCTGATACTAAGGTGATTAATCCACCTAAATGTTTTAATAAAGAGGGTTTGAAGGTTCTAAATAAATCTCCCGGAATAGTTTACTGAAAAGTTGGCAAGCCTATGGGGCACCTATTCTCATGGGGCTCCCAGACAACTGCCCAGTGTGCCCATGCGTTAAGACAGTTATGGAAACCAGGAAATATCCAATCTATTGAAGGTGCCAGGGAGTCCAATAGGAAAATTAAGAAGTTATTTGACCGGACTTTCCCATTAGCACCTGTATGTGCTGAATACAATATCAGGTGCACTGCTAAAATATTTAGGCAGCTTTGTTATATATAGCCTGAAAATATATGACCCCCACTGACACATTGTTTAATCTCATTTTGGTGTATTCAGAATTCATAGATGTGGATATAAATACAGCCACATAAAGGCATTGTGTTCTATTTTTACTATTGCTAATAAGCAGCCATTGGGTGTTATTTTCATATGTATAATTTAGTGGAACTCTGCCCATTTCATTTACTGATTTTGAGCTTCTTTGGAAATGGACCAAAAGTCTATACATTTATCTATTAGCTCAAATAGTTTATTGTCTCCAATATGTGACTCTCCTGTGCACAAGTAGCAAAAATAAGAACATATATCCAAAGCAACACCTTCATCCGCACTTCACCTGCCCCTTATTAAAAAAACTTTTTGCTGGATCCCAAAGTCCTAATAATTAATCTCTAAAATATACAGCACCTCCCTCCCTCTAGGCTTGACAGAGTCATTATTATACCACTGAGTTTCATTTACAAGGATCCCTAGCTATCATCCCAAATGTCCTACTATAGCTCGCTACTACTTCGTAACATGCAGCTCAGTTAACAAAATCTCACTTTAGTAATATAGTTGCACAAGTATATTACAGTAATTGAGGATCCAAAGTTAAGCATTAGGGAGACCCATATTCACAGACATAAACACCAACATGCAATTAAAATCTGGCCCAGTGGCATAAAACCAGGTGTAACACACACAATGCAGTTGCATGATGTCACAACAGGGTGAAACAACTTTTGTGATAAGCTACTTTTTGGTTCATAATGATCTAAACGTCTGTCTGTATCTACTCATTCCTTCATCGACAAAAACACTAGCTACTTCCATTTTTAATTATGATATGTAAACATATTCATTGTAAACTTTATTAAAAATATTAAAATATTAGTTTTTCCAAATATAAATTACAATGAACGCTTGCTGCTTTTCATTTTAAGTTTTTGATTGATTGTTAGTATAATTTGCACAGAGAAGCACCATATAAAACCGTGCTAGAAAATCACTTTAGTTATATATTAAAATTAGAAAATGACTAAGTCATCATTATTCTTTATGTCAAATTATTGCAATTAGAAATCTTGAGTTCATATTATGATTAATGCATTCAGGTGACTTTTAACTTACACATTAAATTACAGATTCTCAAACATTGTGCAACTTCAGAAGATGTATTATTGAAGAAAAGAAAAACAAACCTAAGGGTGTATTTAGTATTACCAGCCCTATTTTGGTAATAATTATCAATTTTTTTATCACTATTTTATTATTTTATGTTATTATTTCATCCCTATCAAAACTCATCATCATCAGAATTTATCAAAGGAATATTGCAGATGCAGCGTTCCGGCAATACTGGCCTTCAGTGGTAAGAGTTCACTTACTGCTTCGCTGGGTTAGTCTCTGAATTTGTGGACATGCTTGAACTCTCTTGTGCTTCCTAAATGAGGCCATAAGATGACATTGTAACCACAATGTTTGTGTTCCATTCATTCTAGGTGCAAAGGTGCAAAATCATGTTTAACCACTACCTACCTATGTTTCTTTGGGCCATTCCCTCATTATATTATAGATGAGACCCTCTTTCTTGAGACTCAACCACTAATTACGTGTCAAGCCAATCAACCTGCCGCCTTCGGGTCACACAGCCCTCACATAGAAGTGTATGTAAGTCACGAGCTAGTGCACCATGATCTAGTGTTTTGCTTTATGAAAAAGAAAGCTTGTCCCACCAGACTGGTTAAAACAAGTGTTTTCCATCTGTACAGTTCTATTAAGAATTTGTAGCTTGTTTGGCCGTGACTTTCCTATTAAAGAGAAAATCTTGTATTATGATGATACAATAGAACATTATTACATGACTGTCTTGGGGGGATGAGGTGTCTGCTCATTTTGCACTATATTCTTCAGCATTGCTGTGCTCTCTAGGTAAATTAATCAGCTATTCTGCAGAGCAGGGTAGTCTGTTACAGTGTATTTGATCTTCCATTCTTCTGCTCAAGCATGATTTTAATCACGTTACCACTAACAAATATTCATACACCCAATGCCTGTGTCATCAGGGGGCTGATAAAATAGTTAGGAAGGGACAATTTCCCTGCAAAAGATATAGATCAATTTATTTATGAATCATGTTTGATAACTTCTGTGACCTGACAAGTCCACTTTATCCTTGAAGCAATGATATAAAGGGGATATATTTCATCTATTTGTCAGATATAATCCGAGCTTTAACATCACTAGGGGACCAGATATGAATGACAAAAGCTCTGCGGCCACTCACACACAAAGAGAATGCCTCCAGACAACCATATTATGCAGCGTTAAATATCAGACTCACACTGCTGCCATTTGTCACCAAGTCCATGTGTTACACCAGACACAACAAATCTGCACTACTGACTATCCACTGACAGTCACAAATTGCCAATTATAGTAATTAATTCTATGCTCACTTGCAAAGACACCATCTTGGGTAACAATGCCTTGTGAATGTCTTTGAAATCCAAAATATTCTACTATGGGTTAAAAGATTTTATAAACTGCCAGTCTGTTTTTTTGCCTGCACTATCCATTGCAGAATTATCCCTAATGCTTTTATATGTTTGTTTAAGTATGACATTAAATTTACAGGGACATGTAACAAGACGGTAGCTGCTATGAGGCAGCCACTGCATTTTAAACATATTATGGAATGATACGGTGTTTCCTTAGATAAACCTGTCAAAATTAAAAATTTGTAATCATGTTTTCACCTATGACAATTTACATGTCTAACTTACCAATAATGTGCTTACAATGTAGGGGGTCATTTATGAAGCCGGACAGCAATGCATTGGACATGCAAATGATAATGTGAATCTGCACCAAAATATGAGTTCTGTTCAGCAAGAGAAAATCATACACCAGAACAGGGCATTGGGCTAGGTCAGTGGTTCCCAAACTGTGTGCCACGGCTCCCTGGGGTGCCAGGGCGATCTCACAGGGGTGTGGCGGCCAGGGCAGGTGGTAAGCAAGGCGGGGGAAAGGGGTGCCTTGAAAAAATTATTGAGACCCTAGGGCTGCCTCGAGGTGAGAAAGTTTGGGATCCACTGGGCTAGGTGTTGCTTGCTACTACTGATTTGGCCCAAGAGGCACCTTAGATTAGAGAGATCTGCAAAAAATTATCCAGACGTGCATACAAACATAAGAGGTCAGTATACAAATACACTAAAATACATGCAAAATAATATATGTCGTATACACAAAGACAGCCCAGATATGCCAATGCAATCTGGTGCATCAATATTGAACAAATAAAGATATGTGCCTTATGAATCATATAGATATTAAATTAAGTCCGTGTTAATATTAAAATCATGTGTCAGTTAGAGCTCACTGCTATGAAGTGACCTGGCTGTAAACACAGCAGGGACCACATCTCTAGCTACAGGTGCAGGGTTAGAGAACTATACTGCACAAATGTCTGTGTCTCTGAGCAAATTCTTAAATTCCAGCTATGTCACCAAAATACTTTCATAGGTCTTTAATAACAGATTACAGCAACTGATGAAAATAAGTCCACATTTAAAAACTGCATAATAACTAATAATACTGGAAAATGTATTTACATTTACACCATATACACAAATTTAGTTGGTGAAAACGAAACTTCAAATAATAAATACAAATTACTCACCAGATGGTGCAGGTGTTCAACGCTACCAAAACAGATGTCTCTGTCAAACGCAGATGTACACTCATAGCGCTTGCAAAATAAATGAAATATATCACTTATCTGGTGGTATTGACCCAAAATGTAACCTTTCTACATGAGAGTGCTACAAATCTGCAAACAGGTACTTAAAAATGGCATTCCTTCTGAGCCATAACTTTTGTTAACCAATAATCCTTTGCCTGTAAAATATACTTCTTCAGCAGTACATTTAACCAACATGGTGCTACGTTTATAATAAGCAGTTACTAATTCTCCAGTATATTTAAAACAAGGAGTTAGAATCTTTAATATAAGACTTTTCTTTTCTAGTGCCAGATCAGCACTATGGTACAATGATATATCTATTACCTTCCTTATAACATTGTTGGGAGAGGAAGAATAAGAATTAATGGCACAGAAAACTTAACAGCGCTAGACAGTCAATACAACAAATAAAGCAAAAAAACAAGTTGTAGCATAGAAACAGAACAAGGACATACTAGGTTGACAAAGAAGGTGCAGGCATGAGACAGATGGTAGAGAGTCCCCTGATCGTGAGAGCTTACAATGTAGATCGGATAATCCATTGATTTGTATTATCTCTTTTTTATACTCAAATGATAAAGAGAAAAAGTACTGCACTCTCTCCTCATTCCTAGCAGCTCTCTACATATATTGACAAAATTAATTGTGTTCTTACCCTGCTGACAGCAAGATAAATACAGACAGCTCTTCACACATTATTAAATAAAATTAAATGGTCATCAGTTAAGTCACAAATTGCTGCTCCCCTTTAGACATCCCATTGTCAACGGGTAACAAACTGCAATAAAGAGGAAAAAAAGGGAGCATTATTCTACAAATTATTATAACTTTAAAAACATACATATACTAGTGAAGAGTCACCTATCTGTGAATTTTCCCACCAAGGGTGAACTATACAATTCCTGTGAGGCTCTTGTCAGTAGTGAAAAACTTTTTAGGGTATGTTGATAGTATGGTGGCCATCTTGAAGTTGGCCATTTTGGATGCAAACTAATTTTTTAAATGGGAAGGTAATTATGTGACATGTCAAACAGATTCAGAATTTCATTAGGTAAACAATGGTGTCTTTATCTTAACATAAGTTTATTCATTCTGGAGTTTTAACTGAGTTTTCTTTTGCAGTTAGTGACATTAATGACAATGGCACTAACATAAACAGAACTTGTTGAGATTGTCTTGATATCTGGAGAACGAAGCACACGTGCTATAGCAAATGATTTCAACCAACGTCACCCAAATAGTTCACCCATTAGTGACAGTGCAATTGCCAAATGCCTTGCGAAATTTAAACAAACCGGATCAGTTACAGATAAAACTGATATAAGACCAATAAAATATTACAGCCCATGAAATCAATAATAAACTATGTTATAAATAATAAAATATTAAAATAAGCTAGTAAAAAAAAAATATAAAAATCCATGTGTATTATAAAAAAAAATTCATAGCCTTCATTGAGACCATGAGGAGTGAGTGTTCAGCTGGTATATGCAAAACATCTCCGGTTTTCACAATTTATTTTGCATATCAACCCCCCATGACCTAATTTAACATGTTTAATTGGTTTAAAAGTGATGTCACAGGGATGTGCATTATCTTGATGTAAAAAATGTTTTGACACGGAGTGACTTTCCATCCTGTTTATTCCCAATGTGTACATATGTAGAAATATGCAAAGTCAATGAATCGATTCCTGCCACTATGGGTCTGCCTGGAGGATTAGATAATGTCTTATGAAATTTGGATGAAAAATAAAATATGTGTATAATCGGGCTCGAGACTATGAAATATTGATACTCATTCTTAGTAATTATATTTATGAAGACTTTTTACCAAGATCTCTCTAAGCACGGATACAAAATCACTAGTAGGGCCATTTGACAATCTCATATATAATTTCATCATCCAAGAGTCTTTGGACTACTCCAATGTCCTTATCTGTCTGTTTAATGACAAGTTCCTTGATACTTGGTAAGTCTTTTAAAGTCTGAAACTTCTGTTTAGTGATATTCTTTTTACATGGATTTTCATACTTATAATGACAAAGCACTTTTACTACCAATTCTTGGAGCAAAACAATGTAACTGCTCCTGGATCATATTGTGTAAAATTTAGAGGCTGGTCTATCAATGTCTATATATATATTTGAAATTTATTTGGTTACTTTGTGGGAGCAAATGTGAAGCCCTTCTTGAGCAAGGAAAACTCATGTTTAGTGAGATTATGTTGTGATAAATTAAAAATTTCATTATCTTTCAACAGATTGCTATTTAATGCAAGTAATGATTTGGTCGATTATTGTATTATGATGCCACAGATTAGCACCCTATTCTACCTATCATTATATAAAATTTGTCCTGAGTAAATTTGGCCTCAAATACGATCTCACTTGATCATTTACTAATATATGCGCCCATAGTTAAGATGGCCACCGCCAGTTGTAAAGACATATTACCATAAATGGTGTATATCACCAACTGAGAAGACATATGATTGATTACCAGGTACCATTTAGCTGAGACATCTAATGTCTCATATTTACTCTCTGGAAGACAGAATTGCAGCTTCTAGCATGGCAACGCATGCGCAGTGACCCACCATGCATACTGCACATGCACAAGATGGTGCTCATTATCGCCATAAATATGTAACATAGACGTGCTTCCACTTCTGCTGATGAATCTACAGAGGCCCCGCAAGATGGCATAATGGGCGATGTTGCAAACTTGACGATTACTGTTGCAGTAAAGGATTGCAAGTCCGATAGGATGGGATGATTTCTCTCAACAAAATGGGTTTGCCCATTCCAAAGCTTCCCCTCTAAAATGCGATATTAGAAACAGTACATGTCTCTAAGGGTCATTAGCGAGACTAGGTACGGAGGGAATATGTGAAGCACAAAACCTCAGAAGGGCACTAAGTTGGGAAATGTGCCCCTCAAAGAAAGTTGACGGCTTGGGCTTGGTACCCTCAGCAAGAGACAACTTGGACTTGCCACCCTCGGAAAGAGACGGCTTGGGCTTGGCACCCTCGTCAAAAGGCGGCTCAGACTTGACACTCTCGTCAAAAGGCGACTCGGACTTGGCACCCTCTGGAAGAGGTGTCTCCAACTTGAGACCCTCGGTAAGAGGCGGCTCTGACTTGGCACATTTGAAGGATGGCACACACTGGGCGCACATGGCAGGATGCCCTGGCTGGGTTGACGATTGGCAGGAGGCCCGGACTGGACAGTACTGTGAGAAGCCTAAGAGCAGACAGCACTGTGGGAAGCCTCAGGGCGGACAGCACTGTGGGAAGCCTAAGGGCGGACAGCACTACGGGAAGCCTCAGAGCGGATAGCACTAAGTGTCAACTCAGGCTGAACCGTATTAAGTGGCAATTCGGGCTGAACCGTATTAAGTGGAAATTTGGGCTGAACCATCAGCAATGTTTCTGGAGCAGACTGGAGGGACAGGGCACTCTCTGGAATGGGCTGCAGAGGAAGCGCCCTCTCGGAAACATGTAGTAGGGGCAGCGCCCACTGGAGCAGACTGTACGGGCAGCGCCCTCTCAGAAGTTGACAAGGTCTCTGGAATGGAGACAGAAACTGGTGACTCAGGACTGGAGGCAGATGCTGGATACTCGAGACCAGAGGCAGAGGCTGGCACCTCATAACTGAATTGCACCTTGGAACTGGCTGGCAGCAATGGACTGGCGGCAGAGACTGGCACCTCTGGACTGGCAGCAGAAACTTGTGAGCCTCCGCAGCTAAGCTCATCTCACCTTGCGGCGGTTCTTAGTGATCACCAGGGGGTTCGTTAGACTCCGCACCACAGGTCAGCCAGTGCTAATCTAGAGTTGGGCAAGTATCCCATCTATTCCATTACAGATAAGAGGTACTGCGGGAGAACACTCAAAGAACACAATAAAAGTCCAACAAATACCAGAGGCAGGAGCTGCCTGGATTAAGCAGCATCTTGAGAATGCTGCAGAGGAAGCGAGGCAGATCCTGACACTCTCTTCCTTTACAATTTTCAAAATTATAAAACTTATTATGGTCTTTTTTGCCAAACGTAAAGATTTTTTTAGTTATTCTTTAATCAATTATTTGATGGTTCTTTATATGTTCTTAACAAACTCAGTGTAAATGAGTCTTTCAATGTTTTGGCTCTCCTAAAAATAGTATTGGGTCTATAAGGGATCATCTAGTTCAGAATGGGTTCCAGGGCTGCCCAATGTTTATTTAGGAGCTTCTTAATATCTGATAATTGAACACATTAATTTTCCTGATTATAAGTGTCCCTACAGAATTAAGTCCTGACATTTTAGACTTCATGTGATTACTAAACCTTCATGTAATAAATCAAAAGGATAATTCATTTCTTTAAACCTGTTTACATAGCGATTACCTTGTTGATAATAAATTTGAAAATGTAGATAGCTGTTGCTATCCAAAGGTTTTATATGTATAAGTTTGTACCTTATTTACCAAAGTCCAATTAGTCATACCAACTAGTAAATCAAGAAATTGAATTTTAGATTTCTGGCAGATGGATGTTAATTTGAAATAAAATGTTTTAGTTTTCAGATATGATAGAAAACTTTTAAATGCGCTCTTCAACCCTTTCTAAACAATACTTTCATCTATATATATATATATATATATATATATATATATATATATATATTTATTAAATTATCTTAAAATATTTTTAAAAGGATTATTATTATTATGTATACTTTTCCTCACAAAGGACCACATATAAATTTCCAAAAATTGGTGTAATTGGTGGAATTACTGTTCCATATACCTGGAGGAAAATACTCTTCCTGGCATTTTAAATACATATAAATATATTTTATTTAATATATCCATATTTTCATTTTGATAGATTATAGTCTACAGCCTCAACACCCTTATGCAGAATGCTTATATAATTACTTGAACACCTGCCATACACCACTATAGATTATAGTCCTCCTCAAAACTATCAAACAGTTTAAAAACATCTTTAGAATATTTAATATATTGTATGAGTCCAATGTAAACACTAGCGTTAACAGACGCTATGCCAATTATTATCAGATTGCAGGGGAATTTTGTTATGCCTTTATGTATGTCTATAAATAAATAAAAATCTTGGCATTTTTGGAAAAGGATTCCTGAGATAACCATGTTTATTCATATCCACTATTTTCTCCAAGAACCTCCTCATATTTCTATTTCCAATATAAATTTTATCTGTATCATCAAGAATTATTGCTGCTTCTGTGCTATAATTTTAATAATCCATAAGGACAACTCCACCTCCTTTATGTGCCAGTTGAATAACTAATTTATAATGTTCCTCAAAATTTTATAGGACCTGTCTTTTTGTCATAGGACAAATTATCTTATATTTACTATTGTCCTTGCACATTTTTTCAAAGTCATTTCTAATTAATTCTGAGAACGTCTTAATGTAATTTCCTCTAGACTCAATAGGATAAAATGTCGATTTAAATTTAAGACCTGAGCCTTAGTCAGATTTGTAGTGAATCTATTTCTATTCGAAAAACAATTTAAATTGGCTTGGTCCTTTATTTTGGGTAAATGATAGACCTTTATTCCATAAACTGATTTTTGAATAACTTACTTTATATTTAGGTAAACAAAAGATGCAATTTGTGAATGTTTTCAATCCCTTCTTTTAGGTCCTACTTTCCTTCTTCTTTTTCCTCGCTTCTTCAAGAAATCTGCAATTTTGACTTGATATGGTAGTCTTGGTTAAGGGCCCTTCTGAAACTGCTGTCCTCTTTTTTTTTTTAATGTTTGCACGATTAGGGGATTTCTCTAAAAAAATATTTCTGAGTGAGAGTATTAGTTGGTGAACCAAGCAAAGTAAATTGATAAAAAGTGGAGATCTCTATGTTTTCATCAGGTTTCCTCATTTGTTCTTTTTTTATATATAAAATGTCTTGGGTGGGACAGTTTTCCATGAATTATTGTTACTAAACTTTCTATTAGGTTTTTCATTTCCCCCAATTCCAGTTG
The DNA here is from genome assembly GCF_038048845.1 of Mixophyes fleayi. NCBI lineage: Eukaryota > Metazoa > Chordata > Amphibia > Anura > Limnodynastidae > Mixophyes > Mixophyes fleayi. The sequence goes on along the minus strand of NC_134410.1, from coordinate 56,559,199 downwards.
TAGTTATCCTCCATTCATTCCTTATGTCACGCCAATACGCAAGTGATGGTAATATATGTATCAACTCCTGTGAATGATATTTATGTATACAGTGAGTTCTGATGTCAGCGCTTACAATCAGGAAGTTCAGATGTAATCACTTAAATGTTCATTAAGAAAAAATGTTTATTATAAGGAATCCTGCACCCCTAGTGTAAATTAGTATGTAGAGTAGTAGAGTTTTGCAGCCTTGTTCTTTTATATGTTCAAATACTTCTAAAATCCATTTGTTTTACAGTAGGTAGTAGTTTACAAATATAGAAACAATGCTAATAGTCAAAGTTAGAGATGGCTGAATTGATTTAACTGATTGTGAATTTCATTCTAATTTCGGCAACTTGTTAATCAATTGACAAATAGATCCACTTTCATTCAATTCACTGAATGATTTATCGCCGCTAGAGAGTTAGGCTAATTTAAATGCACTGAAATTAAAGAAGCCAATGAGCAATGCTCAACAAATGTCATGTGTCTATAGCAATTATAATATGAGTTTATAACAACTCTGGCATTCATTCTTCCCTGTTTCTGGGGAAAATACATGTTAATGTTTATATTTGTGATTGTGACTTTTAATGTGAACTGTGCATTTTCAGTGGCCTAACCTCTGATTATCCTAATCTTCATCTTCTCTTTGGTTCTGTGTACACTTGGTATATTTACATTCTACTGTACTTAGTTAGACCTATAGTGACTTTAAAAAGATATATATATCTCAATGGGTTTATTTTTTTACAGTGCACAGATTGGTACATAAAGTCTATTTTCCTGCCCTTGTCATAAGTGTCATGTGATATTTAAACGTACAAATATCCAGGTAATATCTTGGCATCTCAATGTGTGTATTTTTTTGTTTACAGTACCTAGACTGGCACACACAAAAATTATCACTGGTCATTCTGTCTGCCAAAGTGTAGGTGAAACTACAATATCAAGTTTATTCTATTGACTGTTAGTTACCTCATAGAGAATGATGATTTGTGGTAAGAAAAGCACCCCTGCAAAATGTGACAAACTTTGCTTCAGTCAAAGCAGTGGCTTTGTGGACATGAATCACTCATGGAATTTTAAACTGGTTAGCCCATGTTGGCGCTCATGTTATAAAGAAAGTTGTGAATCTTTATCATACCCTTTATCAAATCATGACAAAGAGCTTTCTTTATTTGATCACACTTATGCACCACTACATTTTGACAATATAACAGGTCGCTGCAGTGATGAAACTAAAGTACATCTGAAATTACAATTAAGTGCCCCAGGGACTGTTGGCCGCAGTGTGAGGATGAGCATGGTAAAACCACGGTACTGCCATGTGATAGTCGTCCTCAAAGCGATGATAACAATGAACATTTACTGTCATCCCATGATCAAATGTGATCAGGAGAGGATAAAAGGTTACCAACTCTGTATTGGGCAAGAAAGCAAATGTACTCAGACAAACCCATGTTAATCTAGAATTAAAAAAAAAAATGTAATGGGTAGCAAACATTTGTCAATGGTACGCAACACAAAGCAATTTGTGTTGCAGATTCTAATTCCAGCAACCAGAGTTAAAAATTGTCTACCTAACAAACCGCATCTGAGAATCCCCCCCCCCCCCCACACACACACAAAAAAAAATCAGCAACCCATTATACCTTGAGGAAAATCAAAGGAAACGGAAATCAATCATAGGCTAAGTGCTAACTTAAACTGATAACAATATCAGGCTGTGCCATGGCTGCGTGTTCTCTATCACCTACAATCTCACACTGAAAGCACGAAGTAAGTTTCCAATCCACAAAGTTAAAATATTGTGTAAAAGGCTAGGCGACAATGCAAGTCAAGTGACATAGACAACATGGAGATAGTTGCGAGTGTGGCAAACACATAAAGTGTCTCCAGGAAACTAAACACTGAACGTAAGCTCTGTTCCATCATATGAAAAGACTTCTTTGAGAGGAAAAATGCAATACCGGACAAACCAGATGGCACCTTTAGAAACCAAAGTGAATATGAAATCTTAATTTTACAACCTGCGTTGTTGTGTTGTTGTGCTTGCTGACCGCGATGATGATGTAAATGTTGATCACTCTGGGACTCTGGGACTTAGTCAGTGTCCCTTAATGTTTGCAATAATTCTATGGTAAAAAATCCAAAGTGATCAAGCCGCATTAAGATCCAAAACTCATTTTCATTGCCCGATGCAAAATAACCTAAATGCCATACCCGAACATATCCCCACGTATGAGCAAGTAGAGCACATTTATAGTATAGCAACCCAATAAGATAGCACTCTTTAATTAGTCTGCTTATACTATACTGCTGACATCTGATTGCTAATGAGGTGTAACTTGCAAGTTATAACAAAATAATTTGGATATATTTTCTTGATTATAAAGTCATATTTTTAAGGATGTCATTGCCCTTAAATATCCTTGCATATGCAGTAATGTATGCACAAGACAAATATCACCAAAATAGTTCTGTTGCTATCCTGACACTTTTCTCAAATGTCATTTTTTTTCCCCTTGTCTCGTATATACTCATTAAACAAAATTGATAAGTTCTCTTTAGGAGCAGGAGCTTAAGAAAGCAAAATGTTCAGAATAATTGGACATCGTTAAAAATCATATTAAGAAAGAATGCTTAGGAGCTGTGAGCTACCATATTACAAACCATCATGTATTGTTGATGAAACCTTTCAATTCCATTTTATAAGGAGATGAAATGTTATAGCTTTAAAAATAAGCCAGCTTTGCATCACACCTCATGTAAAAACTTATTTGTGTTTAAAGTTGTTTAATTGGAGTAGTATTCTCATATTTAGGTATTTTGATTGTGCTATGGGACTTCCTGTCATGTTTTTTCAAAATAGGATGCTTACTTTACAAATTAGGAAGTATAAATGTATATTAGAAATGCTTACATAAAATGCATAGCAATATGCTTCCCTTCGGTTAGAACATTCTAATTTAAAAGAACCTTATATAAACCAATAAAGATACAACACAGATTAACGTTTTGGAATAAGTGAAACATTTATTAAATTATGAAGGAAATAAGTGGCGGATGAGAGCAGGGCAGTCAGTTAGAAGTGCATAACCAATAAAGGTGGAAAGGTCAGACCCGCCACTGATGGACCTAACGACCGCTCTCAGTTTCCAATAAATCTGATCAACAAAAAACCTAGTGTCCTCTTCTGATAAATGCACTCCATCCGATCCTCATCCTAAACAGGGGGTGAGCTATCACTGTACCTCCTAACGTTCTCACAACTTTCCCAGATGTCTGTTTGATCTTCTTAACTAAATAAACTAAAGTGCCAATGGGGATATGCAACCTCCATGACAAACGAGGGATTATGCAGGACCAACATAACTTAATAGATGGCCAAACACGACGAACTGTAGACAAATCCATTCAAATCAGAATAATGAGGTCCAGACCCTTGCCAGTTGCCACATCGTTGCCTCCTAAATTAATTACCAGTATAAACGGGGGACTGTGTGATTTAATTTCGAAAGGAGGGAAAAGAAAGCGGACCACTTTAAATCTCTCTTCCCAATCCATCTAGCATGTATGGGGGATGGGAAACCAGACCAGTCATGCACTAACTCGTGCTGCTGCGCCCAAAAGACGTAGGAGTGGTCCAACATCCAAACCTGGGTCCTCTTGCTGTGGGAACCTAGGAACAAAAGTATAAATATAAAAAATTGAAACGGGGGGTAATAAAATACGTATACCGACTGTTTCCTAAAAACCCAACAACGACTCTATAAACTAAATGGGACCAAGTAAAGGAAAGGGTTATACAATATCGGAAAAACATCCCAGCAAGCTGCTTATGAGAGGCGGTGGCATTGACCCCACCTGAAAACTATAAAACAATAACTTCTATGGGACAAAGACACCATATATGCATGACAAATAAACATAGAGAAACAAAAGAGTGAAAGGATGGCAACCCAAGTGAAGGTCTACTCTACATCTAATTTTGCCTTGAGGGCCCTGTCGGGTTGAGAGCATAAATCTTATATGCTGAAATAGAATATTGAATGTCAGGACCCAAATAAAACTTTGCATGGATACATAAATGAACCTGATCTTTAACTCAGATAAATGTGTGACCAAATGTTTTTTAAAAAGAAACGCTTAGCACAGTAGGAGGTAAGTTAAGCAAACCCTTTGTGAGGAGACCAGCTTAAGATATGCAGATCACAGAAATACATTGTTTTAGATCATGTATTTCACTAGCTAATTGACTTCCTTTCAATAGGTATTGTAAACACAAACTAACCACTAGGTGTAAATTAGAGAGCCATATGCCTAGGGGAGAACCTTGGAGACTCCTGCATAAAATCTGTAGGGTCTTTATGCAGGTTTATAGAATTATGAACTTGAAAGGAAATGCCTTCATTTTTCATATTTTGGAAAATCCATTTGCTACTCCGTGCTGAGGGGCAAAAACCACACCAGGGTGGTGAATGACAGGTACCGGTGGTATCCGTGAACAGCTAAAATCACAGATCTTTGGAAAAAATATATCGCATAGTAGAATTGGTTAGTAAATCAGGCAACATGAAAATGGTGATTGAAAAAGTGTCAAAGGCCACAACCCCCGATTAGCATTAAACACTGCCCCTGTGAAGACCGTCCCATTTCATTTTGCTTAAAACCTGTGTTTTGAAAGGACAAACTGTCAACTTCTTGGGGAATCAATCTAATTGAAGGACTGTCCATCTTTTCTGCCTAGGCATACAGATTATGATAAGTAACTTATGCTCTGTACTTTTAACCCTTTGTGTGCTGGTGTGGGTCTTTCTAGTGCGTGCCAGTGTGGAACAGTGTATTGGGGTTCTATTGCCCGTATTAAATAGGTGGTGGCAACCCTGAAGTGTCTGGGGGTGTGAGAGCACTGTGTTTGGGGACGATTCCGTAGATCTATAACCTGTGTGATAGGTAGAGAGAGACTGCGGGCTGAAATTGTGTGTGACCTCATACAGCGAACACCCCAAAGTCACGGCAGCTGGGAGCGTGTTCGTGACAGGCCCCTTTACCAAAACTGCTGACTAGGCCTCTTCGAATGACTGGTACACTACTGTGCGAATATCTTGATATATAGCAGCATTGACAGAGTTGCCAACAGGATGTGACAAATGCTGTATCAAACAAAATTTGCCTGGCGTTTTCTTAGGTACTATGTCTACTGGGAAAATGACCATATCAGGAATGGGAGGGGACGTAAAAGGCCCCATCATGCGACCCAAGCTAATCTCTCCGCAATTTTTTTAGCTAGAATATCTGGGAACAAATATGCTGACTGTAGATTCTTGGTGGCCCTGGCAGACACCACCGAATCAATGGGTAGCCGAAAACCTGATCGCAAACCGTCATGGAGAAATAATGCCTCAGACGCATGAGGATAAAGACTGAGCCATTTTGCTAATACTGGAAGATTAATGGGAAAACAGGCTTTAATCCGCGCCACGCTCACCACCGCGACCCCTGACGAGGCCAGGGACACACCTCGGACACTCTTTGGCTGAGTGGACCGCGGCATTAGGCGCATGCATGTCTATATCTAAAGGATTCCCCCTTCCTGTAGGATGAGTTATTAAATGCAAAGCATCTATTCTTGGGGAATTGGGGAGCACTAAGTCTCCCCAATTGCAGAAACCTATTAGTGTAACCTCTTTGACCTAATATGAGATTAGCCCGGTTAAGCTTCATCCAAATCTCCACATTCCTGAAACCTAGGGGCATAACTGTTTGTTAACCTCTTCCCTAAAATTTTCATCGTATACTCTCCATGTGCCTTGCTTATCGCAGATGTAAATTCCGTTTATGAGGTGAAGATATTTTCATACCTCAATACTCACATCTGGGGGTAAATGTATCAACTGCCGTTTTTCTCAACTCACCGCTATTCGGCGAGTTTGCAGTGAAAATTTATAGCGGCAATGGCTTTAAGGCATTGTTTTGCCTTTAAAGCCATTGCCGCTTTAAATTTTCACTGCAATCTCGCCAAATAGCAGCGAGTTGAAAAAATCGGCAGTTGATGCATTTACCCCCTGGTCTGGTTTCGACATAACAGGCAGAAAAAATGCAGTAACCAGTGAGACAATTGGGGAAGTTCTTATAAGCTTCTTCTCCTATGCCCCCTTTAGCGCAGGCCACATCTAATTCCTTCTTAGAAGCTACCGTGAGTTCGAACATGTGGACAAAGAAACCCTTATTGATCCTCTCTAATGCTAGCTCTAATCCCGGACAAAAGGGCCGTGTTTTCACAGCGAACCATGTTGCGCCATGTGAGATTTATTTTTACTAAAATGTGTGTTCAAAATCTTAATAAGCTTACATAGGCCCTCACCTGGAGATGTGGAATAATCGTCACTGGTGGATGATCAAGGTGGGCTATGTTTACTAGTGCGTAGAACAACAACAGACACCAACTCACAGCAACTTCTGATGCTGCCTCTACATCTGGATTAGACACCGCCGAAGCTGTTGGCTGTTGCCGGTCCACCGACTTCTGTCTGAGGATCCGCTGTCTGCTGGAGGGTCCCATCCGTCTGTGACATCAGTGTGACTGAAATGGCTGGAGGAACCTGCGGCGCTGAAGACAGGGAGACGTTATTATCAGTGACAGGAAGATGAGACCCCAGTGACAAAGAGGAAGCCTGGGAGACTGCCAATGAAGCTACTGTGTTGAACCATGGTGGATTTATGAAACCTGGTGGGGGGGTATGCAACCGACTACACTTCTGCTACTATTCGCTAGCACCATACCCCGAGTCCCTGAAAACTCTGACCACCGAAAGGGCAGCGTGTGTATCGGGTAAGAGTGAGCATATCGGCCATGGAGAGACGCAAGAAGGGGCAAGCAGCGGTGTCGTAAGGACTGACACAATCCCGTGAACCATCATCTGAGTGGATCTGACACTCCAGTAGACCAGACACACAGTAAAAGGAGGGATCAACCTTGCTAGCGGACATCGTAGTGGGGCATAACAGTGCTGGCCAAGATGGGTTAAGTCATGGCATACCTGGAAAAGATCTATCATAGCTGAGCGGGGTATAAGCGGGGACCTGAATGTGACTCTAAGCAACCTAAGAGAAAAGTAGAGGGGACCTGTCTACATAAGGGGGGAGGATCCGAACGGGAGCTGCCTGGGAAGGAACAAAGCCACGGGGCCCCGCTGCATTAATGTTGGAAGGAAAACATTTCCTGGGGTGACGAGCGAGGAGGTATGCGCCTGAGGCGGGGGCGGGGCGGAGGACAAGGAATGAAGAGAGGGAGGAGTATGCCCTCCAGGAGGACGCTGGGATAGGGGCAGAGGGGTAACCCAAATAATAGGGCCTAAGCCCCTGTAAGGAGAGGTAGTGCCCCTGCTGGTGGAAACTCTGGAGTCCTGAGCCCCTGCATCCAAGGGAGGACGTTCCCAACTCCTAAATAAAGAAGTGCCACTGACAGCCCCGAGTACCTGGGCAGATGAGGAAGTAGCCTGGATGGGGAGGCCGGAGGTCACTGCCGAAGAACCCGCGCTGTTGCCATGGGAACCACGACTTCCACCAATAGCCAGGGGACATCACGTGATTTGCATCACTGCTGATCCCTGAAGCCGTGACTGCCGCTGGATGACCATGCACGAGGGGCCCCTCTGTTGGCGCAAATCCTGGGGGACCTGCTATGCAGGACACACTGGGTACCCAAAAAAAGTAAGAGGGGACATGGCAGATACAAAAAAGTGAGCCACAGGAAAAAAGAAAGGGAAAAAGAAGGGAGGCACTACAAAGAGGGAAAGAGGAGACACTGGAAACCGGGAGGGGGAGCTGGAAAGTGAGAAAAGAAAAATGGGGAGGGGAGTGGGAAGGAAGGGGAAAAAGGGGAGACAAAAAGTATGAAGAAAAAAGTAAGGGAAACCGAGAAATAAGACTGAGATGAACACGCGGGGAAGGAAAGGGGGGTAGAGAGGATGGAAAGATACAAAAATACAGCCAACAGAGGTCACAAAACAAATCCTGACGCTCCTCCTAACAGCTGCTGGAACAAGTGGGCACAAATTCTCATGTCTGGGAGTTATAAAGATTCTCCAAGGACACTCCCCTGACTTCTAATTGGTTGATGTACACCTAGGGCACAAATGAAAGTCCAACCTTTGTCGCCCACTTGCATGCTGTTATCATCGCTCTTGCTAAATGCCTCACTCACAATTACAGGAAAAAAGGTTATATTAAATACATCTGACAAGTTCTTAAAATCTCTGTACATGTATTTGCCAATATTACTGGTCATTGTTGTCTTTGAAAAAATATTTGTATTTTCCTTTACTTTTGCATTGAATCATTTCTATTTACTAAATTCTTTTCATTGTTACTATGTAAACATAATTTAATAGAGAAGCTGCTGCACACATGTAGAATTGCAACGCATTAGACTATGTACAGATATTATCTAAAGACAATTATTTTATATGTATTGAGATAAGTACAGCACAACCTCTTCTATGCAAGGTCACCAGTACTGCTTTAATCATTTAGGCTGTACAGTCGTGTGTTGATTATGTTTACTTTTGATTATGTTCTAACGTGCAACATTTTCAAAAATTAAATTACATCACATGCAAGACCTCAACTATACCAAATTTCTTATTTTCTCATTTAAACTGCTAGCTTCAACCCACTTAACAATCAAATTGCATATATTGTGTAGGTAGACTTTATTGTGTACTATATAAATCAGCTATATAAATCCAGGGCCGGATTAAGACAATGTAGCCCCCTTGGCTAAGAGTACTGGGAGGCCCCCAATAATTTGTAAAGAACCCTGCCCCCCCATGCAGCCAATTCATCCCCCCTGCAGCCAATTCATCCCCATCCCTCCTCATCCCCAATCGATATATACAAAAGCACTTACCTGGCCCTCTCCTCTTCGCTGCAGCCTGCAGGCTCTGAGTGGCACCTCTTCTTCTTGCCCTGCTGTCAATGCAGGTGTGGTGGGCAGCGCGCTGCTTAGTGTGGAGTTCTCATGAGATAGTCTCACGAGACTTCTTTACCCTTCTTCTGCACCCGCACTGAAAGCAGGGTAGCTAACAGCATCAGATTTGCTGGTAGCTGCGTCTGTCTCACGAAAATGAATGGGAGGCAATGGTAGTGACAGTCTGGGGTGGGGCTGCCACCGACCCGATTGCCAGGTTTATTCAGTAAAATTCTTTGATAGGGACTTCTAACTGCCCAAGACCACTGACTATAGCCCAGAAAGCCCATTACGTTAATCCGGCGCTGTGTAAATCTGGACTCATGTACTTTACATATACTGCATGTCAATTTTAAATTTCGGAACCCTATACTACAGCATAATTGTATGTGTTGTAATGAATTTTTATTGGGTCACTTTATGTCATCTAGGAATCCATGGACAAAATAATATATTATTAGTTTATATCTTAGAAATTAGACATATTGTCCTAGGGGGTTCTTACTTATGTTACAGAAATCTACATTACGAAAAGGGCAGCAGTCAGTCATTTGTTTTTGTGTAACTTGTACAGAACCGATGAAAACTTATTGACGATTATTTGTTGCAGCTTACGGCACAGTTTTATTTTTGCACCATATTATTAAAACACCCTGTATGTGGAATATCTTTTTTTTTTCTCCAGTTCTAATTAGAAAAAAAAAAATATCTCCTGGTTAAACAGTCAAATCCTCCAGCTGTCTTATAATGTTACCAATGTGTAACATCTTCATGTACAATTAAAGTTTTCAGTTTTATAGGAGAGTGGAAAATGCACTGTTTTATAGAGCAATTTGATGGAGTCTATGTTTAACCATAAAAGCACATCCTCTTATAAGACGTCTAGACTATTTATTTTCTCTACTTTGCTTTTATAAGTTGTTTATTCTTAAAATAAGTTCCTACTGTTTTAGATGTCTTAGGCTGGTGTCACATGGACATTATTTTTAGCTAGCGATACAATAGCAAATCATGCTCTGACAGTTGAAGTGAATAGGGGATGCTGCCCTCCTATCATATAGGTGTAATTGCGCTCAGAAAATTTTGCACGCCGCATCTTCAGACCTCAATCCCGCCCATGTAACAGGGGGTGAGCTTCCCCACTTCATGTCAACAACCTGCCCACATGCAATTTTAATCAATGTTACAGCTTTCTTGAAAAGCAACCCATCCTACATTACCACTATGATGTTTTCCTACATAGATACATTGTATTTAACAGAAAACAGACTAGTTATATAGAAGGCGTTATATGTTTATATTATATTAAAGAAAATGTAAATGTATTGTTTGTTGGTATTCAACATTCTGGGAAACTCTGATGCAGATCGGTGTAGTGATGCATAGACACAACTAATGAAATAATGAGCGTCATGTCATCTTTTCAGTGAATTAATTTTTGCCAATTTATTTATAAAGGTTATACACAGTTACTTGATCAAATACATTAATCTGTCATAGCACTATACTCTTATCTAATACTACTTATCCTTGGGTTTTCAGGATACAATATGTTTGCTTGTCTCAGGAGTTGACACTTCCCAGCTGCACCACAAGTATTCCTCACTTTGCTCCTGCTCTGTGTCTTTTGGGTACTTGATTAATATTTTCCTATGACAATATTCTCTTTACTGGCACGGATAGCCCTGCTTAATAGGATACTCAGGTTCTCTCTCCTGAAACTCTTAGGTCTCTCTTAGCATACACCCAAGCTCTCGGCTTCTGATTTCACATAGGTCAAGTCCAACTGCAACTTCCGAGCATGTGTATACAGTCTCTAGTGCTCACTTAAGTCTTTCATATCCTGCACCCATGCTCTTACTGTCAACAGACAATAATGTTCATATCTAAGAGTATAAAGAACAAATAACTGGCAATACTATGCACTTGCAAAGACCAAGCCAAGTAGTGCTGCTACTGAAATTTAAATGATTTATTCCCAAAATGCATAACATGGCACCAGCTTTTCCAGGATATTTATAAATAAATAAGGATTGCTCTAGACAATTGATCAAGTGTTACGAAACAAGATAAAATAAGATGTTTCATAGAAAATGCCAAATTTTGGACATTAAGGGATGCATTTATAGTAGGACGTAGTCCACTTTTTTGGCTTACGATTCATATCTCCATACGGCATCTTGAGATTTATCTGACTCAACTTATACACATATTTGCGCTTAGTGCGCATTTCTTTCTCGTTGTGCTTTTTTAGTTGTTGGCGTGGAATTCCAAGTCATGCAGAAACTCTATATAAAGTTGGGGAATTTAATTGATTCAGAACTTTTAACAATGTTCCTAGTAAATACTGAAGTGGTGATATAATCTTCTATTATGCCAAATAAAATAACTTAAAGAGTTCACCATTAGTACCCTTGTGTTACGTCATGTAGGGTATAATGTCCACTCGGGGTTATTTGTTAACTAACAATATAATACATTGATTGACATTTTTCACTGTTTTTACTCTGTTATGTAACGCTTTACACAATACTCTTTAGCTACTTTAACCCATCCTAACGCATCACATAGTTTTCTTATTATTACTAAGAAAAAACTTGTACTTATAGAAGTCATGCTGGGAGGTCTTATTGAGGTGTAATACAGGAAGCTCAGTGCATGCAGTGACAGGGAGAGGGACTGGTGCGCCTGTTTGATATAGTCTCCCAGAAAACCAATTTTGCAATAATGTTTTTTTATTTGAAAGAGCTCTTTTTATATATTTAATAATAAAGAGACTGATTGTGTCATTTTTCTTCTCCAGGATTCTCCATTCTACAGGCCATTATGGAGGCAGCCGTACAGAACAACTGGCAAGTGACAGCCAGATCAGTGGGGAATATTAAAGATGTTCAGGAATATAAACGCATCATAGAGGAAATGGACAGACGTCAGGAGAAAAGATTTGTAATTGACTGTGAAGTTGAAAGAATAAATACAATTTTGGAACAGGTACAACTTTCTAAAATGTTATTTATTGAGTTATATAGAACAGATGTTATACAATCCATGTGAGAAAACTGCTGCATTTTTCTAACCTATACAGTTTTACATGGCTTACTGTATGTCTCTGCTGCAAATATTAGATATCATTAGGCTGAGCAAAAAAGTGGAACAATTAACAGCACTTCAGAAAATGCCCATGTCACACTAACTGTGACATTATTCTGAAAAATTACTAAATATTAATAAAATAAGAATTGTCTAAGAACGGCCCTTTGCGTGTGTGATGATACCAGGATGTTAGGGTAGGAACCCAGAAGAAAGTCCTGGTATCAAGGGGTTCAGGATCACACAGGCAAAGAAAAGGTGTGGATACAACGGTATCTTTATTACAGCTCACTGCAAACAATAGCTTATATATATCAAACCATAATTCAAACAACACCAAGTGTTCACCAAACTTCAACCATCACCCAGTAACACCCAAGTGTTCAATAACCCCAAATTGTTTATAACGAAAATAGGTTTTCTTTACCAGTCCAAGTTATAGGGGAAGGATGATGTCCGTGATTAATAGAATAAGCCAGGCAGAGCAAACAAGTCTGCAAGTCCAGGAAAAGCTTGTAATCTAATAGCCACAATACTCCCAGGTAAAATCCTCAGCACACGGGCAGCAGCCGAAACTCCAACGCCAGTAGCTTCTAGAAGCAAAAATCCCACACACACCCAGAAGTCTCTCCTGCAGGTCTTCTTAAAGGGACAACATTTCCCATGTGTGGAATCCCTCCCTGCAGGGTTATTCACAGGTCACAGATGCTGGGATTGGCTGGGAGGTATGAGTGGGATGGAGATGGGAGTGGAGAGCTGTCCTTCCCTCATGGCTTTCCCTCCTGCTGTTTTGGAGACTAGGAGTCTGACACAGTTCCAGGGGGAACAATAGCTGCTCCAACCAGTTGCTGATTGACTTATTCCTGGTTAAGTAAGAGAGCCTCCCTGTTTTAACCCCTTCCAGTCATTTGTGATGTCAGAGGGGCTCCAGCTACTCTCAGCTTCCTGTCTGTAAGAGGGAGGTGATGCCTTGGTCAGGAAACAGTACATCCACCATGTTGTAATTCGATATAATGTTCAGATGAATACATGTAACCCACCTGGCTTTATTTATCCACGATATCCAATGAAGATGTTGGATCTGTAACTGCATCCTTGTTATCCCAGGTACTTCCAGTAAACTCCTGTATTGGGTCACTGGAGTAATTTTCCATGATTGGGTTGCACAGGGGTAATAACCTGGAGTGTCCAGCTAAATTGACTTGTAACAGCTGTGATCCCCACTTCTTTTTCCTGCTTCCTTTCTGTTTACTGGACAAAGGACATGATAAGCAGGGTTTAACAGAACTTTTCCTGGGTGGCTTTTTGCCACTGTTATTTTTAGCCTTTGACATTCTGATCTCTGGAGAGTCTGTAGGTTAGAGATTAATAGGGCTCAATTGATGTTTCAGAAGTACTAAGCAAAGCATATTACTGTTTTCTCCATTTACCTCTTCAGCCTTCCCTTGTATGTCAGCAGTGTTAATTATCTTTGAAGAAGTACTTACAGTTCGGTTAATGTGTTTTCCTGGAGAAGGAAAATCTCCTGGGTGGTAATCCAGGAGTCCAGTTCCCTGATCATCTTCAAACACCTTTTGCACAGTTCCTGTAAGGACACCCCATTCTATTCCACTCAGGGTAATTTTCAGAACTGTGAGGTCTTCTAAAGGAGAGGAATGTGACTCTCCAGAATCCTTAACAGGGCCACTTCCAATTATCACTTCTTTTTCCTTCCCATTGTCCTTTGTTGTAGGGACTAACTGATTGTCACTCTTTGTGTTCTCCTTTTTGACCCATGACATAACAATTCCTTTTTCCTCTCCTTTTAATTCTGTCATATAATCTGTAATCATGATTTCTGCTGAGATCATATGTTGAGCAGGCTTATCTTTCTCTTCTGTCACAAACGGGTACAGCTGTACATCCTTTGCATCGGAGAGGACACATGCGCTATCCTGCATTACTTCAATGGGTAACACATTTTCAGACACAACAGGGGTGAATAACTGGCCTTTTCTGCAATTCTGTGCTGACTCATACACAGTCTCAGGTGCCAGTAGCTCTGGCAGACTATCAAAAGATGCTACATGGTACTGGTACTTACATGGTAGTTCTGTTCCACCCAAGTCGCCAAATAGGAGGATCTCTGCTAGTACTTTCTGAGTACTCAGAGGTACAACATCCTCACCAAACAGTTCTTCTCCAGCCTCCCCCAAGATAGTAGCTTGGGCAGCTGTGTATAAACCAGTGGGATTGACCTCCCCCTGTTGGTTACGGTGGTCAGCGGGAGCAGAAGAGCAGTTGTAGGTTATGATACTCTTCCTTAAACAGGAGGGCAAAAACATTTCTCGATAAGTGCTTGTCCCAAGGGTGCTGTCTTGGGAGTACCCTTGATCACGCAGCATAAAATCACTGTCCTCCAAATCAGCAAAAGAAAACAGGTAGCACAAATTCTCGTGTGGCTTTGGACTAATGCCCCTCAATGTTTCTGTTCTTTGGTTGGCTTCCCCCTGATTACCAGATTGAGAAACCCTTTTTTTAGTATGTGACAAAAGAGATTGTAATTGGCATTTCTCAGTATTTATTCGATAACACTGATCCTGCCACATTTCAGTGTCAGTGAGTCCTTGTAGCCATACCTGGTCCTCTGCTTCTTCAAAACTCTGTTGCAGACATTGCATTTGTCCCCAGAGAGGTATGTGGGGACCTAAAGTGAGCATCCATTTCCTATAGACACTAAAGGCATTGATGGGATTCTCCTGATCCTTTAAAAGACGTTGGAGGATATCCTTATGCGTGCAGTACAGGTACGGTACACCTCCAATCTGACATTCTACAATCAATTCCTCCATGCTCATTGTTTCCAGTGGGTCTGTGGAATCCTCTAATGGTGATGATTCAAGGATTAAATTTGTGGGGGGCTCCTCAAGCATCTGCCTAGGTTCCAGCAGCCTATTTTGGTCCTTGCTTCCATCTATCTTGGTTGCCAAGCACATATCATACAGGTACTGTTGATTATGGTTGTAACTAGATTTTCCCCTAGCCAGATCCTGCATAGTACAAATAACTTCATTTGTAAAATCATACCATCCTGGTTCCTCCCGAAATTTCCAAGCACTCGCTTCCTCTTTCAACATTAGGAACACATCCAACAGGTTCTCCAATTTCTCCTGTAGACTGGCTCCTTTCCACGTAATAATCTTTGGGCACGCCTCGTCCCAATAATCAAAAATGTGCTGCATTGTGGTGGGGTGGTGCAACACATCCATATCTCCATCCTGCAGACACTCCCACAGTCCTTCATCCCAGTACTTTCTCCTGGTTGTACTGGACTGTATCATCCCTTCCTTTGGGAACTTTTTCAACAATGGGCTGTGATCTGCTCTGCTCTTCCCAGAGCTCACACCCATTTTACTTCCAGGGGTCACCTCACTGTGATTTCCCCTCCTTGAGACACGGTTCCATCTTCCGTTCTCCACTGGTGGGGTTTGCCTCCCCTTATCAAATTGGCACTTAGGCAGCATCTTCCCTTGCCTCTTGCTTTTGGTACTTGCAACTGTCTTTGGCAAGCTGGACATTATAGCAACTGGTTAACTACTGAGTTTTATATTGAAGGTGGTGTTGGTAAGCTATTGCACCTTTACTTTGCAAAGCCTTGGGTGTATCACGATACAACCCCCTGCACCCTACCTGAACATCAGGACTGTGTGATCCCACTGCTGCCACCAATTGTGATGATACCAGGATGTTAGGGTAGGAACCCAGAAGAAAGTCCTGGTATCAAGGGGTTCAGGATCAAACAGGCAAAGAAAAGTTGTGGGTACAACGGTATCTTTATTACAGCTCACTGCAAACAATAGCTTATATATATCAAACCATAATTCAAACAACACCCAGTGTTCACCAAACTTCAACCATCACCCAGTAACACCCAAGTGTTCAATAACCCCAAATTGTTTATAACGAAAATAGGTTTTCTTTACCAGTCCAAGTTATAGGGGAAGGATGATGTCCATGATTAATAGAATAAGCCAGGCAGAGCAAACAAGTCAGCAAGTCCAGGAAAAGCTTGTAATCTAATAGCCACAATACTCCCAGGTAAAATCCTCAGCACACGGGCAGCAGCCGAAACTCCAACGCCAGTAGCTTCTAGAAGCAAAAATCCCACACACACCCAGAAGTCTCTCCTGCAGGTCTTCTTAAAGGGACAACATTTCCCATGTGTGGAATCCCTCCCTGCAGGGTTATCCACAGGTCACAGATGCTGGGATTAGCTGGGAGGTATGAGTGGGATGGAGATAGGAGTGGAGAGCTGTCCTTCCCTCATGGCTTTCCCTCCTGCTGTTTTGGAGACTAGGAGTCTGACACAGTTCCAGGGGGAACAATAGCTGCTCCAACCAGTTGCTGATTGACTTATTCCTGGTTAAGTAAGAGAGCCTCCCTGTTTTAACCCCTTCCAGTCATTTGTGATGTCAGAGGGGCTCCAGCTACTCTCAGCTTCCTGTCTGTAAGAGAGAGGTGATGCCTTGGTCAGGAAACAGTACATCCACCATGTTGTAATTCGATATAATGTTCAGATGAATACATGTAACCCACCTGGCTTTATTTAAGAATAATATGGTTAACTTAAGTCCATCTCATAGGTTTTTATACACACTTAGATTATGTAACAAATGAGGTTAATAAATTAAAGCAACCCAGTGTTCAGCTAAGCACAAGCAACTTTCATTCTAAGTGTTTAAAATGACAGTTGGGGAAAATGATGGCTGTCAGACCCACCGCATCACAGCGTGCCATTAGCACACAAATTGACACCATCTTAGAGTGCAGATGGGGCATAATTCTCGAACAAACATCACACAACGTTGAGTCACATATCAAATAATTTAATCATGTGCAGGTGATTGACTACACATGGGAATACGAAGCATGGGGAAGCCTATTTAACAAAGACCGCTGCAATCTTCTTTTAGCTATTGTCATCACAGGATGGTAACAGCAGAGTATATTCATTGAAAAAAATTGTTTTTTTTAGTTAAATAAAGCATTTTTTTTCTAATTGGAATGCCAGTCAAGTGAATATATTTTTGAAAAAAATATTTCTAGCATTTTTTTTTTACATTGTACTTATTCTTTTTGTTTTAACAAGTGGAACTGGAGGACAGAGTCAGGGCTTCCAGTTGCACGGTATGTGTGTGGACCAACGAGCCAAGTCATGTATGTGCAGGTGCAACAAAGACTAGCTGGCAAAGCAGTAAGACTACTCTTATCGCTACCAACCAGTATCAGCAGGCAGCTGAGTATCACTCAGCTGTTCTGGCCATATCTTTTGGTAAATTGCAGCGTTAACTGATTTTTTTTATTGCTGCTTTAAGCAACAATAGAAAATCATTTTTATTGCTGCATAATAATATATAGTGTATTAAATGAGGTTCTAGCTGCACAGTAAAAATATATAATGAGAGTCGGATCAGAGTAGAATTCTATGTGGACTATATGAATTACAGATGTAGAGAGAGAGGTAATATAATATTGTCTACGGATAACACTCCTTGACCAAAGACCACTAATAAGTGACGAGCATTGGTATTTAAATATACATGAGTAAAATTGCATACACCATAGCAAAAATCTATATACATGTCCTAAAACCCTGTACTACTGATTATAACATTACTGCTTAGTGCATTTACTGGTGGGCCCTCTATTCCCTCACACTCAGCTTTTTTTCTGCTTTTTATAAATCATACCTGCCAACTCTCCCTGAATGTCAGGGAGACTCCCTGAAATAGGGGTGATCTCCCTCACTCCCTGAAGAGTCTGGCATTCTCCTTGATGCTGAGCCAGTACAAGGCGTGGTTGGCTTCGCCATCTGTGACATGATAACAAAGTTCCAAAATTGTGTCCTATGTCCATGTATTGATGCCTATGGAGATGACATCCCAGTTCTTTTCCTCGCAATAGATAAGTGGCAGGGACGGGGCATAATGACGCAAATATTGTGTCATCTTAGTCCGCCCCCTGCTGTAATTGCCCACAATTGCGACAACCATTTAGGTGTTGGGGCAAAATTATGCGATTCGTCAAGCCATGTCCCCGCACGCCCACCTCCCCCGGGATCTACCTGAAGCCAACAAGGAAAGGTTGGCAAGTATGTTATAAATTCCATTTTTTGGCAGTCATATCCATCTGTATAAGTGATCTCCATTTTGAATATAGGAAATACACACATCCCAATCCACTGCTACATGTGAAATAGCAATTAAAAGAGAAGAAGAAAAAGCAACGTGTAATAAAAGATAACTATAAACTGCATCCCTACATTGTTTTTTCTGTCCTCTTCCCTTTACTTAATTTCGTCTTTTTTCTCATTCTCAGTTTTACATATAGAAAAATATAATGCAAAATGTGTTCCAAACATCAAAATTACACTATTGCTGGGTTTATACATTAAACACTGTTCAAAATCAAGCCGTTCATTTTTCAGCTTGAGAAAAGAATGTGTTTCCTTCTCTGACAGGCCCTTTCCCATCTCTAAATATTTTAGGTTCATGGACAGGTTGCTATCAATATTTATTTTAGTACAATGAGAATGACATTTTAAAAAGACATGTTATATTTAGTATCAGTGCCCACTGTGATTTTGAGATTGCCTATTAACCCAAAAAAAAATGAACATTTCTGCACTAAACTTTAACCTCTATATCCAAAGCTGAGATTTTTTCTTCAGAAAAAATCCTTTTTTTTATCTCAATTGATTTTGACCTCCAGGCTTTACAGCAAAGTACATGTCTTCTGTCTGGTGTCTGCGCTCATCTATATTGATAAAGATCACAGTTTGAAGGAAAGCTTAATTATTGAATATTGTTTAGCTGGAAGAGTAAACAACTCTGATTCCTTCTGTCATTACAAAGGGTTGTAAATGTATGTCCCTTGCAAGCTCCATGGATTTATTTGTTGAAATGATCTAAGAAAAAAAAACTTTTGAGCAAAAATAACAAGATACAACTCTATACACCACAAAAGCAGTGGAGCTGAAGCCTTCATTTACCAGAATCCTGTGTCAGAGTGGTGACATTGAGTGGGCAGTAGAGGTGAGGAGAGGACCAAATACAAAGACAAGGGCCAGGAAACAGGTTTCATGTGGCATTCATTAGAAATGCACCTACTTTGAGTCCAAAAATTACCTCCATTAGGGATTATGACTGCAAGTGTGGCTGTGTAAATACACACAATATAAAATCTTACTATCGTAAAGGTCTTGATAAATAGACCCCTAAAAGTGTAGTTCAGGAATTTAATAAGCTTGCTCGAAGAGGTGAATTTTCAGGAAAAACTTAAATATTTGGAGGCTAGAGGAAACGCCAAGTTGGGAAATCTTTTGAAACAAATGAAGAGATATATGTTGTTGCAGTTTTATTTATGGCATTGTATGTTAGCAGAAGTATTTTATATTGGATTTCAATAAAATACAGGCTACGAATGTAGGAACTGACCGAATGGAGCAGCAGTAGAAGAATGTTTTAGCAGGAATATTAGTCTAGATGGAAGATAAAGAGAATTAATTAATGTTTTTACAGTATCTTGTGTGAAATACATGCACATTCTGGAAGTGTTTCTTAGAAGTATGCAACAGGATTTTGATACAAATTGTATGAAGGGTGCATGCAGTGAAATATTTACAAAAAGTATCATGTTCACCTGGGAACAGTTTTGACCAAGAGATTTGCCAGAAACGCAATATTCTGATGCACATAAATTGACATATCAATTTATTTTATAGAAAATTGTTAAACTTGTCAAGTGCATTGAAAGGGGGTAATCAAAGAACTTTTAATGCCTCAAGAAATTCCACTACGGACATGGCAAGGAACTTAATTGCAGGGGATTACTACAACAGCTATCTTTAAATTGCCAAGCTACAAAATATACAGTGGATACAGTAATCACATATCAAAGTAGCGCTTTGAAGACACGATATAATTGATGAGAACTTTACAGGCAATGGCCCTCCATATACACCAAAGGAGTTATGTGGCACAATATAGGAATCAAACATACAACTGCTAGTCCATACTTCTTATTATTCACAAGGCGTCCGCAGCGCCGTACAGAGACAAACAAATTACAATACAATGGGAGACAGCACAGTACAGTAAACAGTAAGCACAGCAACTCAGTAAGCTCAATGCACAGCTAGAGAGGGCGGGGAAGGGGGAGGTAGGATCCGCAAATGACGGGGCCCAAGAAGGAGGGCGCGGAAGACAGGGAGACCCCCAGGGGGGAGGAGGAAGCGAGAGGGGATGTGGAGTGGAGCCTCGAGGAGGAGGGCTAAGTAGCTGGAGAGCAGTGTTAGAAGTGGTGGAAACAGGAGGAGATATGGCCCTGCTCAGAGGAGCGTACAATCTAAGGGGAGGGGTGGACAGACAGAGAGACGCAGGGGAGAGAGGGAGAGTAGGGGGACGGAGGCAGAAGATAAGGTAGGAAGTTAAGTGGGAGACAGAAAGGCTTTAAGAAAAAGGTGGGTTTCTAGGGCCCGTTTGAAACTGGACAGATATGGGGAAGTTCTGATGGAGGGAGGGAGCTTGTTCCAGTGGAGGGGGGCAGCGCGGGCGAAGTCTTGGATATGCGCGTGGGAGGAGGTGATCAGGGGGGAAGAGAGGCGACGGTCAGAGGCAGAATGGAGAGGGCGGGATGGAGCATGAATAGAGAGGAGGGTGGAGATGTAGGGCGCAGTGAAGTTGGCGAGGGCCTTGTAGGTGAGTGTGAGGAGCTTAAAGTGGATTCTGAAGGGGAATTGGAGCCAGTGAAGGGCTAGGTAGAGGGGGAAGACAGAAGAGGAGCGGCGAGAAAGGAAAATAAGCCTAGCGGCAGCGTTAAGAACAGATCAAAGGGGATCAAGATGAGAGTGGGGGAGGCCATTGAGGAGGAGGTTGCAGTAGTCCAGGCGGGAGATGATCAGAGAGTGGATAAGGCATTTGGTGGCATCTTGGGAGAGGAAGGGCCGGATGAGAGCGATGTTACGCAGCTGGAAGCGGCAGGATTTAGCAAGAGAGAGGATGTGGGGGCCAAAGGAGAGAGAGGAGTCAAGAATGACACCAAGGCAGCGAATTTGGGGGACAGGGGAGATAGAGGTGTTGTCGACAGTGATGGAGAGGTCAGAAGGGGATGAGGTATGAGAGGGAGGAAAAACTATGAGCTCAGTTTTGGCAAGGTTAAGTTTGAGGAATAGAGAGGACATCCAGGAGGAGATGGCAGAGAGGCAGGTGGACACCCTAGAGAGGAGGGAGGGAGAGAGATCAGGAGGGGAGAGGTATAGTTGAGTGTCATCAGCGTAAAGGTGGTAGCTGAAGCCGAAGGAGCTGATGAGTTCACCCAGGGAGGAGGTGTATAGAGAGAAGAGTAAGGGTCCCAGAACAGAGCCCTGAGGGACCCCGACTGGAAGGGTGGACGGGGGGAGAGAGACCCAAAGGTGGTGACAGAGAAGGATCGGTGAGTAAGGTAAGAGGTGAACCTGGACAGGACTAGGCCGGAGAGGCCGAAAGACTGGAGGCTGTGAAGGAGAAGGGGGTGGTCAATGGTGTCAAAGGCTGCAGAGAGGTCAAGGAGGATGAGAAGGGAGAAGTGGCCCCTGGCTTTAGCAGAGAGGAGGTCATTGGTGACTTTAGCCAGGGCAGTTTCAGTGGAGTGGAGGGGGCGGTAACCAGACTGGAGAGGATCAAGGAGGGAGTATTCAGAAAGGTAGGAGATGAGACGGCTGCAGACGAGCCTCTTGAGAATTTTGGAGGCAAAGGGAGAAGAGATATGGGGCGATAGTTTGAGAGAGAAGTGGGGTCGAGATTAGGTTTCCTAAGAATGGGGGATACGAGAGCATGTTTGAAGGAGGAGGGGAAGATGCCAGTGGAGAGGGAGAGATTAAAGAGGTGAGTGAGGTGGGAGCAGGTGGTGGGGGAAAGGGAGCGAAGAAGGTGGGAGGGGATGGGATCCAGGGGACAGGTAGTGGGGGGGAGGATGAAATGAGAAAGTGGACTTCCTCGCCGGTGGTGGGACAGAAGGAGTGGAGGGGAAGGTGGTTGGGGGGGTGGACGGAAGAGTGGGAGGGGTGGAAGAGAGAGTGGAGAAGGAGATTTCAAGTCGGATGGCCTCGATTTTAGAGGAGAAGAAGGAGGCGAAATCGGAGGCAGTCAGGGAGGAGGGAGGGGGGGAGGGGGCCAGGAGAGTGATGAATGTGGCGAAGAGGCGGCAGGGGTTAGAGGACTGGGAAGAGATGAGGGATTTAAAGAAAGATTGTTTAGCGAGTGAGAGGGCAGAGCTGTAGGATGAAAGGATTTAAAGTGAAGGAAGTCAGCCAGGGAGCGGGATTTTCTCCAGTGACGTTCGGCGGTACGGGAGCATTTTTGGAGGAAGCAGGTAAATTTGGAGTGCCAGGGTTGGGGTTTGGAGCAGCGGGGGTGGACGGAGTGGGCAGGGGCGACCGCGTCCAGAGCGGAGGTGAGGTTGTGATTGTAGAGGGAGACCGCCTGGTTGATGCAGGTCTGGGAGGAAAGGGGAGAAAGGAGGGTATCGAGAGAGGAGGACAGAGAGGCAGGGTCAAGAGCATCAAGGTTGCGTATGGACAGAGTAGGTTTGGGCAGGGGAAGGGGAGCAGGAGAAGAGGAGAGAGAGAAGGAGAGGAGATGGTGGTCGGATAGAGGAAAGGGAGAGAGGGAGAGTCAGAGAGACTACATAGGTAGGAGAAGACAAGATCAAGGGAGTGACCAAGGCAGTGGGTAGAGGAGGAGGTCCATTGGGTGAGACCAAGGGAGGAAGAGAGGATGAGCAGTTTGCTGGAAGCAGGGTAGGTGGGGTTGTCGATGGGGATGTTAAAGTCACCGAGAATGATCCATAAAGATATTTCCATCAAATGGTCTAGTATAAAAATAAGTAACTATTATCAAGACCATCTCACAAAGTGCAAAGACAGCAGATTTCTGAATGACAGAAACACACCAATTGATGGGACGTTTTTATCTGCTCAATTACTAATAGGCAGAAGCTCACAATGATCCCAGGGAAATTACTGCCAGAAAGAGTTCCTTTGCAATATACACATAAAGAAAAAGAAAAGGCTCCAGAAGACACAGATCAAGTACTTAGAGAATAAGAAATAAGATACAGAACAGATAGGAAATATTGACTAGTGTTAACTGTGGAAAGGAACACAACAATCTTACAATCTCAGAATGCCAACTGGTATACAGATAAGGAAAGGCCAGATTCATCTGAAACCCAGAGAGACCGCTAATGTCCTTTAAAGTCATGAAACAAGTGAAGACAAAGAATAATTACCATAAAACAACATTCCTTAATCAAGTGAAACCAACTAGAATGAGGACAATGTCAAATAGGATAACATCAGGCACATAGTCAGGTTTTATCCAGTCATCTTCCAAGACATAGCACAAGCTGGCAAAGTCCGCACAGAAGACTTTGAAGGATGACTTCTGAAAACTTGTTCACCCACAGCTTCTGCAGCCTGTAAACTCCAGTTTGGTATATGGGCCTCTAGGGCTCCCTCAGATTGGTGTAGTATATTTTTGAACCATTTGCTTGCAGTTGTTGCTGTATTATGAATGTCTGACAAAGAATGCAGATAAAATAAAAGTTGTTCAGCGCACAGAGACAAGTTACAGTCTGTGAGTATTTGAAAAGCAATACATGTAGTAGCCTTTAGTCAAAGGTCCACACACTGGATTTTCTGAGCATAACACTAACTCATGCCAACACTGACAGGTGAAGGTACTCAGCCTGTCAGTGGCCTCACTGCAGAGCTAGTTGTGCTGGTCCGCATGGAAAGTACTATAGAGACAGGTTTACATAGACAATGTGAATATTTTGGGAGTTTTCTAAGAAACACTATCTAAGGACAAAATGTAAAAAAGCCACTGTAAACAGAGAACAGACACCATTAAATGAGAGCCATGGAAACTGGACAAATTAGAGGTTATATATACTCAGGTCAACCTCTGGTCACTTCATAGGCAAAGAACAAACAAAATATAGTTCTCACCAAATGAACTGAGTTCAGTGCAGGCAAAGATGCTCTTTTATACGAGAGTTTTTGCACATAAAGGGCTCTTGGTAATTCTGCATTCAACAAATATTAAGAGTGAAAGAAAAAGTAGACTGTAAAAGGGCTAAGGAGCACAATAACTTCCAAGGAAGCCTGGAAAAAATGCTTATTATCAATGAGCAGATGAAAACTTACATTATATTTACAAATTGCTAAGCACCATTTGATTTCACACAATAGTAACTTTCTGCCACGCAGTGAGGGAAATCTGGTGCAAAAAAATAAGGGTTATATTGCCCATAGTAACCAATCAGAT
The DNA here is from genome assembly GCF_038048845.1 of Mixophyes fleayi. Classification (NCBI taxonomy): domain Eukaryota; kingdom Metazoa; phylum Chordata; class Amphibia; order Anura; family Limnodynastidae; genus Mixophyes; species Mixophyes fleayi. Next base: position 56,534,764 of record NC_134410.1, on the reverse strand, counting down.
GCTTGCATTCATTTATTCAGCTGTGCTATAAAAATGACATTTAGAATCGAAATCTGGTTCCTAGTGATGCAATATCACATTTCTCATTTGCACCAGTTTTTATTAATGTTACTCTTTGCTTTCATGTGGAAGAGAAATTACTTTTATTTACACTAAACATTCATTGAGAATTTGAAATGTTTGAAATGAGTTATGTAACTTATTTCATGTCTCATGTCTCTATTCATGTCCGGAGATCAATAGTGTTTTTTTAAGAATGGTCCTGATAACACATTTTTTTTCTGAGCAGAAGAAATGCTGGTGTATTATTATTTCCTTATAGAACCAGTCATGCCACATTAAGTCAAAGGCTTTTTCTGTCAGTTCAGTTATGCAGCAGTTTCAGACAAAACAAAATTACGGCCCTTACTTGACCTTGTATTCTGTGGTCTGGAAAGCTTTTCTCTTGCTTATTACACTTCCAATGAAAAGGTTTTTTTTTCCAATTTACAACAATTTAACAGTTTAGCTGGACAGCTTTGGCTTTTTCTATCATTGCTTGTTGAGTATATAAATGTTTAATGCTGCTGGATGGGAGCAATGAACTCATTGCAAGAGATTGGTTTTGAACATCTGGCAGAAAAAGAGCATGTGAGTAAATATTTTTTCAAAGAAGCATTAACACATAAACATACACAATGAGATAATATGCATGTAGCTGTCTACTGCACAGTGTGTGAATGTCATTTTAACTCTTCTGTAATTTTCCTCATTAGAGAGTTGAGCACTATTGGTTGACATTTATACATAATATATATTTTTTTAATTCCAGACTTATTTTGTGGCCCCACTGTGTTGCCCTGCGAGGGAAAAAGAATACATGTTATTTGTCTTATTAACATTATTAATATGATCATTTATTTATATGCGCTTACATATTCCTTAGTGCAATAAAATTTGGAACAAACACAGTCTGGGTGTAAAACAAGATTGGGGAGTAAATGTATCAAATCTTGTAAAAAAGGAAAAGTAGAGGTGTTGCCCATAGCAACCAAAGAGATTCTAACTAACATTCTCTAGAATAGTGATGGGCAACAGATGGCTCTAGGGCTGCATGTGCCCCCCGTGCCTTCACCTGCGGCTCCCAGATCCTGCTTTATTGTCAGATTTGTTAGCTATAACTTGTAACACTTGTTCAAAATGCCTGCTGATATGTTATTATAGTTTGAGGTCTCTTTATTTGATTACATTTATTGTTTTAACTTATTGCTAAGAATAAAGGTTTATGTATGGTCCTTTTGAAGTATATCAGGTTGCCCATCTCTGCTCAAGGATCTACTAGATAAATGATAGTTAGAATCTGTTTGGTTGCTATGGGCAACACCTCCAGATTGCAAAAAGAAGAAATGTAACTTTTGTGTTAAATGTGTAGCAGGCTGGTAATCAGGTAGAATAGCCTAGGGAGCGAAAAAGAGTTTTTCAGTTATATAAATTCTTTCAGGGCTCATTCACACCAGTCTTTCTTTTGCAATTTTTATGGGTTAATAAAAGCATGAATAGTTTTAAATTATAATGTTACACTTAAAATGTTAGCCCACAGCATGCTCTGTTTCTCAGTTGTGAAAGCACACTATCAGTACAATATATTATATTGTTAAAAGCACACTGGAATGAAAGTAAATGGACCATGCATTAACAAGCATCACTGAAATGCATCCAAACAGTGTGTTAGTTTTCATAAATATTTAACCAATCTTGAAGTACCTTTATGTATTTAAAGCAGCAATCCCACATAGTAGGGTTTTTCCCCTTTAAGGAGCAAGTTAACTGCCTTTAATCATGGTCATTATTCTTAACTATCCTCATACTAATCATTATCTGCTTTTCAAAATCTCTCTAGAGGGCAGACATGTATGGTTGCCAGTCACACAAAATCAGATTCCCAGCATGTCTTCTGAAGGTAGAGGGGGGATAAGGTGGATGACATGCAACAGATCTCAGAAGGGCATTCCAAAGCCTCTCTGCACAGTACATCATGTGCCATGCAACTGTGGTCACCATGGTAGTCCCATGGCACTGTGAAACCATGCAGAATTATAAATAATAAATAGCAGTCTGAAGAAAGAAACTAATATAAATGGTAATTATTAAGATTCTTCTTATAGCCTGCCACAGTTATTTATGTTACAAAAAATAATATTCATTCATGGGATTGCTGATATAAACTTAAGTTTTTTGTAAAAAATTACAATACATTTTAACTATAGTAATTTAGTGTATATGCTATTCAATGTACAGTAAGGAAACTCTTTTGTCTTCACTTTATGCACAAACCCTTTCTTCCATTTAATCACGGGAAGATGAGCTTCCTCAGTAGATACATTGTACTGTACTTCTACTAAATACTGCCCATGTAATCCCTCTATGCAGTTCAATGTCACTGCTCAATCTCCTTCCCCCTCTATAAGCTTTCACTGTATGAATATTTGAGAATATTTGATAGATTTATTTACTCTACTCCTTTAGCCTTCCCTCGTGCAAAGCCAAGCTATTTTTTTTATCCTCGTCAGATGAGCATTCATGTGGGTGATTGGTTCTGCCTTACTTAACTAATCCAGGAGCTCCAGTCTGAATTTTGAACAGACAAGGTATGCTGAGAGCACATGTACTGACTTTCTAAAGTAAAAAAACAACTATTAGACACTAATGAAGCAATTACAAGGCAGATAATACGATATGTAGACTGGCAAAGAAAGTACAAAATTAAAACTTAAATGTCCCAAGGTGTTTTCAAATTTAGGATCCAACTGATAGTTAGTATATTCAATTCCTATATACAGACAATCTAATTATCTAAAGCAAGGGGCTATGCATATTTATTGACTTACTTCAAAGAAATGCTGAAATGGTAATTAAAGTGTACCTGCAAGGTTGCACATTTTAGTTATCCTCCTTGATACCCTAAATGAAAATATATTTTTTTTCATGGCAGAAACCACAAATTATCCACCTGTTTGGCCAGCATAGACCTGACCTATTATATAAGCAATACCCTATCCTATGCAGCCCTTCCCATCCTGTGCTTTCCAAGCCCCTTCCCTCTTCTCCCATAATCATCACCATTTATGTATGGTCATTTACATCACTGTTTATAAGCTCATTTGTTCGTTTTCTATGTAAAATACCCAATCATAGAGTTGAATGTGCACACCTAAAATGTATAGTTTTGAATGTTATATTTTACTGTAATTGTACTTTAATCTTAATTGAAAATAAAACTATTTTGAAGAAAGAAACTACCTATCAATTTTATCAGCTCACATCCTACTACCACTAGCAATAAGCACCATTTTTCATTTACCCCTTAATGCTCAGGGTACTGTGTAGGTTTGGGACCAAACACATTTTACATTTTGTTCTATGTGTAGATTAAAGAGCAATACATTTTTTATGTGTTATTGCATCATAGTGAATTTTATATTGTTTTTTTTCATGACAGATAGCTTTATTTTAGTAACGTTTTAAATAGTTTTTACTGTTGCAAATAACAGCTATTGACATAAACTTCCAGAACAGATGACAGAGGTCTTCGCCTCTAGCAGCCACCTGTCCTGTAGAGCTCGTTGCACTCATAGGTACTTGAATGCCCCCAGGTCTTAACTCTTAGCGTAGAGGAAGCTTTTATACAATATCACAGCATGTAGATAGGAGGCAGGAGCAGCCTGTTCTGCCCTCACTATAACTTCCCTTTGGCCTGAATATAATCAGATAGACAACATAACCACTCCTACTTTAAAGTTGTTTATTCAAGTAGTTAAGAACGTAATAATTCAAGTGGTAAAACTGTAATACAGAAATGGTGGAAGACATTTACAACATGAACAGATGCAATGTAATGCAAACATAAAAAACATAGCAAAAGTGCATAACTAGGGAGCAATCTTACCATTGATGATGTGCTAAGGGGAGAGATATACTGCACCTCTTACTTCTTAGCATGTAATATCTAAAATGGAGACTTTCTGTAATTACCCATGGTGCACTGAAAACTAAACTACCCTGAGAGTTAAAACCAGACTGGCCTCTAGGTGGAGTTTACACAAATGACATGCATATGTAAATATAAAAATGCTGAAGGCATAACACAGCGAGCAGGGAAATCCAAACAACAAATTCAAAAGTCAGGGCAGTCAGAGTACAAACAGTACCCAGAAACAAGCTGTAACAACGCTTACCTGTCCTCGCTTCAGCACCGGCAGCCGCCCTTCCGGGTTCGCGGAGGGGAGGTCACTTGGCTCCCCATCGGATCGCTCATGCAACCCTGAGGCGGGGAATTCAAAATAAAAAGGAGGATCTGACATCATACCTGTGTCATATCAACAGGTTAGTCCTCCTGACTCTGTCCTTGTGTCTCCAGAAGCTCTGTTGCTATTATCCTGTGTTCCTGTCCTGGCTCCCAGGTTACCTGCATCTTTGAATCCTCATCTGTGTACCGAACCAGTCATTCTGTCTCTCTCAATGTTTACTACGGGTAATAGCTCCAGTCAAAAGAATTCTTACTGAGATTCCTGTTCCTACTGAGATTCCTGCTCCTTATATTTCTTTTTCTGATGTATTCAATGAAGAGGAGGACTCCAAACTACCTCCGCGCTGCCATTTGGATTGTGCCATCAACTTACTCCCAGATAAGAACCCCACTCGAGGACGAGTTTATCCTATCTCTAAGCCTGAATCTTTGGCCATGTCCATATATATTGAAGACAATCTCAAGTGAGGGTTTATTAGAAAGTTTTCTTCTCCAACAGGAGCTGAATTTTCTTTGTCAAAAAAAAAGGACGGAGGCCTGCGTCCATGCATTGATTATAGGAATCGTAATGCAATCACTATTAAAAATAGATACCCTGTACCTTTAATCTCTGAGCTTTTTGACAAGTTTAAAGGAGCATTTGTGGAGTTTCTATGTTCTCCCCGTGTTTGCGTGGGTTTCCTCCGGGTGCTCCGGTTTCCTCCCACACTCCAAAAACATACTGGTAGATTAATTGGCTGCTATCAAATTGAACCTAGTCTGTCTGTCTGTGTGCGTGTGTATGTTAGAGAATTTAGACTGTAAGCTCCAATGGGGCAGGGACTGATGTGAATGAGTTCTCTATACAGTGCTGCGGAATCAGTGGCGCTATATAAATAAATGATGATGATGATGATGAGCATCAATCTTTTCCAAACTAGATTTACGAGGTGCCTACAACTTGATCCGGATAAAAAGGGGAGATGAGTGGAAAACAGCATTCAATACTCATGATGGTCATTTTGAATATTTAGTTATGCCCTTGGGGTTATGTAATGCGCCAGCTGTTTTTCAACACTTCATGTATGAGATTTTCCAGGACATGCTATACCGTTTTGTCATAATTTACACTGACGACATACTCATTTACTCCCCAGACCTAAAGTCTCATAGACAACATGTGTCTTCAGTTCTAACTCATCTCAGGCAATGTAAATTATTTTGTAAAGTTCCGAAATGTGTCTTTGAGAAAGAGACCCTTCCCTTCCTAGTGTTTATTATCACTGGTTCTGGTCTTCAAATGGTCCCAGTAAGATTGCAAGCTGTTCTGGATTGGCCTCAGCCTGTCGGACTTAAGGTTATTCAATGATTTTTAGGTTTCGCTAACTTCTACAGGCAATTCATTCAAGGGTTCTCCTCTCTTGTGGCACCTATCACTGCTCTAACCAAACGCTCTGTCAAATCTAAAACTTGGCCACCTGAAGCAATTAGAGCCTTTTCCCTTCTGAAAGAAGCCTTTACCACAGCTCCAGTGTTGCAGCAACCAGATACCTCTCGTCCCTTTCAGCTGGAGGTTGATGCCTCCTCTTTCGGAGTGGGAACCATTCTCTCTCAAAGGTTGTCCATGGGGAAGATTCAACCATGCAGATTCTTCTCTCGAAAATTTTCTATTGCTGAGAAAAATGATGGGATAGGAGACTGCGAGCTACTTGCCATCAAATTATCATTAAAGGAGTGGAGACACCTTCTAGACGAGGCTTTGTTTCCTATAGTCATGTATACTGACCATAAAAATGTATTGTATTTACAGTCTGCCACGTGTTTGAACTCTCGTCAGGCCAGGTGGTCCTTATTCTTTTCATGATTTAACATTTGCATAACCTTCAGACCCGATTCTAAAACAAGAAGGCCCATGCCCTCTCCCATTCTTTTCATTCTACAGACCTGGAGGAATCAGACAAGTTAAAACCTATTTTAAATCCTGAATGTATTTTGGCTACTTCTCCCACTAAACTAGTAATCCCTAAAGGGAAACCATTCATACCTGCACACCTCCGTGGAAATCTTCTTAGATGGGTGTATGCCTCTTGCTTTGCTGGCCATGCTGGAATAAAAAAAAACAAGATTTGATTACACGAACCGGCTTGTATACCAGACTACTCTCCTGTCATATCCTGTGTACCGCTGCCATCTGACCTGTGTACCGAACCGGCTTGTATCCAGACTCTCCTCCTGCTCTGTTCAGACTGTTGTTTCCTGCCGTTTATTGAAGACTACAACAACTTCAAGGTACCTAACTACTACTTATATTATATTGTCAGTATCTTCCATTTCACTCACGTCTAGGGACCAAACCAAGGACCGCGACCTGCAGTCCCCTTGCAGCCCTCTTGCAGCCAAGTCCATCCCATCTTGCAGTGGTTCTGGGTGAAAACCAGGGAGCTGTCAGACTCCGCGCCTTGCTAGGTCTGCGCAAATTTAGACTGAGTGTATCCCGAGTGTGACACAAGCCAGGTGTCACAACAGGAATCAGTCAGCAAACGGACAAAGTGTACACAGGATAAAGAGCAGGTATGCAAATGAGAGTCTCAATGCTATAGCACCAATGCCATGGCGCCAGGGGAGTAATTAGCTGCAGTTGGCCAATAATTAAAAATGATTAGTTCATACATTTGTGCATGCCCCTGGCTGCCCTCATGCTGCACACAGAGAAAAAGCAGGAGTGACATTCCAGTCATCATGGTGACGGCCGGGACGCAGTCTAAATGTAAACAGCGAACTGCCACAACTCACGGCTCCACCGTGATTTGTGATATTTATTTTTTAGGTTTATAAATTCTAAATTATTTGAAAATAGTACATCAAAATATACATTTTTAAGATTACTTCTAAATATGTGTCAATTATCTCTTTAATATTTACTTTTTCTTTCGCTTCCACATTTTACAATTTGACTACATTTTTTTCTATTTTTTGCTTTCAATATTTTTTATTGACATATCTCCCACTAGATTAGAAATTGGAGGAAACTACAAACATATTTACATTTTTACAGCAACTGTTTATTTTTCTACCTGGATCTACCATACTCTAGCTCTACTTAGAGTCAGTAGTTCTCACTTCTGCAATGGACTCCAGTGACCCTGTGATTACTGTGAGAACACGGCATGCAGAAGTACATTCATACTGGTTGCTGACTGTCTCCCTGTCCTTACCAGCCCAACTTCAAGGTCTGCAGTCACACTTATTGGCATGTGGTTGCCATTCCTATGCATCAAAGAGATTGGGTGCATTGATTGCTATAAAAGAAAAGAGGATTTTTTTACTTGCATTAATACCATTTCTCTGATTCCATAAGGGGGTCACTGCTTACCTTGGATTATAGAGGACTCATGCTGGAGTAGGCATTTAGTTTGATTCTTGAAAACTGTTTTCAGTATTTTTACTAACAATGTCCCACTGGATTGAACAAAAAGAATACAAAAACGAATATAACCAGTCTTAACGGAAATCACACTTAACCACACTTAACCATGCAACAGAGTGCAAAAGGTAACTCAAAGACACTGCCCCCCAAATGGAATAAGAGAAATTTAGGTTCCAATGAGCTAATGGTGGAACATAAGACAGCTGGACATGTAGAACACTCTGCAATAACATCTGAATTTACATAATAACTGTCAGTTTCTTTTGAAAGAAGACTGACAAGGCCAAAACTCTCTGGAATTAATAGTATTCCTGCTCAGGAAGTCTAATTCCCAATTTTCCACTCCCGGGATGAATACTCTATAAGTCACTGGAACATATAATTTCATCCAGCACATAATCCTCATGGTCACCTTTATTTTTAGGGAGCCTCGGGACCCCCTGATGATTTATGTATGCCACAGCATTGGCGTTGTCCAACTGGATGCAATTAGCCATGTCTCTTAGGAGTTGTAACAGAGTTCTGAATATGTTTGGGGTGTGTTTTGCCTCCTCCTGGGACCAAAGTCTTTGTAGCCAGAGATTCAGAGTAAATGTTCCCAAGAAGGCTGGAATCTGTGTTTGCTATGGTCCAGTCCAAGAGGGAGAAGGGACAACCCTTTTTGAGATTTTCTTTCCTCAGCCACCAAAGCAGTGACAGACAGATCTGTGAAGAGAGGGTTGGACCTGGACCAACTGACTAGAGTTTTAGTCCTTGTCCTCAAGTGAAAGCATGGGAATTGCACTGCTTTGAAATAGGATTCCATTTTCCAAAGAGATTGCACCTGTCTTTGATTGACTAGGATTCTTTTTATGGTAAAAATACTCTCTGAAAGCTAGTGTTGAAGAAGAGAACCATAAAAATCATGGATTGAGCTGGAATGGGGTGTGACTTCTGATATAGTCACCCAGACATGAGATTCCAGTGCCTCTGCTGTTTTCTGCATATAGGTCAGAAGAAGAGATGCAGATCCTGTCTTTATCAGAAGGTCATCAAAGTATGAAACAACAGTTATGCCTATTGATCTTAAGAGGGCTGCCATGACCGCCATTATTTAGGTGAAGACCCTTGGTGCAGTACAGATCAGGCAGTTCACTGCTTCACTGAACTGTATGTGAAGATCTATTACAACAAATCTGAGGTACGAATCTGAGGTTGTCGTGCTCCTTTCTCCATACCATTGATGACAGATGTTAAAGACTCTATCTTGAACCTATCCACTCACAGATAAGTATTAAGGGATTTTAGACTCAAGATGGGCCAAAATGTCCAGTCCGGCTTTTGTACAAGTAATAAGTTTGAGTAAAATCTAAGGAATGGATGGCTGTATAGCCAATCTTCTTTTCTTGGAAGGGCTGTGGATAAAAAATGCTTGGCTAGAGGCCCCAAGAGGTCCATGATATAACCTCTTTCTATGACCAAGATGTTCAAAGAGGATCTCATACATTTGTTCTGAAAGAGCAAGAGGTAGGCTCTTTTCTGGGTGGGGAAAAAACTCATAGTCTGCTTTTCTACAGACTGGGGACTGAATGTTTTTCTAACAAGGTCTGCTTGCTCCTTTGGTGACCCCCGCATGTGGCAAAGGACAATCCTCTTGTTCTTTCAGACAAAGAAAAGGACTGAAATATTTGGCCCTTAGGTTTCTGAACATTGATTTTGAGGAAAGAGCTCTTTCCACCTGTGGCCTGAGAAATTCTGTCCAGTTCCAGATAAAAAAGGACACTCCCTTCAAAGGGTGCAATAGTCTTCTTGCACTCTGCACCTGCTTCCCCGGATCTTAAACAGAGTGCGTGCCTGACTATCTCAACCATGTCCAAGATCCTGGACTGGCTAAGACTCAGAGCAGGACAGGCTAACACTGTATTTTAAATTAGGAGGTGTGTAAATACTAATGTATTATTGCATTAAAAAAGTACAGGCCATTTTAATATTTTTAGTTCTGTTATATAGGTTATAATGAGGAACACCTATCTTTCTCTGCTGCCTATTTGTCATACTTGGTTTTCCATCTTTTTGTGAACCATGCTTAATTTTCAAATCTTCAGTTCAACATATTTTTGCTGGGAATAATCAAGAAAGAAACTTTTAGCAAAATGACCTGCCTGTTAGACATCAATTGTATATAGGGAATTTATAAATAAACCACTGCCACTATAAAAATATAAACATAGTGTTGCATCTCATGTATAGTGGCAAAATTGCACATAGCAGTATTCCTTGTCTGGATAATAATATTTTAGTTCTTTAATTGTCTGTATGCACAACTGTATAGCATAAATAGCCGTGAATTATTAATATGTACTATATATTTGCAAACTGTCAGAAGATTCTATGCTTTTGTCATATTGCTGCAATCACATTTAAATACTGCAGCACTTTGACCCCCGATCATAAAGGCCAGTTATTATTTTTACGACTGTTTGTTAATCAAATAAGCATTAATAACCTTGAGTAATCTATAACATGTCCATGATATGTGCAGTCCATAACATCACATTGAGCAAGCATGCATTAGAATACTAAGAATGAAATCATAGGTATTAATATTTATGAACTGGAGCCTCTGGATGTGATGGGAGAGGATTATCACACAATTACAGATCATTAAAGACAGTAAGGGTCATTTAAAGATCACAGTGTATTTGTAATGAGAAAAAAAATGAATGAAATTTGAAATGCATATTAGAGACTCCTCTAAATTCTCTGTACTTACTACAGTGTTGAAAATGTAACGTTTTAAAAAATATTTTCTTAGTATCATGTTGTGCTTATGAATAATAAGAAAATTGGGTTAGGTTCTATAGCATTTTTAGTGGTATAGAACAGGTGCATGGTATTTAAATGAGAATTAGATTTTTTTCAATTTAATTGTTGCTATATAAGAGACAAAAAAAATCTGTTCCTTTCAAAAATACAATTACATACTGTATACTACCACTTAACTAAAATAGAACTACCACTTTAAATATTCTCTCTTTTTTTTCTTGTATTGTTTATTAACCCTTTGAGTGCTAAGGAAGAATAGGATTCATCCCCTACAGGACCCCGTAAAGTGCTAAGGAAGAGTACCTTTCATCCTCTGTATTTAAGAGGTTAAAAAACCCACAGATCACTTCCCACTGTGATCTGTGGGTTTTCTTTTTTTTTTTTCCTGCATTAGAAACGTGTGTGTGTGCACATGCACAGTCCATTAAAGTCATTATGAACTGCGAGGGGGTAGGTGGTGGCTCTTTTACAGCATCTACCCCCCAATCCCTGACTCTTAGAATGCTGGTGGTACCTCTGTTTGAAAAGAGGGAAATCTCTTCTTTTCAATGGCTTATTTATTGGTGGCTGATCATATTTGATCAGCAGGCATTAGATAAATATATGATGAGCCCCAAATTGCTCAGCTGAGGGATAAGAAAAGCCTCAGGAGTAAAGGGGTGAAAATAATTCCCATAATATTTATTGTTCCCCTCCTGCTATCCAGTGCTGATCAGTGCTACTGCAGATTCTACAATACTCCTGAGTCCTTGCTGGAAGCCGCTATTCTTACTGGTTTTATTAGCACCAACATTTTAATTAGAATTTTTGCTTTCAGCAAGGAGTGTATTCAGCAATTGACTGACAAGAGGATCAAACATACTAAGCTTTTTGTAATTGGTAAGAGGGACAATGTAGACAGAAATGTTTTCCAAATTTGACCAATGAAGATGATTAATGTTAGTAATAAGTGGTCTAGTTGTGTAACAACCCCTAATATAAGTTTTGAGTCTGACTTCTGCCCATGACCGTTCTCATGATCAAGCTGCGTGCCACTCATCCAGGAACCATGCTGATTGACAATGAGGTTGCGACAGATAAAAGGGGTTTTCACTGACTGATGCTACAGGATGTATATAGTGATGTACATCTCAATTCTCTAAATTCAAGAACACTATTGCAGGCATGACAGAAGTAGTTATCACATCTGGTCAAGATTATAAGTAGGAGTTAAATATCTTTGCTGTTGATTCTGACCATTAACATAAGTTAAATCTAACTAAGAGTCCAGAGTCACAGTGATTCTGGTCCACTTTCTGAGGAGATAGTAGTTCCAAAGGTGCACTATATTTAACATATTTTAACCTAGTAGTGGCTGCTAGATATGTGTGTAATTTTCTAAATTGTTATGCAGAATATTTTCCTCATTCTACATTTGAACTCGACATTTCTCACGTTGTGCCAATGGAATTTGGCCTTAAGTGTTCACAGTGCTACCCCAACCATACCACAAACTGAATGGATTGAGTGTCATTATGTCAGCTCTATTCACTGACTATACATTCTGGAAAATGCAAATTTACAAACAGTGCAGAATAGCAAAGCAAAAGTTGAAAATGAAGATTGAAGATCACTACCCACTTCTGTGAAATAGTCTGTGAAACTCGAGTCACATAAAATTTTCCATGATTTTACTCTTCTCTATCGTCCAAACATGCTGCAATGTCATAGCTAATATCAGACAATTGGCCCGCTATAGCTCTATGTTTATCTCCAAAATGACAGATATGCTGATAAGGGTCCAATAGAAATCAATGAGATCATTATCAGGAATGGTGAAAAATGTAGATGGGTCATTTTCTGACGTCACTAAGAGGCTGCAGGAAAAAATACATTCATCTATGTGTGTAGCTAATTTGAACAGTTTATTATCACCATTGTGACAATCTGGACTCTTGTTAGCCACATAAACTTCTTTAAAGTTCTAAAACAAGTAGCCCACACGTATATTAAAAATTATAATAACCACACACCTGTTACACTAGTGTGATATCTTCCCTTCCCTAGATGTTTTGCATCACCATTTATCTCATCATAATTCTGGGGTACCATATGACACCATGGGAGACTCCTAATCCAATTTGGAGGCTTTCAGTTAAACTCTCAGTGAACAACTGATGATAGTACATTGTTACATTTCCTGTTTACCAGGTACTATCTACTTAGAATAAGTTACTGAACCTGCTAAAGTAAAACAGTGAAAACAGTGCCAAAGTGAAACAATGGCTACTATGCAATTGAGGTAACTGCTTTATGTCTTAGCGCTTTATTGGAAGTCATTTACAACCCAACATTGCACTGTCTGCGTGTGCACTCTGCACACACTTAGGTTCAATCCCGCAATATACAGTCCCATTCAAATGCTTTTGCACATTGCATTTCATGGAGCACAAAGTACTGCCAACTTCCCTGTTTGGATTGCCCCCTTATACTACGTCCTCAGACAAAATTATCTTTTCTGATTTTGGAACATGTAATGCTCAACTGACAATTACATGGGCATTTTTGGATTTAGAATATGTAAGGGGACATTGCAGTCTTTAATTCAAGCTCTAAATGTAAGAATTTTGACATTTTAAATACATTGATTTACTGCTTTTATTGTAAGCACTGCTGGTGTGTATATCTATCTATCCATCCATCCATCCATCGGTCGAAGTGGGCCGTTGTATACTAAAAACATCCATTTCAAATTTTCTGACATTTTGAGATTGACATCTAATCCCTGATCTCTGCTATTTTTCTGTTCTTGTAGGTTGTAATCCTTGGCAAACACACGCGGGGCTACCACTATATGCTTGCAAACCTGGTAAGACCTTCTATTATTATGAAAACTATAGCTGCGTACTCCTTGTTTATTGACAATGTCTGAATTAATCATGTATAGAAAGGAAGTAGTGACAGGATCAGGAGACCTGAGAAATGATCTGGTGAATATAAGAATATAAAATATTACACTTCAACTCATATCAACAGTATTACATTATACTTTACTGTTGAAATGAGTTGGATCCTGTTGGATGTTATCTGCACAATCTTTTGAACTGCAATAAAATAGGGAATTGGCCAATTTGTCCTCTACTTGCTGGCGTAGTTAGGACAAATTAAACATTTTGTTTGTGCTTTATGTTAAAAATGCTTTTTGGTTACAGACATTTTCCCAGTATGTTTCCTAGCAGATGTTTAGTGCTGCAATACCTTACCTTTGGTCTGATAAACTGATGTTTCTCCTATACAAAATGTCACAGAGCTGTCACTTGCCATTTTAGTCTTTTGGCAGATGCACATCAAAATGTTCTTTATACAACAGTTTGGAATTGTGTCAAAACATGTGCAATCCAGACAATGAGCAGGGCATGAGGATGAACCCATACTGTACAGTGCTTTTACTGTTATTTAGGAAACTGTGTACATGAATTGTCAGAATGCATTTGTCCAAGAGAGAACTAGACCATAATGAGAAGGATAAAGAAGCATAAATGACATACTAAGCAATCCACTTCATAAGAGATCTTCCAAATGCTTTTTAAAAATGCTGTAAAAAATCATATGAATGCATTGGGTAAGGCTATATACACATTGGCACTAAAGTTATGTATCTGACATGGATCAATGCAGTTAAAGACTTATTTCAGTAGGAACGCAATGAGATGTTAAGAAGCATTTACATATGTCTTTCCACATGCTTTTGGTATGAACAAGCTTATTTCTTTCTGTTCTGTTACAGATGCATGTTGAACACAGATTGAACGCATTCGTAAAAGCTTCTAAACACATAAATTTATATGTGTTTTACTTAAATTTTAGCAAGTAATAAAAAAGGCATTGCAAACCCCATTGTGCGTGTATTGTTAATGTGATGTTTAATTTAATTTGCATGTACACTATACTGGCCTGTTGTTTTCAATAGTGTCGTGGTTATTTTATCTGTGAGCCCAAGTGTTTACAGACATATAAATACTAGTGAGTACCAATGTTTAAAAGAAGGAACTCACCTCTTTCCAACCAGGGTACCTTCATTTCTGTAAATTCCATGATGAGGAAGGGGGAGATCGAAGCTCTTTTAGAGCCCACCCTTATCCCCTGGCAGATAATATATTTATTAGTGGGTACAATTTAAGAGAAAGGACTCCCTTCTTTCCAGCAAGGAAACCTCTATTTCTCTATAAACCATGGACGATAATTCCAAGGTTTCTAAATAGTTAGCAGAATTTGCAGAGGTTCACTAATCATTATAGATATTTTAAGATTAATTTCCAATTATACATGATATCTAAAAGCACATGTTGGAGATATCTTCATTGGATACAGATTGACCCAGATATTTAATATTGACAAATCACACGCTACTTGCATACATCCTAATCATATAGAGTTGTCATGTTATGATAAGTAGTGATAGAGTTATATGCCTGCATAGAGTGTTTTGTACACATAATTATACAGACAGATGTCTACAAGTACAGATGAGAATTTTTAAACCGTTTCACATAATTTTCACATTTGGATGTGGAATTGTGCATGTTTGTCTGGTGAAATTTTGCTGTAATAGTTTCCTTTAGAAATTCCTACTCCTGCATTAACCACACCACAGAGCTGTTGTCATCTAAGCTTTGTGTATAAACTAAAGTTCTGTACAGTTCAGAATGTGAAATTTACAAATATAGCTTGGAATGCCATGCAAAATTCTATTCTTGAAATATTTTGTCACAATTTCGATCATCTCTACTTACAAGTTATTCCTCAAAAGCAAGGTTGTGGTTCAACTGAGCACTGGCTTGCTGAGCACAATTGCTTGCAAATTCTTACCTGGCTTGTCGTGCTGATCTTCAGATGCTCATTACCCCCTATATCTTGATCCTGTCCCAGTGCACTGGTCTTTCAGTTGACCATCTCTCATTACTTAACTTTTTCCTGTTATGGCTTGCGGCTATTGATATAAGCTTGCAGAACAGCAGTCAGAGGCCTTCACCTATAGCAGCCGCTTTTCCCATAAAGTTTTATATGCTCCAAGGTACTTGGATTACCCCAGGTCTTAAGCTCTTGCGAAGTGAAAACTTATGTGTAATATCAGAGCTGGAATGTAGGAGGTGGTAGCAAGAATGGATCGGGTTAGTCAAAGAAGGCCAAGGTCAGGGGCCTATAGCAAGCAGAGTAACAGGGACAGGCCAAAGGTTAGGGCTGGCAACAAGCAGGGGTATCTGTCAGGATCCCCAATATAAAAACCACTGAGAAATTGCAAATGGAACAAAGTGATTTTTATTTAACATGGGTTACACAGGTAAGTGATGCAATAAGTGATGCGGCATGAAAAGTCAGCAGTATATGGCTGTTATAGCAAGGAGATGACACAAGGTGCAATAATCTGCAGATCCATACAGAGGAAATACTGGAGACAGGATGTAATGGTATTCGTGGTGTTACCACTAGACAGTGGAGATGACACACAGGATGCAATAGCCTGTGAACCGATACACAGGAGATACTGGATTAAGGATGTGAGGGTCTGCGAGGCGCTACCACTAGACAGTGGAGATGACAGAATGCAATAGTTTGGGGATGCTGTCTTAACAAAGCCGAGTCAGTGGTCACAGGAAAAGATGCCAAAATGGAGGGAGGTCACAGGTAGAGATGCCAAAATGGAGGGACAAGCAGAGGTTAAATCCAGGACGTCAAATAAGGATAACTCACAGGAGAACCAGCAGAGGTCAAGGCAACAGGTGAACTGGCAAGGATTACTGGGGGGAAGGTAGTTTTTATAGGCCAGGGACAGGTGCTAACTATCCCAGAGTAATGAGCTTAGCTCTGGCAGGTAGGAGAGCAGTCCAAGTAATACAGTGGCCACTTTGTTAAAACAGTGGTACTGCAGGCAGGATACATATAAATGCAAAAGTCCAACATAGTACTTGGTAGACAGGAGCTACAGGAGGCAGATCGTGGCAGTATCAAAATAACAAAGCCAGAGCCCAAAAACAAGGCAAAGGGTCACAACGGAGAATCAGGTCAAAGGTATCAGAGTGTCCATAGGAACAAAAACTGGTCAGCAAAATGTGCAGCACACATGGCGTTATAACTGGTAGGGAGTCTAAGCCCTCCCTACCTTAAATACAGAAGGCAACCAATCTGAGCGCAGGAGGGGGCAGCATTATAATAAGCCCCAGGGGCTGCTTAATCAGTTGCTGCAGCACTTCTTAATTACCAGAGGAGGCTGTGTACTGAGGAGGTCAAGAGCGCATGCGCCCAGCTGTGCAGCGCGTAGCTACAGAGCGCAACGGCTTTTGCTGTGGAGACAGCAGTGACAAGGGGGCATAAGTGACGTTCTGGCTGTCAGCACAACAGCAAGAACATTCTGACATGGAAGCAAATGAACCACCGCCGGGGCGGCTCATAACCGTTCCTAGCTGTTGACACTGGTTTTCCATCTGGTCATCATCTATCTTTTGGTGCAGTGCCTGCACTAGAAAAAAATTCCTTTTAAATATCTTATTTTTACAAGTTTAAGTTTAAAAGTATAAAAGTCCGGCTACTTCTGAAATATTTTCTTGTGGCCTAAACTGAGATGAAAGATTATTTTTCATTCTACTGTAAACTTGACATGAACAGCTCATTTCTTTTGTTCTTGCTTACAGAACAAACCAATATATTTATTGACACCAGAATAATGCAAATGTGGCAAACATTAATTTTTAGACAGAATATCTGCCCTGTGACTCAGTGTTACCTTGCTGCTTGATTGATGTGTCCTTGAAATAAAATATACTTAATTGCTTGTTCTGTCATACTGAATCCTCCAGACAACAGCTTAGTTACACTAATAGCCTGTATTTTTCTAGCTTCCCTCTGAAAAATGTCTAAGTTTATAGTTCACAGAAAACAATGCAATTTAAACTACCATAACTTCTTTTAATTTCTCTTAAAGACTATTGCACTGTCTAAGTAGCAATCAAGAAAAGCATTGATGTTTTTTCCACAAATAGTGCTTTTATTAACCTTGTATTGATGCGATGGAAAACATCACATCAATTGTAAAAACAATTGATATCTGTTGATGTTTGTTGCACTAGTTCTAGGAACAATCTTGGACAGTTTTGGATTTCCTAGCAATATCGGTGGTTCAGTGTCTTATCTCACATTTTTTTTTTATTTTATTAGAGGAATGCTGGGAAGTCTTATGATGATATTTTTGTGATGTGAAACTGGAAGCGATGAGTCTAGGCAGCAGTATCTATCAGAAGATACTAAAATATCTACATGATCAGTGGCGCACGCAGGGGGGGTTTCTGAGTTTCTAGAAACCCCCCCCCTGCGCTAACTAAGTGGCCACTGTTCTATACAGCAGCCGCGGCGCTGTCAAAGAAGCGTCCGTGGCGGTGCTGTATTGTATACAGCACCGCCGCAGACGCTTCTTAGACAGCGCCGCAGCTGCTGTATAGGACAGCGCTGGCGAAACGGAGCTGCTGCGCATGCGCAGCAGCTCTCTCTGGGGTTTTTTTTTTTTTGGGGTCGGCGGGGGGAAACCTCCCCCCGACAATCCTCCGTGCGCCGCTGATGATAACAGAGAATGTACATAGTCATAGTTGATTTAAGGCTATTAGAGGCTCAGTGCCCTTAAGACAAGGAGGGGCACTATATTCTAATACAAACATATACAAACAGTGCCATATCTCTCCCATTGCCCTCCATATCTCTCCCATTGCCCCCTCATATCTCTCTAATTTCCCCCTCCATATCTCTCTCATTGTCTCCCTTGTATCTCTCTCATTGTGCTCATATTTCTCTCATTGACCCCTTATATCTCTCACTTTGCGCCCTCCATATCTCTCACATTCCTCCTTCCATACTTTCACGTTTCCCCTGCATGTCTCTCTCATTGCTGCCCCCTCCATGGCTCTCTCATTGTTACTCCCTCCATGTTTCTCTCATTGTTGTCCCCTCCATGTCTCTCATGGCTGACTCTTACATTGCTCTTACTTACCTGTTGATGTGACCGCCATTCTACCACTCCACTAAGCAATCCTTGATGCTCAGACAGGAAGTGATATCTCCTCGGAATGCTCAGACAGCCCCCCAAGGAATCTGTGCAGTCAAGATAGCCTCTTGCATTTAAAAATGCATTAGGCTAATAACTTACTCTGGAAGCCTGGGGAACATGTCCCCTGTGCCCCCTTCTCCCATCATCCAGTTCTGTACATAGTACCTTTACAAAGTACAGGAAGATATAATTAAAGTCAAATATGTTGGGTAAGAATTTCCTGTTCCATAGAGCATTCAGTCTGTAAGAGTGGTTGAAAATGCTTGCTGAATAGCAATTTATATCAGTGGTCTAGCAGGAACTGCTGTCTCATTTGTTCTCAGCATTGAAAATCTTGGAAGGTGTGAAAAAGCACATTATTGTAAATGAACTCACTGTTCTCTTAATAAAAAACATTTACCTTTGTATATTTTATTATTGTTAAAAATGCAAGTAAAATGTCAGAGGCCTAAGCATACTTTTAAAACATATAAAATGTAACTTATATAAAGTAATACAATGTATAACAATGTAAATATACAATATACATACATAATGAGGATTCTGAAAATAATTTGAATTCAAAATAGCTATCATTAGCTACTACAGTTTAAATCCCTGATATTGCTATGGTACTCTGCTCAGCTGTTAGATGTCCGAGGCAGTTGTCGCTGCTGTAACTTTCTGCTTAGTGTCTGGATCTCCTAAACCATTTTTTCTTCACTATGGAGCAGTTCACATAGAGAACAGCAGTACGAGCAGTCGGACACTGACTAGTACACTGTAGAAGGAAATACTGAAACAGATAAGTGAGGAACTGCCTTCCAGCACAACTCATATTCCTATCATCCTCCTGACCTCCACCCCTGCCCCCCTCCTTCTTGTCTCTATTCACCTCTAAAATGCCCTCTTTGGGGTAAATTTGTCAAACCTTCTAAAAATAAAAAGTGGTGGTGTTGCTCATAGCAACCAATCAGATTCTATTAATCATTTATCTATTATCTTCTAGAAAATGATAGTAACAATCTGACTGGTTGCTATGATCAATACCTCCACTTTTCCTTTTTATAAGGTTTGATAAATTTACCCCCAAGACTTGAAACACGCCACAGGCCTCTGGGGAAACTAGGACTAGGACACTGTGCCAGCAGATTGTAATCTGTGTGATGGACTGAAGATGACAGCAAGAGGGCATGCCCTGTGTGAAGCTGACTCAGAGCAGAGTGACTGGCACAGCTAAAACTAATGAACAGGACGGGGGACAGGAATTGTCCCGAAGTAGCACAAAAAAACTGAGGTAGTTTATATTGAAGAAAAAATATTGAGCTTAACAACAGTTAACTGAACATGGAGGGGTTGGAACTCATTAGCCAATCAGTTTTAGGGCTTAGGGAGGAGCTACGTTAGGGTTATAAGGGCAGTAATACCGCTTTCATACTGCCGCCCCGGCAATATCCCGGGTTTTTCAAGCCGTGTTTTTGCCGTGGCTCGGAGCGTCCCAGCTCAGAAACACCATTCATACTGCACCTCGGACCCGGGAATTTCCCGGGTTGACCCCATTCATACTGCACAAGTCTGTGCCCTGGCAATTTGTGGGAGTCATCACCAGAGCAGTTTTCATTGGCTGAAAACATTTTTTTTTCTTTTTGTAATAGTCTGCTTTTCTGCTGTTTTGTCCATAAAGATGTGTGAGTGTATCTTATAAGATATTTTAATTTTTATTGTTCCATTGTATTATTTGTAAACAATCAGACATTTCTTCAGTGTTTCCACCAATTCCGTTCTGTACTGCTCACCGCTCCGTACTTTACTTTAGTCACCTATGTAAAGTATGTGCGACCTTTCTCTTTAGTTTGTTTCTTATAGTGTGGATGATAGAAGTAGTTGTTTCAGTCCATACTGTTGTTTTCCTCTCAAGTTTTTTTTTCCTGGTTTTATGTATGCAGTTAATGTAAATATTGTGAGCATTACAGGTCAGACAGCCAATCAGCTTGTTTTCTGTGCAACCCGGGTTGAAAATCCCGGGTTGCACCATTCATAGTGCAAGCAACCCGGGTCCGACCCGGGAATTACCCCTCGATAAATCCCGGGTTGAAGACCCGGGTTTTTTTACTTGTACCATTCATACTGCACCAAGACCCGGGTCGTTTGAGCTCGCCCCGGCAAAAACCCTGGATTTTGGTGCAGTATGAATGGGGTATAAGTGGCAGTTAGAATTCTCTTGCCTTCTGGAAAGTTCCTGGTATAGCCTGACTGATCTGGTTGGTAAGTATTGGTGGATAGTGATCTCACTGTCCTGTATCTTTTACATTTTTCTATTAACTTTTTAAATTAATTTTTAGTTGTCTCTTTTTCTATACTTGTCCTTTTGATTATTTTCTTTCTCACTCTTGACCTTTTCCCCTGCTATAGTTGTTTTATTTTATTTTTTTTTACTTTTCTTCTCTGTTTTTCCTCATTTATTTGTTTTTTCTCTCTCTCCTAGTTTTTCTTATTTTTGAAAGTTTGTCAGACCCCTTTTTTTGCTATGTTCCTGATCGTGTTTGTCATTACATCATCCGTGTTGCGGCCTAGGGGCCCCGGAATCCCCCACATCACCTTATAGAGGCTGCCTGGGGTCCCCCTTGTGGTACAATGCGGCGAGTCCAATTAGCGTACTTATCACAAATTGCCCCCTTACTCCCCTTGCTTGCCATCATTTTCAGCTGAGTGAGGGGAGACTGCTGTGTGCACTGAGAGCCGTCATGTGTCTGCACATGCACAGCAGCATTCATGGTTTAAGTAGCACTTTGCCTGCTCCTGCCACCGCTGCAACTCCCTCAGTGCCACCAGCTAGTTTTACCATTCTCCCTGGTCCTATTGCGCCAGCATCCAGTGGCCCTGCTCATCCGCAGCATAATGTGCACATTTTTTCTCCCTCTGCGGCTTTAGCACACCCTGCGAGCAATATATTTTCATGGCATCCTGGCCAGGCATTTAGTGGCCCAGCTTTTCCGGCGCTTGCACAAACTACTTTGCCTTGGCAGGGTGCAGTGTCTGGCTGGTTGATATGGCCCAAAGGTTTCTCCCTTTCCGTTTCCTTACCCTTTCCAACCATTTGGTTTTCCTCCTGACCCCTTTGCCACTTATGGTCCTTATCTTGCTCATTTCCAATTTCTGTGCTCTCCAACTTTGACCTCTAATTCTTTACAAAACTCGTTTAGAGTTTTTGGTTCTGGCTATGGTCACGTTGAGGTTCCTAATTTGGTTTCAACTAGCAGCATGCCTAATTATAGCATGGTGGTGTTTGCCCCTCCCTCTCCAGCATTTTCCTCCTTAAACTCTGCGAGAGCTGATTTCTCACAGACCTCTAGTTTAACGCCATATTTTTCTCTGGCCAATAGCAACATGCTGTTAGCCACTGGTGGAGCAGGTCACGGGATGGGTTGTGCGTCCACTCTGGCAGCCCCTCTGGTGGTTTACCACATAGTTGTATCCATACTATACCTTATACATCCACAATCTAGTCAGACTGTAGCTGCTGGGTTGTCTTGCTTGGAGCCTACTACATTACTGGATACTGGTGACTTCTGCAAGGCTAGCTGTGTTTTGGAATGTTGCTCCTGGAACGGGGAACTCTGTTTCTGTTTGTTCCACTATAGGTTCTGCTGGACATTTCTTATTGTGGCATCGAAAGCATTGCACTGCTGGTATGGAGGCAGCATGCACGTCTGCTCATGGGTCATCATCCCAGATGGTCATTAAAGTACGCAGAGAAAGTCTGTTGCAGCTGGTGAGCATGTCTGTGATGTGCTCTCTGGTGATAGCCTGGGTATGGGCTCTTCTTCTAAAAGTGATGTTACTATACAGTCACAGACAAATAATGAGAGATTGATTCAGCTACTAGAGATAAAGTGAATGCTGGGGAAGGCACCTTTGGAGCGCGGGTGAGGATGTTGTGCACTGTGCTAATTCAACGGTCCTAAAGAGTGAAGTTTTGTTGACATGTTCACCATAACTAGTAAGGCTAAGGCTGCTTTGTCTGCTATAAAATCCTGTTCTAGCATTGGAGAGCAAGCATATAGCAAGTTCTCAAATTGGTTGTAAGGTATTTTTTCTGTATGTTATTTGGAGACCAGGCCTGAAGAGCTTATGAATGTGGTGAAGTACATCTATCTAATATAAGGGATGTACATTTGCTCTAAAGGCAGCATTTGGAGGCAGTATAATAAGGCTTTTAGTAAAAGCCAGACAGGCTTCTGATAATGGATTTTGGATATAATGATGTTGAAGTTGGGTTGGTATTCCAATAGACGAGTAAAAAATATTTTATGGAATGGTTTTCTTAACGGGTTTCAGATGCCACTTATTGGTCAATTTCAGGTGGGTACACCTAGAAATGTGAAATCTAGCAAGGAAATGCCATTGGTGGGTTAAGATAAAGTGGATAAAGAAGTCAGTTTAGGCAGCATGTGCACCTCGTTTTCTTCATGCCCTTTACAGGGTTTGGTTTTATCACCTGTAAGGGTTGTTCCCAAAATATTGCAAAGAAAGTTCAGACTGATACAGCACTTGTCACACCCTCCTGGGATGTCCGTGAATGATGCAATAGCGGATGATGTATGCAGAGTGGGTTATCAATCATTTGAAGACTCTTTAATGCTTGTGCAACAGTGTGTGTCTAGCGAGTTGCTAGCAATGCTTGATATAGAGTCTGCCTTTAGACTTCTGCTTTTGCCTCCTTCTTCATTTAAATATAGGGGTTTGCGTTTTCCAAGTGTGTATTACATTGGCAAATGTCTGCTTATGGGTTGTGCAGTGTCTTGTGCTATTTTTTAATGTTTAGCTCTTTTCTACACTGTATTGTTGGAACATTAAGGGATTGCCCATTATTTAGATGATTTTTTTGTTCATTGGTCCACAAAGTTCTGAGATATGTAAAGAGCTATTTTTTTCTGCCCAGTTGCTATTCAGAATTATGGGTGTTCCAGTTTTGTAAGAGAAGACGGAAGGCCCTATGTTTAAGCTGCTTTATTTGAGTATTGAAATCGTTGTAGGTTATCCGAGGATAAAGTAGTGAAATTGAGAGATATGTTGGATTTGTTTTTGGGGTATGGAAAGTAAAGTTAATACAGGTTCAGTCCCTTCTTGGTTTGCTTATCTTTACATGTGAAATTATTCCAATGGGTAGGGTTTTTGTTATAAATTGGAGAGAACTACGCTAGGTGCGGTAAAAAGTCATCATTTTATTAGGCTCTCTACGGAGATCAGGGAGGATTTAGTTTTGTGGAATCTTTTTGTGCAGCATTTTAACTGGGATTGTTTGTGGAACTCTTCTCCTACCAATAAAGTGGAAATCCAGTTGTTTATCGTTGCAGCTGGGTTCGGGGCATATATAGTCGGTGAATGGTGCGCTGCTCTGTTACCCCCTTAGTGGCATCAAGAGGGGCTCCCAAAGAATCTTTTGGACTTGTTCCCAATCATTGTGACAGTAGATTTGTGTGGTGATCGCTTGCGGATAAGAATATTATTTTTCTGGTGTGACCATTTGGAGGTAGCGCACGCTTTTAATAGCCAGAAGGCTACTTCTCCCTCTGCTTTATGGTTTCTTAGATATGTAATATGTATATGTTTATGTATTAATATTGATTTCAAGGCGAGATATGTTCCAGGGCCTCCTAATTGTATTTCCAATGTTTTGTCACGATTTGATTGGGCAAGCTTTCATTCCTTCGCGCCAGATGCTAATGCTGTTGGGGTCCCTTGTCCCGATTTTCTATGGTAGATTATAAAGCCTTTATATAAGACCTAGTAGGGCATGCAGTAGTCCCGTCCACCTTGAAGAAATATAGGGAGTCCTGGTCATCTTGGAAGGTATTCTGTTCGTCAACCAAAGTTAGAAGTTAGACGGAAGAGCAGCATATTCTTGCTTTTGTGTGAAATGGTTTTACTTTGGGTAAGTCTAAGGTGTTTATGGTACCTTTGCAGGTATCTCTTTTTCCTTACATTTGAAGGGTCTTCAGGATATTTCTAAATCCTTTTTAGTATGCAAGGCTTTAAATGGCTGGGCTAGGCTTTCCCCGGTTCAGGGTGATAGGAGGAAACCTATTGACAAGGGTTTGTTTGGGCATTTGTTGGTTGTTATTTATGAAATAGCTATTGATAGTTTTTCTTTTCCACTTAGCTTTCTATATGGTTTTTCGATGTGGTTTTAAAGATCAGTCAATTAGTTGTGTCTTCCAAGTTGTCAACTTGTTATGGTTTGCTTTATAAAAATGTGTTTTTTAGAGATGATGCTATTGTCGGTAAGATCCACCAGTCTAAAATGATGTTGGCTTACTTTACAAAGCAGTACAGACTCCACAGTTTGCCCTGTTTGATTAGTTTCGTTGTATCGCCATATGGAACCAGCTCCTGGCAGTAATTGGCTTCGGGGGGGCTCAACTTTAAAAAGATTTCATTTTAGGGCTGTGTTTAAAAAATGTTTAGCTAGCCTTGGTTTGAGCATTTCAAATTACAGGCCTCATTTAGAATTGGTGCTGCTACTTCTGAGGGTAGTTCTGTGCAGAATATTATGACTTTATATAGGTGAAGATCAGGTTGTTTTAAAAAATACATCAGGCCATTCGCAGCATAATAAATTGGTTTGTATGCTCCCAGCGAGGTTGATCCATGATATATATCGCTTTTCTTTATAAAAGAAGACATTGTGGGATTTGCCTTTATTTTTCCTCTAATAGGGGGCCTGATTGGCTGGTGGTCCCCTTAGGTTTTACCTCCTTATGGGTCACGCTGTGCAATTTTTGTGTGCTCATTTGTTTTGTTTCATATGTCTGCTTTGGTGTTTGTCTCATGTCTTCTTCACCTCCATGTTTTTAGGTGCACATCAGGATGTCAAGGCGGTGTGACTTGTAGGCACATTCCTTCATTTTGTGGGCCAGTAAAATTGGTTCTACTTAAAATTCGAGTATTTTCTCTCGAGCTAGATTTGTTTGTTGGCTGAGTTTTATAGGGCTTTGATGGTGCTCTTTGTTAAGTATCCTATTTGATAGTGAGGCTAAATTTTGGCAACCAGGAACTTTAGTTATTCACTTGGTGGGAACAATTTGTGTAAACTAACAGGCCTGGATCTCATTGCCCATATTAAATCAGACATTGAAGTTATTAAGTCCCTATGGCCCGCTGTTTATTTACTTTGGTCAGACATCATTCTCAGGTGTTGTTAACCTGACCCACATTTACAAGGCCCATTCTAAAGTCAACATGGCAGTTAGGAAGTTATATTTATGTTTAAGGGGATAGTGATTATCTACCCAGCCATTAAGGCCAGATTGTCACAGTTTTATAGGGCTGATAGAGTACATTTGTCTGATGTTTGTGTTGCATATTTTGTGGAGCACATTTTTTGTTCTCTTGTTGAGAGGTTTTGAGAGGTCATTTTGGTGGGGTGTGATTCCTGGGGTGGGGGAACCTAGCTGTGGCGGAAAGCAGTCCAATCAACAGCCATATACATCCATGTGGCATGTTGGGCACTTCCCCCTAACAGAGATGTTCAATTAGTTATACTACTCTTTGGGGTAGTTATGGGGCACTGCTTAGCCGGGTGAACCTTAGCTAATGTGAGCAAATGGGGTAGAGCGGGGTAGAGTTGGGCTCCAGCGTCTAGAAATCTCCCAATATTTAGTTCAAGAGGTTTATGGATTTGGCTGAAGGCTGATTGGTCTTGTTATTTATTTGCCATCATTTTTCATTAAATGTAATTTTTAATAACATTTTGTGACCTTTCATTCGCCAACAAATGTCTAATGTCTTTATTTGTTAGTGATAAGGTAACTCTTGGTAAGTGAAATGATGTCAAAGGTAAAGTTATCAAATGCTGGGTGGCTTACTGGTAAAGATCATTCACCTTGTTTGTGAGGCTCTGTTCCAAAACACAAACCTATAAATTAGTCAGGAGAATCTTATGGACTAGATGGATTCAACAATAATATTAGATGAGTAAATTATTAAATAAATATGAGGTGAAGAGAATGTGACATCTCTACGTTCTCAAATGCACTGTTAGCAACCCATGCAGAAGTCTTACATTTTCTCTCACTTATTCTTTTGTATGATCTGCATTAGGAAAATGTTACTAGCTGCGTTTTTGTTTTTTAGCGTTATTATGTGACCTAATTTTATGATATATAATTTATTATATTATCTTTTACTTATAAGGTGCCAAAATATTATGTAGATTGAGGGGTTCATAATCCAAACAAATGACATAATGACAGGAAGCAGATGGTAAACATGGTCTTGTTCAAATGAGCTTGCAATGTAGTAGGCATTTGATACAAAAGGTGCTGGATATCAATTGTAGCAGTTGATGATACATTTATGTGGATTCAGTCATTTTGTTAGTTCCCAAACCCAGGAACTTGATAATTACTGTTGCAGCTCTATTTCCTGACTTTAGACAGTTAGTGATTAAAGGCACTGTGGTATTTCCTGGCACTGGGCAGTTGGTAAATACAGGCACTTCGCTAGTTCCTGGATTCAAGCACTTGGTGATTATATGCTCAGTGCTAGTTCCTGGCTTCAGGCAGTTGATGATTGTTGCCACTGTGCTATTTCATGGCTCAAGGCTGTTATTAATTACTGGTACAGTGCTAGTTCCAGCTTTTGGCAGCTGGTGATTAACAATATAACTCTGTACATCATATCCTCCCCTTTGATGTACAGTTTATCTATTCTGAATTACTTAAACATTTTCTAGTAAATGTTGGTGGCAAGTGCTACAAAGAAAGTCCCTTATAAATCCAATCATGCCTCTTTTACAAAATGCAATAAATCCTTTACATTTATACTAATTATGTTGCTATCTTTAGCAGATGATATTGAAACTAATTCTGGCCCCTCGCTTTCTCCAAATTCCAGTATTGTTCACAGTGACCCTTTCAAGTTTCCAGAAAGGATGCTTGTTGCCCATGTATATATTTATAGGCTACTATCTAAACTGGATGGAATTCTCATAGAATCATGGCTGAGCCCTAAAAGTATGGATACATCTATATGGATATTATGTTTTTAGGAAATATAGGACTAAGGGACGTGGGAAATATTATTCTATATAGACAATTTCTTGCATTTTGGACACGTAAATAACTTATTGCTTCATCTACATTTAAATACTTAGGACCTCGTGAGTCAGGCGTACGTTTGAGTTGTAAGCGCAAAGAGCACTTTTGACTCTCAGACTGAGACATATATCCCCCTTCCACCTATCCAAATTTAGAAAGGAAGGAAAAGCACTGGGTGAGCCTAACAAGTAACGGCATGTTCATGTTCTTGCATGTTATGTTGAGGTGGATGTAGCCGCAAATAGGCCTCTAGGAGAGAGGCTGTTGTGGGTACTTCTCCCTGGTGCAAAATTTTTGCTGATGATGATGACCATCAACACCGATCTTGCTATAGTAAAAAGAATAACAAAAATAATAATTAAATGTAAACAAATGTTGTGTTCCTCCCCAAAACAACTTAACTAACCCAAGTGCTGCCAGCCTAGGCTGGTGATAGCAAAATCAAGAGGACAAAAAGCATGGGGTCCCCCTGTATATATTGTTACTAGCATTAGGCTTTTCCAGTCTGGGTTGGTGGCACTATTGCAGGGAAACCTGCAGGATGGGGTCCCACTGCCTTAATGCCAAGCCAGCCCTAGGCAGGTAAGCATGGGACTGAATTCCCTAGGGAGATCGGTCCGGGAAAAAAACATGCAGCACCCCCACATCTAACCAGCCCCATGCTGATAACACTAGGGCTCTTCCCACACCCCAGGGACAGTGGGTGTGGGATAATATTAATGAAATAAATGTATATTATTTTTTTTCCCTGAGGAGGGATGTCTTAGAGTGTTTTTATTTCAAATAAAATTATTTTTAAACATGTGCCAGCATGCCCTGGCACCCAGACCCACTGGGACCTGCAGTCCACCAGGGAAAATGTAAATAATACACATACACAAGTTTAAAAATGATTTTATTTGAAATAAAAACATTCTAAGACATCCCTCATTCACCCTTATTATTGCTCACCTAGATCCAGGCTCTTCATTCTTCACCTGAAATAAATTCAGCAATCCTTGGCTTGGCCAAAAAAAACCCTCATAAGCGATGCAATACTAGCTGCTAAGAGCAACCTTTGAAAATTAGTTCTTAGCATCACTATATTCATATATATAACATTGACATTTCCCACGGCTTGAGTTCAGGGCTTGAATTCAGGTGAAAACTTTCCAACTTCCTGGTTCCTCCATATACTTTTAAACACTGAAATTTAACTGCAAGTATGATTCAGTTGAATTCACAATTGTACATTCTGGTTTTGCAGAGATAGATTTATTTATTTTTTTCACAAATCTAAGAAAAAAGCTACATTTGGCTTTCTGAATAATTAGTTGAGTTACCCTTTAATCTAATGACTGCAGCAACAATGAAAATAAATATCCCGCATCTCCTCTGAGAGAGATTTATTCTCCAAATTCAAATCTATGCTGTGACTGATTGACAGCTGTTGTTCAGGTTGGAAAGGGTGTGACAAATGGCATCCTATTTACTTTATCTCTGGATTTGCTCTTGAACAATATGATTTGTTTATTTTTGTTTTAACTTTTTGTTTTACACATACTCTGCACTATGTATTTATTATTTATATGTCAAACTCGTAATTTTTCTGATTATTTACCCCCTAGAAATGATATATAAGAAGATTACACTTATTATATTGCATGTGTTTGATTAATAAGTATATGTCTGCATCTTAAAATCCAAAAGTAGAGGCAATGCATAAACCTGCCCTCTTCAAGAAAATGTTTTATAGGACTATTCGTAGCCATTGTGCACACTACCAGGGCCGTCTTGTGAGCAGGGTGTATGAGAGAGGATGAGGGGGAACAAAGTGACTGAGCCTTCATTATGGACCCGACAGTGGAGATAACATTGGGGGTAGATAGGGCTGTATAATGTATTAATTCTGTTAATCTAGGGGTTTCAAGAGTCTGAAATAACAGGTCACATATAAACCTGAAGCAAATGGTAAATTCTTTAACTACAGAGCAATAATTGAAATGGTGATGTCTTATTATCAGGAACTGTCTACACTTGTTGTATGTGTTTCCTAATTCAGTTTAATGTGTTTTAATTTAACTTTATTAACTAGAATTTGATGAATGCTTCATACTTTACCTCAGGAATGGACGCCTGATTGCAAAGCTCCAAGTTTTGCTGACCCAATATGTTAAAATGTGTTTGTTAATAGTGTTTAGATTAAAGTTTTAAAGTTTCATTTTGAAGTAAAAGGGGTAAGTGAATTGAGACACAAGGACCAGATTGGTGGGAACTATCATACACAATAATTGTCAAAGCCATGCAAAATGTGCATCTTCTGAGTTTGTGGCTTTGTAGTTACTCATTACATTCTGTCTTTTCCTAATCACTTCCTCCCATACCTAAATGCATAGACTACAGTCTGAGTAGAAAAGCACAAAAGTCTGTGCCTAGCAATCAAAAGCCAAGCAACATATACATTCATGCATGTGCAGTCATGTGAAAATGGAAGCAGTTCTATAAAGCAGTAAATTAAGGGAAGATGTCAAAAGATTTCTCCTACAAATGTTTATCACTGGTGTACAATATGTAGTCATTCACATCAGTTCCTGCCCATTGGAGTTTACAGTATAAATTCCCGACTATGCACACACACTTTCACAGACTAGGGCCAATTTTGGCAGAAACCAATTAACCCACCAGTATGTTTTTTGACTGTGATAGAAAACCAGAGAATCTGGAGGAAACCCATACAAAAATGGGGGAAAAGTATAAATTCCACACAGATAGAGGCCGGTGGGTATATTTACTAAACTGCGGGGTTGAACAAGTGGAGATGTTGCTTATAGCAACCAATCAAATTCTACGGTCTGATTCATTAAGGATCTTAACTTAAGAAACGTCTTATTTCAGTCTCCTGGACAAAACCATGTTGCAATGCAAGGGGTGCAAATTAGTATTCTGTTTTGCACATAAGTTAAATACTGACTATTTTTTCATGTAGCACACAAATACTTATTTGTACACTGAAATTCAAAGTTGATATTTGTGTGCTACATGAAAAAACAGTCTTTAACTTATGTGCAAAACAGAATACTAATTTGCACCCCTTGCATTGTAACAATCAGGCCCCTAGTTATCATTTGTTTAGTGCATTCTACAAAATGACATGTAGAATCTTATTGGTTGCTATAGGCAACATCTCCACTTTTTCAAACCCGCAGCTTGATAAATTTAACCCTAAGTAGGAATCTAATTCATGACCCCAGCACTGTGAGGCAGCAGAGCTAACCAGTATGATACTGTGCTGCCCACACTGTAAACTGAATTAAATATCATTCTTATCTAACATAATTGTATGATGATCATGTCCAGTATCCTAACTGCAAACTATTCAAAGCAATTTTTTCCAAATGTTGGAAAGTATGCAATTAGTATACACTACAGAAACTGGACTGCAGTTTGGAATGTATTGGTCTGCTAGAAGCTGTATCATAGATCTAATGGAAAAACTGGTCAGAATCTTTATTGCATCATTGACATATTTAGACCTGGTTAATGACTTGACACAGATTTTATATGTGTGGACATCAGGAAAGTTTTAGCGCTCTCTTAACTGATAGTTATATCCTTTAGAAACACAGCAGCCTGGATTATATGCTAAGCACTCATCTGACTTACACTATAATAGCATTTTAATGCTTCCAAAACTTTCTATCGTCTTATCAAAGATGAAAGTAACACAATAGTGAGTCACTTAGTGAATTAATTATATATATATTTATTATATTTATTTTTATTTTAAATCAATATAGGGATTTACAGGCGTTTCACTCGAGAGAGTCATGCATGGTGGAGCAAATGTCACTGGATTTCAAATTGTGAATAATGAAAACACAATTGTTCAGCAGTTTTTACAGAGATGGATTCATCTGGATGATAGAGAGTTTCCTGAAGCAAGGAATACACCATTAAAGGTATAGTATGCTTTACAATCTCAAGCAAACAAGGAAGGATTCCATACTCACAATATTATAAACAGAATCTGGCAAACACCACATTACAGTTTTGGTATATCCACAGAATACCTGTGATGTATACATTTCAACTAACATATACACACACATGTTCATCAACTCAGTTAATGTACTTTAATGATGTAATTGTGGGTGCTTTTGTACATTTTGCTTTTTTGGCATTCATTTCAGTTGCAGACATGCATACATATAGGTCTGTAGTTTTTGGGGTGATCACTAGGCTTTACCTGCTTAACACTTACAAATGGGCATGAACATTTGCAAATTTTACACTCCCAATACAATGATTGTGCATGTTTTGTGTTTAATTGGAAAGCTTACAGGCATTATTTAAATATAGATGGCGTTTTTTGCAGTGAACAGTGTGTCATGGTACAGTAGATTTCAAATTAACTTGAACATCCCAAGCTAAACACAACTAAGCTAATCACATATCTGCCACAACTCAAAAGATAGCAAATATTCTTAATGTAATTCTTAGCTACGGTGCACAGTTCAGTGCAACTCTGATCTATCTGTATAAACACAGAAATTAGGCTGTGTACACACTACAGAAAATTTCTCCCGATGGGATATAAAGATTTTACCAACAACTGAAAAAAAAGTCCCGATCAACATGCTGATTCATGAGTACACACTAAACACGTTTTGCAAGATTTACCTTCAGATCTGTGCTCTTCATCTGTCATAAGCAGCGTTTGAAAAGATTGTGACGTTATATACGCCAGAGAGATATATGGACACTGCTGGTCATGAGTGCATACACACTGCAGAATTGGAATGACATTGTTCCATCCTTGAGCGAGATTTTTAGCTTGGCTTAAAAATCAAATCAAATCAAACAATATGATGTGCTTTGGAACGACAATCATTCATCGTTGGAGCATACTTAGTAATGTGATATTGTACTGAATGGTCGTTTATCGTGTGATTGGCATGATAATCTGCTGAAAACCCTGTAGTGTGTACCCAGCCTTACAAATAGCACAAACATGATAACTTTCCATTGCAAATCACGGGTAAAATGGACAATTGGTGTTTGTGTTGTTAATGCATTACCTTTAAAACGATAGATTTATGTTATTTAATTATAATTCTGCCATTTCATTTTAATTTTGAATAAATACATTATTTCTAGAATATTTAATTTTTCAATTAAAATTTTACAGAGTGTAAGTTGTTTGATGTAATTACATTTAAGGATAAAGACTGTGTAACCTTCAAATAAATTGATTATAAAGTTACACAATATTAACCCATCATGGATTCTTTATATATTGTCATATCCACTGAGCATGATAATATATTTAATGAATGCTAAAATGATCTTATTAGACAGAACTGTGTCTTTCTGACAATGAAAGAGTTCTTAAGTTGTCACTGTTATATTATATATTACAATAACTAAGCACATTTTCTGAATTCATTGAAAATTTTAATTTTTATCAAAAAGGATATTTTAAGTCTAGATATAAATATTTTGTTGCAGTTATTCCTATACAAGCTTGTAAAGACTATTATTGAAATTATTATTATTATTATCATTTATTTGTTAGGCTCCACAAGGTTTCCGCAGCGCCGTACACAGTTCAAACAGTAGACTATACAGGGGGAAACAGTACAAAACAATAAACAAAAATAACAATACTTCAGAAACTCCAGGCAGGCTAATGCAATAAACACGGAGCAGAAGAACAGGTAGGGAGACTGGAGGGAAGAGGGCCCTGCTCATGTGAGCTTACATCCTAAGCAAGAGTAAACAAAACATGCACAAGGGGAGCCAGATGAGGCAAGGGGGAGAGAAGGGAGAGCGAGTGGAGGAGATTAGGGGGTTATGTGAATGGTTGGTAGGCTTTAAGGAAGAGGTGTATTTTCAGTGCACGTTTGAAGGAGCACAGAGTAGGAGAGAAACGGATGGAATGAGGGAGGTCATTCCAGTGAAGGGGGGAGATAATATGGAGCATATAGATACTGTATTTCAGATAATTGGAAAGCAAGTAGATTGTGTCTGTGAATTTATGTTACAATCTTACATAACTATACATAAAGCATAGTATTTAAGTGAAGCTTAGCATAACACATTATTATCTTAGCCATCAGCAGAACATTACATGATGATTTAATTAAAAGCAAATGTAGCTTTTAAGAAAAACTGTTATTGTATTTGCTGTCTTTAACATCTATAATGTATTCTCTTTACTGTGTTTAGTACACATCTGCCCTGACCCATGATGCTGTCTTAGTAGTAGCTGAGGCATTCAGATACCTAAGGAGGCAACGAGTGGATGTATCAAGGCGGGGGAGTGCTGGAGACTGCATGGCAAATCCTGCTGTGCCTTGGAGCCAAGGAATAGACATAGAAAGAGCGCTAAAGATGGTAACTATTGGACAGTCTGAACGGAATGCAGGGTAGATGCTCACAAATGCAAAAAGATCAATTTGAGGCATAAAATATCCTAAAGAACTGCTAAGCTATTAAAACATATGCCTAATGTATTAGGAATCTGCATAGCCTGTTTAGCTGTGCAAAATGGAAGTAGCACTAATCAGTACTCAGACTTTCCATGGGACATCTTTTACTCAGTCTAAATGCACTTTATAGTGGAAGTGAATTAAAGAAGCAGTCCCAAATATATGCTTTTCCCCCCTTAAATAGCAAGTAAAGTATCATTTAAGCATGCATCTGATAGTCATTGTTCTTACTTATACTCCTACAAATCAATAACTCCTTTTCAAAATATCTCTGGTTGGCAAAGAAAATACAGAATCAGTCTCACAGCTCTCAAGCTCTCAACATGAGAGCTCTGAGACTGTGATGATAGAGGGCATAGAAGGGGAATTCATAGTGCAGACAGAGCTCGGAGGGGTGTTCCAAAGCCTTGCTGCTCACTACATGACAAGACATCCTATGCCATGTGACTGTGGTTGCCTTGGTAGTCCAGAAGCATAAATCGTTAATAGAGAAGAGAAAAAAAAGGGATAATGGTAATTATCAACATTTGTCTTATAGCCTGCCACAGTGAAAAAACATACCTGTTTTGTTCATGTCAATATAATAACAAACTTTAAATGTGAACCATGTAATTAAGAGAGCTCAAGTCTTTAATCTTAAATATTATTTAGCAAGTAAATGAGAGTTAAATGAACAGTATTTTACAAGAAAAAAAAGAGTCATATTAATTAGAGTTTGATCCAAATGTTATATTAAACATTGCTTGGAGTGAAGATTGTTAATCAACATGGACATTTCACTCAGTGACCAAAAATCTAAAAATGGTGAAAACAATGCTGCACACTCTAAACATATAATCCACAGAGAATAAATGTTAAAATAGAAAATCAGAATGCAAAAAAAGAATACATAACATAGTGCTATACATATTATGGATTGTTTTCATGTCATTCAGTTTTTACGTTTTGGCATTTTATCGCTTTGCTGATCTCATGATGTGGTAATACTGTGTGTGAATGACTATAGAATAATGGGCAAAAAAACAAAGACATTTCTGACTATGTAAATGTGGGTACATTTTATATAAGAGGCACTAATTTACGTGTCACAGATATAGCTCAAAATGATTACAATGTGACCTTCCCCATATAAAGTGGACACAAACCAGTACGTACAGTAAATAGTAAAAATATAATATCGCAGGGAAATGTAAATCATGGTCGTTTTGCAACATCTGGTTTGAGAGAGGTTGGCTACACATGTTGTAATAATTTCTTGGCTAATTAGAGGTAATTATTCCAATGCATTCATATTCACATAAAACAAAGACTGATTTTAAAATGTGAGCAACCTAGCATGATGTGTGGCTTATGCTTGTACGTTAGATTTATTTGCATTTGTTTGGGGAGTAGTAAATATGAAGATAACAGACTGTAAAAAGATTTGTTAGGCATGAAGTTGCAAGCTTTGTATTTTCAGTTTCACAGCCAAAACTTATGGAAATAGACCTGTTTTCATTTTTAAGAAGCTGAGAAGTAACCTGTTCTTCCTGAACAAAAGATTATACAGTGCAATATTCAGCATTTATTTTTCATATATCACTTGTCATATTGATGTATCTTTAATTATTTAAATGGCCAACAGCTTCAGTTGATGAAGTTTGAGAGAATGAAACATAAAATAAAGTGATTATAAGAGAGAGCTGAGGATTCTGCCTGTAGTACATCTATTGAGCATTTGACAGATAAGCTTTATTTTTATTTGAAAAATGTACGCTGCTTTCATTCAATAGTTCCATTGATTGTACATTAATTACTACACCATGACAGTGGCGGATCCAGGGGAGGGGCAATCGGGGTGATCGCCCCCCCCTAGCAGATACTTGCTGCAGAAGGCTGCACAGTATGTGCAGGTCCGTCCAGCCGTGACAGGCAGGGACAGTGTTCTGCCCGGCTGCTCTGATTACACAATCAGAGCAGCCGGGCAGCACACTGTACCTGCCTGTCACGGCTGGACGGACCTGCACATACTGTGCAGCCGTCGGCAGCCTAAACTGTTAGAAAGGGGCGGGGCCTAAATCGCCCCGGGTACAGTCGTTTTCTAGATCCGCCCCTGCACCATGAGTGCCCTTTCTTCCTATCTTTTTTGATCCTAGATTATTCCATTTGGAGTGTGGATGTTTAGAAGAAAAGAGCTGCTATTTGCTTTTGAATTTTTTTATTTTTGTTATGGCTTATATGTAGTAAATTGTTTATGTATTTTGTGTATATAATTTGTAGCACAGCAAGGAAACTGATATATATATATATATATATATATATATATATATATATATATATATATATATATATATATATATTACTACAGTGCAGGCTAGATGTTTATATAAATATATAACATGTTATGACACCTTGAAAGATACAGTATTACGATGCTATGATAAAACAGCAGTTTGCTGATCTGCCTTCTGGTCAAAAAAACGCTGCCCAAATAATCACTTTAATTTCATGCAAGAATGATTATCTATGCCTCACCTTGTAATATATAATCATATAAACAATTAAATGTGTAATAGTGCAAACATAGGATGCTATTCTGAAATATCATCATGTCTATTAGACCTTGAAAACAGACTGCTAGTCATACATGAAGATCTAGACATTTTAACTATTTGAAAACCAAAACTATTACAATTTTCCAGCTCTAAAAGATTTACAACCCTCTGATTTTATTTTATAATCTTAAAAGACCCAGTATTGTTATTCATCTGTTCATTATTATGATTATTACATGATTTTCTAAAATACTTGTTTGCAAATTAATTCAGGTTCAAGTTCAAGGCATGACTGGGAATATCCAGTTTGACACATATGGCAGAAGAACTAACTACACTATTGATGTGTATGAAATGACAGCTACTAAACCTCGGAAGGTGAGTATCTTGGCCAACAATGGATGGACCATTTTATGTAAGAGTCAGTAATCTGTATGGCATTTCTAGTAATGTGGTGAGTACAAACCACAGCAGTGGCGCACGCAGGGGGGGTTTCTGGGTCTCCAGAAACCCCCCCTCCCCTCCGCTGAAAAAGTGCCCTGCATATCGGCACTGTAGTATACAGCAGCCGCGGCGCTGTCTAAGAAGCGTCCGCGGCGGTGCTGTATTGTATACAGCACCGCCGCGGACGCTTCTTTGACAGCGCCGCGGCTGCTGTATACTACAGTGCAGCCGATACGGAGCTGCTGCCCATGCGCGGGCGCATGCTCGGCAGGTCTCTAGGTTTTTGGGTTTTTTTCGGGGGTGGAGGAAACCCCCCCTGACAAATCCTCCGTGCGCCCCTGCACATATTTGTAAATGTGTATTTTTCTAAGAATATATGATGATATTAAAATTAAAAGTATGCAGCACTGAGTATTTCAAATGATTTAACTGCAGCAAAAGATGTAGCTGCAGTGATATCTGATATATTATTATTATCTTTATTATTAATAAGCTTAATATGAAGGGCGTCACATGAGGTCCGCAACGCCATACAGAGGGCAAACAAAAAAACAGTGCATGGTATAACAGTACAGTAAATAAATAGCATTACAGGCCTGATTCATCAAGGCACACATTCTGAGCGCAACCCGCATTTATTATTTAATTCATGTATTTCAGCTTTGCGCACTTCCAAATTCATAAAGGCATGAGTCCTAAAATATGCGCGCTAATGAATTTTTGTTTAGGTCTGCTGTGCTCTACTACACAAGACATAGCAGGATACATCCAATACCTATGTGGATTATAAATTTGCATAAGAACACACAGAAAAAAATAAATTATTAAATAAATGTCACCTGGTAATAATATAGGCATTAGTAAATCTATTTTGTTACCAGGTGAGCCTGCACCAGTCCGCCTATTACCTCTCTCGTTCTGCCTCTCTAAACGTAGAGAGGCGCAAGGTGAGATAAGTTCCGGTCCGCTGATAAACTCAGACTTAATCCTTTTTACTGTGCATGCACAATAGGGAAAAGCGCATTTTGCCCTTCCAATTCGGACTTACGTCCAAGTCTACATGAGCCCCTGTATGATAATATCAACAATATTATAGTAATAATACTATAGTAATATTTATTAATACTATAATATTTACATTGTGGTTTGCATGAGTAGATCAGTGTATACATCCATCTGTTATAGACCTGGACAATCCCTGCTGAATTGAAAGTGCAAATACTGCCTGCTTTTTGCATGTATGATACAATTACTGGCCAGCTTTCTTTTAACGCTGTTACTTAGAGTGGGATAGGACAGGCGCCTCCACCCAACTCTAAATTTCCCACATTTTAATTTTACCCCCTGCAACATAACATAGTTTTGCCAAAGTGCAAAATTGCAACTTCAAGCTTGTTATACTACTCATCACTTTAAATGAGATACATTGATCTCCTTATACAGTGCACAATGTAGATATACTATGTTAATAAATAATACTATATAGATCATATATAATTGTATTTATTAATACTGTATTGTGTACACTGTGCACTGCATGAGAAGCCTAAATGGAAATTATTGAATAGAGTGGTGAAACGCAGGGAGTGAGTGTGAAGGAGAGTTAAATGGATAACCATGGAGTGGGAGAGTGGGAAAAGAACTGCACGGTGGGGTGGTGGGGGTGAAACTCAGTCCTGCTGCTCCATTCAGTCTGGACTTTGTCCTGACTATGAAGGCATTTAAAAGCTATGTCCCCACTATGTGTAAAGCATGGCACCACTAAGGACTAGCATTTCTTAAGTGGTAGCCCCTCCCTCTTTTTGGGACGGTCATAGTGATGAAATTTGGTCTTACATGACCCTAGTCCTACCCCAACCACACTGCACAGCAGAATTAATTCACCATCATCATCCCAACTCTGTTTATAAGGGGAGATTCAATTTATAGCAATGTGCCATGGAGTGCCTTCAGAGCAAAATGTTGATGTCTGGCGGCTCAAGGCTACTGAATTCCCTCATAGAAGTTAATATAAGTTCTAAAGAAAATATCAAATTTACAAATACAGTAAATAATGGCATTTTGTACAATAATGAAGCAAAAGCAGAACTCAAAGATTCTATCTCTGGACCGTTATATCTCTATGAAACGGCCTGTTCCGTCATGAAACTTTTATTGTGGGAAGTATACTCATATTAATATTATTCATCTCTGCACACAGGATTTTATGGTGATGAAAAATATGCAATGTTATTAAAATGCAATCCTTTGGCCCATACAATGCAGTATCTGATTTTTTTTTTCTCCCTTTTTTTATGATTCAACCCCTTTAATTGCTCTTGACTGTGGCTTTCTGTTTATGTTAGAATTTTATATAAACAGTATACAATTAACCGACTCTCTGTGCTGTTGTGCAACAGGGCTTTTTTAAGTTTGCACTAGTTAATGACACAAATTGTGCTTTCCATGATCATGTAGCCAGCTCATTCAATTACGTGACATTATTATAGCATTATTGAAAACTGGATTTTAGACACATGTTAAGCATAAATGTAGTGATTTAGATTCAACTAGTCTGTAAAGTGTCAGCATGATTCATGGTAAATTCTTTTTCACAGAAAATGTGTCTTTTATAGAACCATAAATACATAAGAATATTGTATTTGAGAGAGTGCAGAATGGAACATACAGTTCTGCAAAGTGTTATTGTGTCTTTACGTGTATGGTTCAATGTTACAGAACAAGGTACACTGTATAATAAGAATATCACTGTGTATATATAGTTAAAGAAACACCTTGTAATTTTTACCCAAAACTCATTTGGTTCAGATAAGACAATTTCTCAGCAACAGAAAAAATATTAATTTAACACTTGCCAGGTGGCTTTCAGGATATTATCCTGAAAGGAATGATTATGTGTAATTTTAAAGATAATAACTACTTACCAAAGAGCAAATATGTAAATCTGGTCTTCCTTAATTAAATCTGCCATGTTTAAAAATTACATTTAGCAGTTACTACAATTTTAAGGACTACTTTTTAGTATATACATCAACATTTTTTCACTTCAACATAAATTGTAGTATTTTTATTTCACATTTATCACTGTGCCTATAATACAAGACTGGAAGAAGGACAATGAGAGCAGATATTTTCTTGTTTTTGAACCACCCTCCATGTTGCTCAGTAGGGTGGTGATGAGATACTGGAGATAACAGGACAGACGCTACCAGTAGGCAAACCTAGACTCATTCACTGTCTTTATTGTCAACCACTGAGTGATGGCCGCTGACATGGAAATGCAGCAACTGGCACTTCTGGGAGATAACCATGACGATTGTTTCCTCTGTAAATTATGCCCTGTTGTTAATTGTTGTCCTCCATGAACACCCAAAAACCTGAAGCATGAGTCAGAAAAAATAGTCTATGAGACATCATGCTCTGATTTCTAATTCTATTTCTATTCTCTAATTTTTATATATATATATATATATATATATATATATATATATATATATATATTTATATATATATACATA
Organism: Mixophyes fleayi; assembly: GCF_038048845.1. Lineage (NCBI taxonomy): Eukaryota > Metazoa > Chordata > Amphibia > Anura > Limnodynastidae > Mixophyes > Mixophyes fleayi. The sequence continues at coordinate 56,494,151 of NC_134410.1, read as the reverse complement.
TATTGTATTTACACCAAATCAAAAGTTTAAATGCATTATGAAATGTGTAATTATTTTCTGGTAACTCCATTATATTAATGGAACATGTTGCAGGTTGGACATTGGAATGAATATGAACGTTTTGTTCCTGTCCCTGACCAACAACCTACTAATGACACTTCCTCTGTGGAGAACAAGACAATTGTAGTCACGACAATCTTGGTAAGTGTTTTCTGTGTTCATCATCATCATCATCATCATCAACATTATTATCATCATCATTTATTTATATAGTGCCAGCAGATTCTGTAGTGCTTTACAATTGGGAACAAACATTAATAAGACAATACTGGGTAATACATACAGAGAGGTAAGAGGGCCCTGCTCGCAAGCTTATAGTCTATGGGACAATGGTTTGATACACAAGGGTAAGTGTTTCTTCATATTGAATATTTGCCCAGCTAGAGTGCAAAGGTTACAAAGTATTTAGTGGGCTGTATGCTCGGTCACACAACTATGTTGGTCAAAGGGTTGTTGTCTTGTGTTAGCTGTGTAGAGGGTGGTAACAGGGCAACCTTTGGAGATTAAATGGGTGGTAGAGGAATAATATAAGCTTGTCTGCAGAGGTGGGTGTGTTCTAAGGCATTTTACAGTAAGTATTATACAGTGTGGTGCAACAAGCTTTATTTTACAAATATGTACATTGAAACTGTTCTGCAGATGAAACATTTTTTTTTAATTATAGTTAACCATAAATAAAAATGTATTAAATATATCATACTTTTAACTTACTAAAAATATACAGATCCAACAGGCTTGAGTGAGAAACTGTGCAGTTTACATGCTACTAATGTGCAGTCAGAGTAAGCTTGCAAAATGCAGTTGGTATTTGTGCCAATGATTAAAATGTCTGTCCACCTGGAAACCTCTGCTGTGTCGCCTTGCCTCATATCCTCTGATGGACCCCCGCACCCCTGCATTTAGCTCTGCTCCTCTTGGATTGCAGAGGGGTGTGCTGTCAGTGTTGCTAGCAGGGGATCAAAACTCCCTCCTCTGTAAATATTGAATTCAGAAACTGATAGGATAGGGGCCTGGCTAAATAGCAAGAAATGATCTACCAGGGTTGTTCTGGTGGCCACAACCTTTTATTTAAAATCTCTGATTTAAAACACTTAAACAGAGGGGTGTACTAGGACACCTTTTTTCCCACCAGGCCACATACAACCATGCCATATAATCCATAATCCAAGGGTCACGTTAACAGTGCCTATCCTCCGGCCACCTGATGCCTAACCTATCCTGGTGTCAGAATACAAAACCAGGGTATAGTAACCCAACCAAAGGCAGAGAGCCTCTCGAGGATTACCCCATTTTAGCCAATATATAATATAGATATATTAAGCCCCACCATTCAAACCCCTCATATTAACTGCAACACAGACTGTGACAAATATAAAGATTTTAGTTCTCCAGTAAAAGTAAACAAGTTTCAAACTTTCACTTTTCTTTTTTTTAAACAATGTTGTTGTTACTTCCTTCATTATACAGTATATCATTTCCTTTTTCCTTTTACATTTATTATCTTCATTTATCTCTTTTTTTAAATAGGAATGAATGATCAGAATACCTTAAAATGAACACAAATTATAACAAAATACATTACTTCTCCATTAAATAGCTTGGCAAAGGTGGGTGGAGTGGGGTTCCCCTGGTCTTTCTGTAAAAGGGGAAAGTGAGCATGTTTTAACCTTTTATCTTACCATCAGCCCACACTGTTCACCGCCTCTGTCTCCCTGGTCACACACAGAGCCGGATTTAGACCTCATAGGGCCCTAGGCAGGATACTGTTTTTGGGGCCCCTCCCTGCAACAATCCATAGCACTATATTTTTGCAGCCTACCATATACCCCTATAGTTACGTAGAAGTGAAAGCATGTGCCACCGCATGCCTACCATATACCCCTATAGTTCAGTAGATATGAAAGCATGTGCCGCCGCGCAGCGGCGGCACACCGCCAAAGGAGGTGAGGGCGTGGCTTGCATCTTTGGGGGCGTACCTAACATGTGAAAAGAGCAAGGCCACCCTGCTGCAGAAAAAGGCACCCCTAAATAATTACCAAGCAGTCCCGTTTTTTTAAGTAGTTGGGTCAAAACAACATAATAAATATTGAAGTCAGGGCAGAAATACTTACTTAAGTTGTTTGCAAAAATAATACGCATAAATCCAAGTATGTGCTCTTGTCACTTTTGTCCCTCTATCATCACACTGTGCCCCTTCGTTGTCACTTTTGCCCCTTCACAATATCACATGTGCCCTTTCACCATCACCTCTGTGCCCATCACCATCACCACCTCTGTGCCAATCACCATCACCACCACTGTGCCAATCACCATCACCACCTCTGTGCCCATTACCACCTCTGTGCCCTTCACCATCACCACTTCTGTGCCAATCACCATCACCACCTCTGTGCCTCTTCACCATCACCACCTCTGTGCCCTTCACCATCACCACTTCTGTGCCAATCACCACCTCTGTGCCTCTTCACCATCACCACCTCTGTGCCCTTCACCATCACCACCTCTGTGCCCTTCACCATCACCACCTCTGTGCCCTTCACCATCACCACCTCTGTGCCAATCACCATCACCACCTCTGTGCCAATCACCATCACCACCTCTGTGCCCTTCACCATCACCACCTCTGTGCCCATCACCACTTCTGTGCCAATCACCATCTCTGTGCCCTTCACCATCACCACCTCTGTGCCCTTTACCATCACCACTTCTGTGCCAATCACCATCACCACTTCTGTGCCAATCACCATCTCTGTGCCCTTCACCACCTCTGTGCCCATCACCATCACCACTTCTGTGCCCCTTCACCATCACCACTTCTGTGCCCCTTCACCATCACCACTTCTGTCCCTTGTTTTACTTACCTTTCTATTGCGCGCTGCTCCTCCTCCGTCAGTCCAGATGTAAAAAAAAAAAAAAAAAAAAGAAAGAGTCACGTGATCGCTCATCGGGTCCCGGCAGCCTCTCCTCCTCTCTCTATCACTGAGACACTGAGAGGAGAAGAGGCTGCCGGGACCCAATTCGCGGCACCCCCCCGCACGAGTCGCGGGGGGTGCCGCGAGTCGGGGGAGGGGCCGAATTTTTTTTTTTTTCATTTTTTAAAAAATTACTCCTGTCCCCCCCAGCTGTGCCCCCCCAGAGCCGCTAGGCCCTAGGCAGGTGCCTAGGTTGCCTAGCGGTAAATCCGGCCCTGGTCACACAGCACATATCCTCCTCCTATTCTCACTCTATTAACTGTCCTATTAGCTCATCCCAGCCCACTCTAAGCAAGACAGAAATATAGCTACCAGCACTTAGCAACAGCATGCCCCATTCCAGGATCCCTGCTGCTGTCATGGCCCTACTGGCTGATTATTACAGCGCTTTACAATAGCTTCTTGGACAAAGTATAACCAGCAGTACATTGCAAATACAGTACATTTTTACACAGCTCCAATACTACTTGTCTCGTCTGTAGAGGGGGACTCATTATTAGTGAAAGCACTGACATCACAAAACCAAAAGTCAAGTGACTGGGTTTATGAATGAGAAGCTGGAAATTCTCAGCAGAGTTTGTCTACCACATGACAACATCTGTGTGTGTGTGTGTGTGTGTGTGTGTGTGTGTGTGTGTGTGTCTGTGTTTTGAAAGCAACCAAGGAAGAAGAAAGAATAAGCCTCTAGAATTACAATTAAATATAAGAACAAGGTTCAATGTCAGAGCAATTATGGAGCACTTCAAGAGTGCATAATTATATGTTTTCGTTTGATAAATAATGTGAATTACTTAAACTATACTGAAAAGATCAATGCATGCTCAGACTGCACAGGACTAATACATTTGATTTAAAGTCTGAATTGGATCTTTATTACCTTAATATATCTGTTCTTTACTACTTTATTAATTGAAGATGTTGTCACCTTGATGGACAAGGTTTATTTACATGGCCAGATTCACCTTTTTTAAAAGCCATGTTAATTAAATGTGAAATGGAAATACTTTCCATGCCAATTTTGTTGGATAAAATGAGAGACCTCTATGGATACAAAGGCTAATTTTTACAGAAAATAGGTCCATTTCCTTATATGTCAATGAAGGTTGGCACAATTTGTATGTGCATTCTTTATTTTGAGTAAGACACATGTTATGATAGTGCAACCTTAAATACCCACCCACCAGGTTACAAGGTGCATATTTTGTACCTGTCCTGTGTTGATGCATAATTTGCATTTCATAAGTAACGTTTTCAAAGATATTTGGAAACCAAAATACCCACATCTAAAGTGCATCTCCATGCCCTCACTATATTCCACTAGCACAGAAATGCCCCTCATCAGCATCTGAAAGCAAGTGTCAGATACTTGTGGCTGAAAATACTGACATAAATTGTGTGCATATGCAGTGCACCAAATTGTGAGTGAGATGCATAGTTAGAACATGTCAATGCTTGTAGCATTTATCCCCTACAATATGAAAATAAAAAATAAAATTAAAAAGCAGGACTATTGTACTAAGAGTCAATAAAATATTGCAAACCTCATTTTTGTATATATTTTTTGTGTGATATTTGTATATATTTTTATGCTCATTCTTTTTGCATCCGTGTATGTAAATGTAAGTGTATTTCTTGTTCTTTCTTATAGCTGCACTTTAAAGACTGACCACTTTATGTAAAATGTTAACCTAGTTATCCCCATTTGGGTCGTGTCACCCAAAATGATGTGGCTGGGGACATAGTCAACATCTTATCAAACCATCTCATAATAATGCACACCTACAGCCAGTAGTGGTCATCTGAGTAGTCTGATGGAACATCTCCCATATAGAAAATTATTGAGGGTTAAACCTAATACTTATGCACAAATGTGAGAGAGACTAGAATGGGAAGTAAAATTCTAAAAAGAGGATTTGATAAGAAAGTGTTACAGTCGTGTGTACTCCATAAGCAACCTTGTATGTTTGTGTATATAGGGCAAACAAATAGGAAATGAAAACTCTGCTGTCTTAGCACAGAAGCCGTATTAGAAAATATAGAGAAGAAATGGGCAGTGATGGACTAAGTCCATCACAGTGTGTCCCAGTTGTGCTGGAATGTGCTGAAGATAGAAACGATATTGTCGAGAAGTGGTAATATATCTCGACTGCTACTCCAACGAGAGGCATTTTGGATTCACAGGATACAATCATTATTTCCCATTGGCTTAAATAGGGAGAAAGACATAACCTCTATTGTCAGGATCATGATTTTAGCACAGTGATGTTCTCATTGCTATTGATTTGTGAGATTTTCCAAACATAAACATTAATGTGTTGTTATACTTTTACAACCTTAAATTGAGAAGATTTCCCTATGTTATAGGGAAGCCTTCAACTACATTAACAATATCTGAAATGTGCTCAGAGTGTATTCCTTAAGTCACTTAAGAAGTGATTTGCTTTCATATAAGATAGGGGGGTATATTTACTAAACTGCGTGGAGATGTTGCCTACAGCAACCAATCAGATTCTAGTTAAGATTGATTTAGTACATTCTACAAAATGACAGCTAGAATCTGGTTGCTATAGGCAACATCTCCAATTTTTCAACCCCACAGTTTAGTAAATATACCCCAGGGCGTTCTACATCTACTATAAAGTGTGAAAAATGAATACAAAAATATGATGGAAATTTTGGGAATTGAGAATTATATTAAGAATAATTTCTTTTATGAAAACGTATTTTTTATTAAGAATATGTCAATCAATATGTTATTATTTAAAGATTGAATAGATATTTTTTTTTTTTTATGGCAAAAGATTTCTAAACAGTTTTTTGGAATGGTTCCACAATAATTTGGAACACTGCATAATACATATTACAGGTGCTGGGCAAGCTATTTTTTCAGATTGTTGACTATTTCTCTAGGACATGAAGGAATCCCGCAATACTTTTCTTGGAGCAACACCGCAACTAATTTGAAGTGAATGAAAGATGCAAACCCCATTTTCTACGTTTATTCCTATACAGATTCTGTATGCCCATTCATTGCAATGCAGATGGTTTCCGATGGATGCCATTTGTAAACTGGTAGGAAAGAAGAGACATTAGACACACTCTACGAAAGAGTCTGTCTAACCAAGGACTAATGTCAGATAAGTCAGTTTTTAAATCTAAATTACCCTTAGACTCTAAGCTTCTAAAATGAAAATAGTTTACATCTTTCTTATCTTTTGATTCTCATGTTTGGGACGGTAATGATAATGGTGTAAATGATATCTTTGATATAATAATAATAATAATAAGAAGAAGAAGGTAAATCACATATTTTTCTTTAGCACTTTGCATCTTTGCAAAATAAAAGGGATTCTTCCATCTACTCAGGTACAGATTTATTTAATGATGCCAAGAGTTTTACATTATCCTCTTTCATCTGGTGAACATTAACGCGGGCATAATAGAGCCACTTTTCTGTAATGTGCTGTTAAATATGTTTGATCCATAATTTGTTTTATTAAAGGAAAATCCATATGTAATGAAAAAGAAAAACTATGAGCAGCTGGATGGCAATGAGAAGTATGAAGGTTACTGTGTGGATCTGGCTAGCGAAATTGCAAAGCATGTTGGGATAAAATACAAACTCTCCATTGTAGAAGATGGCAAATATGGAGCTCGTGACCCAGAAACTAAAATATGGAATGGAATGGTGGGTGAACTGGTATATGGGGTAAGTATTTATGTGATCATACATACATAGGGACTGTGAGATTGAGATCACTATTTCTTACCTTTTTAAAAACAAAATATAAACTTTTCTATGTATAAAATATAATATATAATGATGCAGATAGGTTGCAGCACCCTGAAGAGGTTTACAGAGATCTGCAGAATACCATTCATGCTTATTGCACTAATTATTTTGAGAATCTGCTTACCCCTTGCAGTGTTTTATCTATCTATCTATCTATCTATCTATCTATCTATCTATCTATCTATCTATCTATCTATCGTCTTTTTGCTGGTTCTTTCAAAGTATAGTCTTAAAGGGAGATACATTGACATTAACGGGTGATTTTGTTCCGAAAATAAAATCATCCAAAATGGTATATAAACTCATAATTATTTCTCAAACTCTCAAATCCATTAAACATTGATTTATTTTAAAATCAAGCAAATTTACTCTGCTGAGAAAAATTGTTTTTGTTCCCCCCCCCATTTATTTGAATAGGCAATGTATTTCAATGTGAGCAGAAAGCCCTCTGAAATGCTTTGCCAGTAGATATGAATGGGAAACACTCAGCCAATCACAAGCAATGTTTACATGCTAGCCATTTTTGGTTGAGCGGGTATCGACATACAGCCATACTGAAAGCAATGGGTCTGGCAGCAAAGTAAGAAACGGATTCAGCTGCCCGGGATAACAGTGCATTCTGGTACTTGTAGTTCCATGAGTCCCAGCATGCCAGCATGTACAAATAGTCATGGCTGCCAGGGATTTATGGGACATATAGTTTCAAAATAGTATTACATTTTATTTTTACTTTATTTTATAAATATTTATTAATTTACTTACTACATGGGGTATTTTCCCATTAATTTCAACAGGCAATGCATTTCCATGAGATTTCTGCACCCATTGTCCATTGAAAGGAATAGGAAATCTCACTCATCTCATTCATCTTCACTGTCGGATTGTTTTTGGAGATTTGCATGGAGATTTTACATATCACCCTTTAATAGATTCCTCCTATTCAACAATCTGCAATGCAGAAATCAGTGATTTCTGTGATTGTGAGATGTTTGGCAATATTTTTAGAGGTTTAATAAAAGGGGAGATTTACACGGCAATTTGTCTTTAGTATATTAGGCGAATTACAAATCATCATGTAAATTACTAAAAAATAGAGATTTGGTCAAAATCGACCTTTGATAGATCTACCCCTAAGCCAGTCTAAACCTGTGCAGGGGAAAAGTATAGCTTACCTGTTTTTGGTTGTTTGGTGATATCACCTGTACCTGACGTAAAAATGAAATTAAAACATTCCTCTGGATATAATTTTAGAGATTTGGTGGTCCAGAATTCAAATCCCAGTATCTTGTTAATGGACAATCATCCTCATCATGTGATTCAGTCACTAAATTAAGTAACAATGACAAAGGCTTAAATTATAACACCAACACTAATGTGAAAAAATACAGCACATAACCCTATTGTGGGAAGGCAAATTTTGGTAGCGTGCAGATGTTTTCTCATACTGCCAGATTCACGTACTTTCCCTTTTTCTTCCTTTGCTCAGTAAAACTACTTATGTATAAGCATAGACATGTATGTATCTGCTTTGTATTAAGTGCTTACCTGTACCCTTCAGGAGCACTAGTGCATCAAACTTTACATTTTGTAATAACTAATCCCTGGTATTGAGTGAAAGTAATTATGGGAAGAATTATGGAAACTTATGTTAGTTTTTATTTTTTTTGCTATATAATACCCACAAAATAAAAATATGTTTCCTCATGTATTACCAAGGGAAAATCTCATTTGCATATAAAACCCCACTCCATTAGACAAAGGAATAAAAAAGTTATTTCCAACTCACTGTATATGAAGGGGCTAAAATTGAGGCCAATAATGTATTATATCAGGCATTTATTATATTACAGGGTTTAATTGATGTTTTTTTCAAATGGATTTCTTTTAGTCTTTCTCATGAATGCACCTCCTCACTTATAAAGGATGTCATTGTTAAAGCTGTATGATTACACTCATTCATTTTTCCATTTGCATCTTTTTTCCTATATTATATGATCCGTATTATTATCACAGCTTGACCAAAAATTGACTTGCAGAGAACACAACCTTTTAGTTAAACAGTAAATTAATTTTTGCATGAAATTGCTTTTCAGTCCTTCAGAGGTCATGTATTATCATGGGAGTTGATTGATCCATTTAAAAGTCGATAAATATTGACTGTACTTGTGTGTTTAAAGAGCTGGCATCATATTTAGACTTATCAAAAGGAAAGCATTGATTTATTTCTCTGAAGTAAAAACTACATTGGTAATGCGAATGAATGTAGTTTTATCCCATTTCTTTTATTTCAATTGCTCTGTTATATTATTACTCCCATGGGGACTCATTTAAAAAAGCATTTACACATTCTTGATAATTTTACATATTTCACTGGGGGAAAGGGTAATATTAAGACAAATTACTATGGCCAAGCTCCATAGTCAAACCGTTTCCCAGTTCTTTATGCACTTGTTTGGCTTGTCATTTGCATTATCGGCTGTAGATACGCCCAAATCTTCTAGATAGAATCCTTATATTAGTACAGAGATTCAATTATTTTTGCTTAATTAGCTCTATTACATTTATATTTATTTTACATTTTCTTTACATTCACATAGCCATTCCGTGAATTGAGCGCTGAATGTTCCCCTTGTTCTATAGAGATTATTTTTATTTTCAGTATTATATTGTCTGAAGTGACCATAGAAATGTTATAAAATACATTGTCAGTTTCTGAACCCTACTTTGTTAGTGCATACTAAGTAAAGCCATAGTACGTCACTAATGTAGTTTAATACAGTGAGTTTTAATTACGAGATCAGCAGATTCTGTGCAGTGTGAAACTTAAGACTGTTCAGTAGAGATGTCATTGCTTCTGTATTTATGGGAGGAGAAACAGCTCTGCAATCAAAAATGCTGTTTTGTGAACAAAAAGGTGTTATTTAGAGTTGGACACAAGTTCACATCCTGTCTAAATTTGCTTCTTGTGTAAAATTTACTGCACTGCACAACCATAAAACCCTGCATCAGCATCTTCAGTTGCATATAACTAAAACGTGTGTCCCCTTGCACTTGGGGAAGTGGGTCAGGGGCATTCACATGAACAATGTGTATTAGTTTGGTTTACACATATCTTTCAAACATGTTCCTTACCAAGAGTAAATTCTGCACCTGCACAGCATTTTCAAGTTGATAATGATCAACACATTTTCAGACTGTCTATTGCTGATGCATCTTACGCTATATTTAATGTTGCATGTATTTTAAGATGCATGCAACTAAAAATACATATGTGAGCAGACGTGTAGGACAATTTTTACATTCACCCCTCAAAATCACCACCCAAGATGCCATCTGTTTTAAAATGTACATAAATTAGCTTTACAGTGGGCAGACGAGTCCACTTAGCAGACTTTTTTTCAGATTTGCTTATATGTTAAACAAACCAAAGGTGCGGAGCAAAATTGCAAATGTCATATTCAAATGCATAACTTAAAAGATATAAGTGGAGTTAATTGGGAAAACTTTTAAGTGTGATGGCTCATACAACATTTCTAAAACACAAACTGGCTAATGTTTTGCCTGCTCCAGAAGAGTCCTTAATGTGGATATTTCACTACCTAGCTGACCTGCCATCGTTACTTACATATCTGGCTACCCTATAGTAACATAGTGACACTAACTGGCTCTATGGCAAAGACTCCCAACTGTTTCACAGAGCAGCATCATGTTTTCTGATTTTGTATGGTGACGCAATTGCAATAAGTTGTTCCCCATAGCCTGACATCTTAACAGGTTATGTATCTTCAAATGACACTTCCAGATTGACCACAGGGACATACCTTTTTGTTTCTCTCCAATGGAGAACAAATAAATGTGTTACTCTTTCCACTCACCCATTCCGCTTGCAAAAGAGTCACAATTAGAGATGAGCGAAATCTTCTAAACTAATCTGTAAAACGTCACCTTATCGCGCATTTGGCTGCAAAGCGTCATGCATTTTGCCAAAGTGCAATAATATATGATATATTATTATTATTATTATTATTATTATTATTATTACTATGATGAAACTTTTTTACACAATCATTTGAGACATCAATTCCATAATTGATAACATTTTCTTAGCTACATCAAATCCACTGCTGGGCCTTTGGTATGATTATGTCGGCAGAAAGCAGGCTTATAGCTAGTGGAGTTTAGAATAGATAGTGTAATATGTAGACACGTTCAACGATAATTGTAACAATATGAAAAGATCCAGATCATATTCTCCATCCTATTCTTAGTCAAATCTGGACTTACCTGTCTGGCTCCCAAAGACCTACCTATGCCACTAATAAGATCATGGAGTACCCTCAAGGGCCTGATTCATTAAGAAAAGTAAAAAAGCAAAAAAAATAGTAACTTTGACTCTTGGCAAAACCATATTGTATTGGAGAGGGGGGGATTTAAAACGTGAGAACAAATTTATAATTTGGGTACAGCATGTCCTAGATTAACTTTTAATGTCAGTGTAAAAATAAAGCTATCAAGTATTTGCATCCAACATGAAAAAGTAGTCAGTATTTTCCTTGTGTGCAAAATAATAAACTCATTTGCACCTCTTGCATTGCAACATAGGTTTACTAAGGTTCAAAGTTACTCATTATTTTGCTTTACGTTCCTTAATGAATCAGGCCCCATATGCTTACCTGTACACAAGTATGGATTTGTGGTGCTCACACACATCTAACACTCAATATACTTCTTGTGCCTGCAGAGCAGAGTAATCCGTCTTCTTCTAAAACATCTTGCACAGTGTTTAGCAGAATTTGTCCTGGCACTAGCCTCTGAAGGAAATATTTTAAAAATAATGACCCTGAGTCTTGTTTAAAAAATGCTTACCATATTATTTTTAGCATCGTACATCATCTAAAGCGATTTACCTTAAAAGCTTAATGCTTGATGTTTCCTGAGTTATGGATTGTTAGCTAGTGTGAATGTCATCAAATAATAATGAATTCCACACTTTAAAGAAACAAAACCAGCACTTTTCCTAAAATGCTTGCTCAATGTGCAATTTTAAATGGCTTCATGCTTGATTTATGATCTTAATACAAACGACAAGCAGATCCACCCAGTTCAGAGAACATTTTACCATTATGGAGGATATAAAAAAGAAATATTTAATGCATATAGCATTTGATAAATTATTTGTATAGGGTATATTATTCACAGCAAAGGTTGATATGTAAACAACATGTATACATATAGTGAAAACGATGTGAAAACAATGTACCATTACAAATAGAAGAAATTTTTAGGGAATTGATTGAAGCATGTCAAATTGTATTATTATTTTTTTCTTTTTCATTTTAACTTTTTTGTAACCATCCTTTTTCTGTAGCATTTAATACTGTTGCAAATGCAAACGATTATATAAGAATAAACAAATATAATGAATTTGTTGTTTTTATATTTGTATTTAGTTACATTTTTCATTAAAGTTTATGTATTTAATTATCACACTCACCTTTTTTATTTTACACAATTCTCAAATTGGTTACTATGCACCATCCAACAGGACAGTTTTTTTTACCACTCTCTAAATATAACTGGATATCTTTTTATTATTAATTGTTAAGTTGCTTTAATGACTGCTGTTTACTTCCATTGAACAATCACAACAGGTCATGAGCCGTGGGGAGTTCTGAGGGCAGACTTTGCACTTATTGAAATATTTTCTTTGTTTTCAGAGAGCAGACATAGCTGTCGCCCCTCTCACCATTACTCTGGTACGGGAAGAAGTGATTGATTTTTCAAAACCATTTATGAGCCTTGGCATCTCCATCATGATTAAGAAGCCTCAAAAATCAAAACCAGGAGTATTTTCTTTCCTGGATCCCTTGGCCTATGAAATATGGATGTGTATAGTTTTTGCATACATTGGAGTCAGTGTAGTTCTCTTCCTAGTCAGCAGATTCAGTCCTTATGAATGGCACTTGGAGGACACCGATGAAGCTCGTGACCCTCAGAACCCTCCCGACCCTCCAAATGAATTTGGAATATTTAACAGCCTATGGTTTTCCCTGGGTGCCTTTATGCAGCAAGGATGCGATATTTCTCCAAGGTTTGTTCCATATCACTCCATCACCTTCTTGCATTTTATGGTCATACACTGATGCCATGGTGTATATATGTTAATTTCTAAACAACCTTCTTTAATTCCAAATCTTTTTTCATGCTTCACATGCCTCAGTGCTAAGCTTCATCATTAGAACACATTGCTTGCCACCATCCATCATGTATAATTGGTATGAGCCCCAATGCCTTTTATACATGTCGATTAAAACTTATATTCACCATGTTGAGACTGTAAAATGCATAGGGTCTTTATGTTTCAGCAATGCTTGGAGGTCTACCGTGTTTTTGCTGCATATCTCATTTTACGGTCATCTGCTTGGTGCATATAACATATGTTGCTCTGCAAAAGTAGCAGCTGATTGCTCTGAAGACACATGCAACAGCAGTTTAATTACCTTTGTCTTGACGCTTGTCATTGCACGCGCTTGTCTCTCATTTATGTTAAACCAAAACTGTTGTTCTGCTTGTTTCTCGTGCTTATTTTATCCTTTGTTTATTGTTGAAGTCCTGTTATTTTTGCATGCTGCTCATGGCTGGTAACATCTTCTTCTTTATTGTGCCATAAAGTTTTTTTGGCAAACACTAATTCACAATGTATGTAAAATTGTCAACAAATTATCAACAAATTTACTGTTTACTTAAGATGTAATTACAACTTTTGACTTTTTTTTTCTATGGCATTCCCAAGTTTTGTTTTCCATAAGAGCTAGCTTTACATTCTATTATTATCATAAATTTGTAATGGATCACAGTATTCCACAGCGGTGTGCAGTGGGGAAAACAAGACATAGGTTAAACAGGACATACAAGATAGACAAAATAAATGCAGTCATGAGAACAAAGGTTACAGAGGACCCTGCTCATAAGAGATATTATATACTAAATGGAAGAAGGCACACCTGAAATAAGAGGAGTGAGTGTGGCTCAGAGTGGAGATTGGGACAGTTGTGAGGGTGCATTAGTGTGTATAGTATAGGTGGGAATGTGGTAAGCTCTAATAAAGAAATTCTTCAGAGAGCATTTAAAGATTTGAGGATTGTGGGACAGTCTGATTGGGCATGGTAGGGAATTCTATAAATGGGTAGCGGCATAAGAGAAGTTTTGAGAGTGGGAATGACAGGTGGTTCCCAGAGATGATTTGAAGTGCAGATCAGAGGTAGATCTAATAGGGTGAGAAGGAGAATATTTTGAAGGGGTGGTGGTGTTGATGACTTTGTAGATAAGGGTGAGTAATTTGAAACAGATTCAGGAGGACATGGGGTGGCAATGTAGGTATTTGCATAGTGGTTCAGCGGATGTCGAACAGTGAGCAACGAAGATGGGTGAGGGGAATTCCAGATAGCATTGCAATAGTCCAGGTGAGATATGATGAGAAAATGGATGAGTTTTGGTAACATCTTAGGTTAAAAAAAAGGACGTATTCTTGCAATATTACTGAGGTGGATGAGACAGGAGGGGGAGAGAGACAGTGTTGAAAACAGTAGAGAAGTCCAGGAGAATAAGTTTGACCCTGAGATTTTGTTGTAAATAGATCATTGATCATTTTTGTGATTGCATTCTCAGTGGAATGTTGGGCCAGAAACTTCATTGCAGAGAGTCAAGAATGGACAGAGAGGAGAGAAATAAGTAATTGTACACAACTTGCTCAAGTAGTTTGAACGCAAAGCGGGGGAGAAAAATAGGATTATAGTTGGAGAGAGGTTGGGTGAATAGATGGTTTCTTTATAATTGGTGAGATGAGCGTGTGTTTAAGGAGGATGGAAATACTATGGTTGAGGGAAAGAGCTTAGGAGGTAAACTAGAGTTGGGCATGCAGTGGGAGAGGTGTAGCAGAGAAGTTGGGAGGGAATAGAGTCAAGTGGGCCGGTTGTAGGTTGAGATAATGAGACAGGTGCAGAGACTTCTTCAATTACTAGAGAGAATGAACTGAGGGTGGATTGGAGAGTGGGTGGGGTATGTGGAATCAGGCACAAAGTATGAAGTTCCCTTAAGTCACTTTGAAGTAGATGGCAAAATCATGGGCTGTGACAGAGGAAGGGGGAAGAGATGCTCGTGACAAAGATTTGATTTGAAGTTGGCAAAAAGGGGACAAGGGTTAGATGACTGGTTGGATATTAGACATTTGAAGTATGTTGCTTGGCAAGTGAAAGTACAGTGCTGTAAGATGAAAGAATGAATATAGAGTTGAGGAACTTGGCATAGGAACAAGATTTCCTCCACTGACACTCATCATTTCGGAAGCACTTTTGTTGGAAGCAGGTTTAGTGTGCAATGGTTGTGGTTTGGACCCTCGGAAAAATCATATGAAAAACGAATATGTTAAAAGTGCTTCATTGGTGATCAGCAAATATATTTGCAATTTCATTTCAGCTAAATAAAATATACAAACCATTCACAAAAATATAAAAAGCATTAGTTGAATTTTTTCGAATTTCATAGATAAATCAACATATAAATCAATCTAATCTTTATTTATTCATTTCCATTTTTTATTTTTTTTTATAAATGTAAGAGGCTATCAAGTTACTGTTTGAATGTTAACAAATAAAGCTGACTTCTTCTTTTAATTATTTTTGCACATATGTAACTAAACTGACAAAATTGCCTTCACTCCAACTGGGATATAATACGCATTTGATTGATGGGAAAATTAATGTAATCAAATTCATTAATCCAGAGCTATGAAGCAGCAAAGCTAAACAATTAGTGCATTATGCAAGAATTAGCCATATTTAGGTGTGAATGCAAAATGGGGATGCCCCACTATCTTGCTTTCTCCAAGCTATGACGCACTGCCTCAAGAGGTCTGGCCCACTCACTGTGGGTGCGTGCCTAGCCCTTTACAAATATGTGCCCTTCAACCTTGTGCTGCTCCCTCCTACCTGTTCTTGTGCTTTCACTACATGGTATTAAAGGTAATAATTGATTGTCCAATCCTTAGTTTGTATTAAATTAATTTTTTTGTTTATTTAAAGGAATAAAAGCCAAACTAACAGCACACAGTGCAGTTGAGCGCAACTAACAGAATTTCTCATATAAATACCTCCTTCCAACAGGTAGGCAATACATTTATAGTCAAGAATGCATACATCATAGCGGTACACTACAGTATTAGAATAGAAAATAGAACATAACACAGATTTAAAGCATTGTCTGTCCATTTATACAATGTTGTATTGGAGCACCTGTTTGGTTGCCGGTATTATATGATTATTATGTGGTGCTGATTATTATGGGACAAATAAATGTTGTGTGCAGACTTGGTAATCTGACCAACATGATCCACATATAGACTTCCTAATCTGACCACTATTTGTAGCATATCTAAGGTGTCCATGTGACCAGGCTCCTATCTTGGAGATCAGCATATAGTGGCTAAGAAAGGTCCCGCTAAAACATCTGTTAATATATTCTCTCAAAGAAATAATAGCATAGCTTGCTGCATGATATGACAGTATTGGTTTCATTAAAACAATTATAATTTAGCCTATAATATTTTTATTATTTCTAACTTCATCAATGGTGCTGCTGATTCTGGAGCGTTGGAGATATTTTTGGAAAAGAGATAGGTACTATTAACCTCCTGGAAATCTGAGCAATGAGTGGCACACATTTAATACTTACACCATCTATCCCCTGACCATTTAAATAATAAATTAACAATGTTTTTTGTTAATATATATGCCTCCTCCCAAAAACAGCCCCACAATTACTTTAATAGTATTCACATGTAATAAATATACTTACCTACCCCCCCAAACCAGCCATAGTATTTCCATTTAATAAACCGACCTAATCTCCCCACCAGCCCCAACATTAAATTGATAGGATTCCCTTTTAGTATGTAGCTCTCCTTTCCCCTAACCTGCTCCCAAATCAAGTGAATAGCATTCCATATTCCCAAATGAGTCCTGTCATTAATTTATTAACCCCACATGTAACTTGCCCTTAAGCTACTTTGCATTGGTAGATCAAACAACCTTACATTACTTTAATACCCCCACCAGCCCAAATATAATATTAATGCTCTTCAAGCCTCCTTTCTAATACTCCCATCAGCTCCCCAAAAAACCTACCTGTTGGCATAGTGGATCTATTCATGGAAAAGTCCTTCCCATATCAGCTCCCTTTGGTCTCTGAAGTAGGAGGGGAGGAGACAAAAAGATTGAAGGGAGGAGAGGGAAAGAGAAGAGGGGAGGAGAGAGAGATAGGAGAGGGGGTAGAGAGGGGAGGGGAGAAACAGACCTCTGATCTATAGCATATAGAATAAGGTGCCTGGTCTCGGGGGAGAGGCCAACCACTGGGAGCACAGCTGTCAGTGGATCAATCTGCAGTTTAGTATGTATATGATTAGGGCATCTCCTGATAACCAGAAGCTAGAGCCAAACCTTCCAGTTGCTCCACTCAGCCTAGCTGCTCAAACCCCTTAAGCATTGACAGCTGTCTTATTTTACTGCTGTCAATGCATGGTGGGTGAGGGGTCATCCTGAAGAAGCTGTGAAGAAATAAGACTGTGAGAAAATTAAAGTCAGAGGCCAAACAGCGCCCCCTGTATGACAACGCCCTGGGCGGTGGCACATCCAGCACCGCCCCAGTTACAGTCTTTGATTCTAAACTTTTTGAAACTCATGATTGTCTTTTGTCTTTGTTGTTCTCTTCCCTCTCTGTTGTTGTTGAACATTAAGTGAAGGGAATTTAATCTGCTGTTCTTCTGTGTTTGCCCAGTTGGAAAGACCGATAAATAAGCTTTATGACATCACATGGAAAGCTTCAAAGTTTGTTCTTTTGGCAACTTTGCTTTCAATTGTAATCCTACAAGTTATTCTCAAATTAAAGCAGCAATCCCATGATTTTTTTTTTTTACATAAATCACTGTAGCAGGCTACAAGAATGGTGGTGCTTACCATTTTCACTTGTTTTTTTTGTTCATGCTGCTATTAATGATTTATGTTTCCAGACTACCATGGCAACCACAGTCCAATGACACATGATGTAGTGATCAGAGACTTTGGAAAACCTTTCTGATCTCTATCTGCACTGTGACATTATCCATATCCTCCTCTGCATCACATGACATGTTGAGAGCTATGAGCCTGTGTCTGTGTAGCAGATTGACTGTGTTTGTGTCTGGCAGTCATGTTTGTTTGCCATCCAGAGAGCTTTTGGAAAGGAGATAATAATTTGTAGGAGGATAGCCAAGAATAGTGACTAACAAATGCATGCTTAAAAGGTACTTAACTTGATATTTAAAGAAAAACAATCTATGTGGGATTGCTTCTTTAAATTACATAGCATTTGTTTTGTGAGAATTAGTAAACTAGACAAAGCATCTTTAGTAGAGTGTTACACATGAAATAGGTCTGTCTAATATAAAATAATATTTTACAATAAATAAAATAGGGAAGGTATGTTTTAACTAGAAATTACTGCAGCAATTAATTTTTTGCTACAAATTTGCAGAAATGATAATAAAGTTATTTAAGTTAGAATGCCAAGAGTATCCTACAGCAATAAAACCATGTCCTAGGTGCATAGGGCCTGATTTTGAGTTAAGGGCAAAGCAAAGAAAAGGAGCAAATTTGCACCGTGGAAAACCATGTTGCATTAGAGGGGGAAGTAAATTTAAACTGTAGGGACAGATTTATAGTTGAGATATGGCATGTCATAGATCAATTTTAATTTCAGTGTAAAAATAAAGCTATCAAGTATTTGTGTGCTACATCAAAAAACAGCCAGTATTTGTACCCCTTGCATTGTAACATGGTTTGCCCAGGTGCAAAGTTGCTCCTTTTCTTTACTTTTGCTCCTAACTCAAAATCAGACCCATAGTGTCTAAGCATATCTAAAAACTTAGCCTGAACCTTAACAGTATATAAAATAGCTTGCTGTAGCCAGTGTTAGATAGTTACTCCTCTTGCAAAACTGTATAACACACATGCAATTACATTCATTTTCAAATATTGAAAGAAATGGTACTTCCTCTAAATAATAGCTTTGATACAGAGATCGGTCAAATAAATCCTGGAGGTAGATAGATTTTTATAGTGACCGAATGATCACAGAATATTCTTGCTCCTACTGTAAATGAAACATTTGAGATTCACAGCAGCAGTGACCATTTTTAGCTTTATGACTCCAAGTTCTTCTATTTTGCTTGTACACATCCTTAATTTTGTCAGCATTTACTTCTGTGCTTCCTTTTATCATCTTCTTTAAAGGTATGCAGCTTTATGTTTGTCATTTCATTTTGTTATATTGTGTTACAATTACAATATCATTATTACATTGACATTTTATGCAAGACTTGCACTGAAATTGTGCATATATATATATTTTATATTTTTTTAAATAATAGTCATTATTTTAATTTCAAGAACAGCAAACATGGAGAAAAAATAATTGATGTTTTTTAGTTGTGCGTTAAAATGTTTTATTCGATTATGTCATAAAATAGCATTAATTGTAGTTTGATTTTTAAGCCAACTCTTAACATACAGCAGTGCATATAACTAAAATTCTAATTTTGTTCTATTTATTTACATTTTCGCTGATATAATTTTGCTCTCCTCGTTTTGGTGATAACAGAAGATCAGACCCAGAGATTGCGATTTATTTCTACTACTGAAGCATCTGCTGTTATTGTTTGCAGCAGTCTTCCTTTTGGGAACTGTTCATGTCTGTTTTGTAGTGAAGCATATCCTGGATTATCTGGATAAATATCTAATCGTCTTTTCTTGCAGATCTCTCTCTGGGCGAATAGTTGGAGGAGTGTGGTGGTTCTTCACTTTAATCATAATCTCCTCCTACACTGCCAACTTGGCTGCTTTCCTTACAGTGGAAAGGATGGTGTCTCCCATAGAAAGTGCAGAGGATCTGGCTAAACAAACAGAAATAGCTTATGGCACTTTGGATTCAGGATCTACCAAAGAATTTTTTCGGGTATGTTAATTTTAATTAATTTGCATTAAACTCCATTGGTTTAAAGTCATGTGGTGTTAAACTGTATCAAGTGTAAACAAAACAGTGGCAGGATTTGATCCACACTTGCTGAGTTGCACTGGAGAGACAGAGGGTGGACACATCCACACATATGGGATCAATGGTTCCAATGAATAAATACCAAGGCTGTATATATGGTCTTCGTAGTATAAAGCATGATGAAATATGAACAAAAAAACTCTATTATTCTTATGTTACCTTTTTCTCCCTCCTCATTTTTTTATTGTTGCTTTTTAATCTTTTCAAATTGGTGCTTCTTTCCTACCTTTATTTTTTATCTTATTTTCAAAGTCCTCCAAAACTTGTGGAGGTCTTAGCATAACTCATCCTCTGAAAATATGAGGTTGGAAAAAATATAACCCAACATTTCCAGACCACTGTCTAGAGGGAAAAATGTAAGTTGAAAGGGGCTAATACATCTTAACATGACTTTAGCTGTTCTGTTTGTACATGCCCTACTTCTGCTTTTACTGACAACATAAATGTATTGTATCCTTATGTGGTTTCCACCAAATCTTTTGTATCATCTAAAAAGCTCTCATCTACTATCTTGGGGGTTCTTTTTGTGTCCTTTTACACTGCACAAAACTACTCTGTGAGCAATTGTATCCAATGCATAAAGCATTTCAGATATAGAGTTTATATAGGCATTTCTAAGAACACACGTAACACATGCTATAGAAGTCAGCTTCTCAGGATGTTAGAGGATTTTTGTACACAACACACACCAGTAAAGTGCAGATAATATAGCCCTTAATACATTTTCTGAGAGCAGCTGGACTATGTGGCTAATTCATTCTATTGTTATTCCTTTATTGCCATTTGTAGTTCCAATGCATCAAACAGTAAAATGATGTTACTTATGTGCCAATATGATTTTTGGGAACTACACAACAGCACCAAAATCATAGGTGAAATGTGTTAAATTAAGTATAAGACTGAAATTTAGTATCACTTTTAGGGATTTATTTGTTAATTCTCAAACTGTATATTTATAACAAACCATTTAAGATGTTAAAACCTGTAAGACTGGGGCATAGTCAAATAAAGAACGCTCTACTTGATATGCCTAGTCTCAGTTTAGTACAATATGAGTAGACACTGTAAGTCTTGAGCTTGACTTTTATTATTATTATCTTTTATTTATAAGACACCACAATAGGCCCACAGTGCCGTACAAGAAATTTAGAATAGTATACAATATAACGATCCAAAAACACATTATATAATGCGTAAAATATAATACAAAGTCCAGACATCTACTAATTAACAAATTATACACAGATAACTTTGTAACGCAGATCGTTATTTACAGGACATGGCTAGGTAAGCAGGTCTTGAGGCACAGAGAGTGATGGAATCGTAGAAGGAGAATACACGGAAAAAGGGACCTGCTCATAGGGGCTTACATCTTAAAGGGGAGGAGAAGCCACAAATAGAGTGGCACTGAGTCAAAGGCAAATGAGTTAGGATTAGGGCTGATAGGCTTGAATAAAGAAATTAGTTTTAAGGGGACGCTTGAAGCCTTGGAGAATATAAACTAACTGAGATGGTTCCACTGGCATGCAGCAATTGTTGGCAGAGCAGAAGGGGCAGGAAGAAGTGAGCGTAGAGATGAGGTTGGAGATGTGGGGGGCAGGATTGGTTGAGAGCGTTGTAGAGGAGGAAGAGTTTCAGCTTTATTCTGTAGGCCACGGAGAGCCAATGTAGAGACTGTCAGAGAGGGACAGGAGAGACAGAGTGGTGAGAGAGAAAGAAGGGGTGCAGAATTGACAACAGACTGAAGAAGAGCAAGGCGGGAGTTTTGGTGGCTTCCATGTTTAGAGACCAAATCTTGAATATATATTGGAGGTGGAAGTGCAGGATTTGGATAAGGAATTAATGTGAGGTTTGAAGGAGAAGGAGTCAATGATGACCCCTAAGGGGACTTGAGGAACAGAGAAGAGGATGGCGTTATGAACAGAAAGAGAGAGGGGTGGGGTGTAAGGCAGCCATGGAATGGTGAAGGATTATTATTCTAGTCTTAGAAATATTGGCCATAAAAACAGAAAATGAACAGCACAGGTATTGGTCCCAAACTGATAATAAAAATAACAAATATAACATAGGTATATATTAATAAATACACTTATCTAAGAAGATCTGATTGACTAAGTTTTCTTACTTAAGTTTTCTGGACAAAACCACGTTGCAATGCAAGGGGTGCAAATTATTTTTTTTATTTTGCACATAAGCAAAATTCTGACTGTTTTTTCATGTAGCACACAAATTATTTATAACTTATTTGTACACTGAAATTTAAATTTGATCCTAAGACATGCCCTACCCCAGATATAAGCATGTTAGGCAACGGATTTCGTCTACTGATTGTAGACTTTCCAGGGGCAACCACACACATGTTGCACAGCTCTGACACATGATAACATTGTTCATTTATATAAAAATATTTACTTTGGAAATACTTTAGCCACTGCTCACTTAGTTATATGTACATTTTATTTTCTCTATATATGTATTTGAATTCCATATCACTAACGATGCAGATCATATATAATAAATTGATTATATAATTCAGTCTCTGAAATAAGTATTTCTAAAGATTCCGATAATATATTGAATGGACCTATATCGCAGTCTCTGAATTAAACATTTATACAGATGCAGGCATTAAATCTATATCTCCTTTTCACTTCAGGTTTATGTAATATAAGGATATGTTAGTTTCTCAGGTTTACTCACAAAAACCAGGGGTTGATTATACAAATACTGCTTTTATCACTATTTTTTTTCCTAGAGGGTTGTTTTTTTTCAAAATTATGTTTTTCCACACAGACGCTTTAGCTTTGTTGATAATTCTCTATACATATATTTCTATCATCAGATGCTTTTTCTCACAAATGCTGATCTCTACAAATACAGGGCCTGATTCAATAAGGAACTTAAATTAAGAAGTTTCTTATTTAAATCTCCTGGACAAAACCATGTTACAATGCAAGGGGTGAAAATCAGTTTTCTGTTTTTCGTGATCATAGCCCCGCCCCCACTATAAAAAGCCCAAATTCACGACATTGAATGAAGGGGACGGGGCTTAATGATGCGATTAAGCCCCATCCCCTCCATTCACTGCAGTGAATTTCGGCAAATGCGGGAGCTTTGCCTACTCTTCCGGGAGTCCGTGAGGACTCCCCAAAATTCGTGAGCCTCCCGGGAATTCCAGGAGAGTAGGCAAATATGCAGTAATCTTGCCCTACTTTGCACTGTCCTATATTGCAGCTTAGAAAGGGGAGTTCATAAGTATTTCATCTTTGTCGAAATACATAACTCATAATGAAGTAATTCTATAATTGCTGAGTAATATCAACCGTGAATCAACTTGTAGAGATTCTCAGTGGGATTTGTGGAACGTTTTTTTTATTGATGTAAAAGTATAACCACAGTGGTTAATATTTACTAAACTTTAAGCAGCTGTTCTACATTTAATTAAGAAAATAAATACGTTCAAGATTTCATATATGCAGGGTATTTGTTGGAGGAGGGCCTTTTTTTATTTACAAACAATAGTTTTTTATTTTGAATAAGAGCACCATGAAATGACATGTGCATCTTCTCTTGCTGTGTTGATGCAAAGGGTATGAGATGGTCATAGATCTGTGCTGGATTTCCTATTTCATTATCCTTGTACCCAGAACCAATATCTATGATTCTTAATTCCATGTCTTGGTAGATATATACAGATCAAATCTTAGTCGACTCTCAAACATGAAATTTTGTTAAATAACTGATTTAGGCATTTAATATCTCCGGCTAGCTCAATTAATAACTTAATAATTGTCCCTCCTGGTCCCACACGTGAAGCAATTGAGTATAATAAGTTATAATCTTGAAAAGGTGTATTTCCCTAATATTGTTCATTTTCACTATCTATAGCATCTAAGTAAGTAGATATGTTTTCTTATATGCTACTAAATAAAAGCCACCTTGAAATTATGTTTATATTACAATAAAGCTTATAAGTTTACCACATGGCTGTGCAGGGGAGGGATGGCAAATTTTGACTTGTGGGGCAAGACTCGACTCAGCAGCCAATTTTAGAGGGAAAAAAATGCAGTTGGCCCAATGATCCAGCCCAAGGTAACCCACTACGGGACCGGCCCAGGGGGCAGATGTCCCCGTGCCCCCCAGCCCAGCCTGCCGGAGTGACTGTGAGAGTGGGTGTTAGATTCACAAAAGTATTCTCTCTGTGAAGAGCAGATTATAGGCAACATAAGTGTGTACTGGATCTAATAAATTTAGCTGTATGAAGCGTCGGCCAGAAGTTAGGCTTTGATCCAGGAATGATCAGCCTGGAGGGTGGTGGAGGGGTAGTGACAGACCTTAAAATAAGGTTTGATTAATGTGTGTGGGGCGATCAACACTAGAATAGCTGGCCAATGAATAGAGAGAAGATCTCTGTATAGTTTAGGGGTAGGAATTGCTGTTTGCAATTGTGTTCACTGTAAATGTGAAAGTGGATTTAAAACAGCTAAAGCCCTTGCAGAGACAAAGTTGTAGCGGTGATTATTAGAGCACCATTCCACATAGTGTTTAAAGTGGTGTACTTCAGGACACTTGGTTTTCAATTACCACCTAGCAGTTCATCAAATGTGCAGAACATGGTTAAAGTGCTATTGCAAGAAACTACCATAGAACAGGTAATATAACCTGGCAAGTTTGAGCGGCCCTGTTCCTGCTTCCAAAAGTGTATAACATCTCACAAAATGGAGGTGTACCTGTTAGCTTCTCAGTGGGCTGCCAGTCAAGCAATATGACTACAGGATCCTGGCACTATTTCTGCTTGGTGATACACAAAAAGTACAAGGTGAGATGGAAGCTTCTTATTTTTGCCAGATTAAATGGAGAAATACTCATAGTGGAGTTATTTCCACTGGGAAATCCCAGCAGTTTTGTACATGACAGTGCAGGTAATATACAATAGGAAAAAGGATCAAATGCAACTGTATGCTTTGGACCATCTCAGTAAAAAGTAGATTCAGCACGTTACCAATACCTAAGAATAGAAGATGCTAGTTCTGGTTATGGATTGAAGACGTTCCAATCCTTGTCTGAAAAGTCATATGACCAACAGGACCAGCATTACTTTGGAGATAACTCGGATGCACCGTTACATGACTGAGGAAACCATGGCAGTCAATAAATAAAAAAAAATATAGGTTGTCTTTGAATGTGGCACTGTCATATGCAGAAGGTATCCAACACCACAGAAATGATGGATTGCAGTATGTCCCAGCTATATTAGACCTAGCCCAGCTATTGTACCTTGAGTCCAGGACCTGGAATCTTCTGGATTCTCTTGCTGGTTGGAGAAAAAGTTTGTTTGTTGGATTTGGGTAGGTAACTGATGCTCATATCAACCAATCGTGTCACTTATAGTCTATAAGTGGCTGCCTAGGATCTAAGTTCTTTGTATCCATGTCTGAAACATGATGGTATAGTTGCAGTAAAGGGGCAATTGGTCAAGGTGGTAGCTGCCATGGCTATAATATCAATTAATTTTAGGCCATTATTTTCCACTATTTTAGAAAATCATTTTGGATGAGATTAACAATTTAGGGAAACGTAGTAGCACAAGAGTAAAAGAATGGGTTAGGTTTGTATTTTGGGAGGTCGTATGGTTTAGCCTTTTAGATTTGTTATATGGGAGATCACTAAGAGTGTTTTTTGATATTCTAAATAACCCCAGGAAACAAATTTAGTGCAGTTTGTGACACAGGTTCAAGAGAGGATAGATACAGTGGCCCAATAATCTGACAACATTTAGTAGAGGCACAACAATAAAAATATAGTTGGAAGGCAATAGTTATGTCTTTTCAACCAAGAGATTGGGTATCAGTTCTATTACCCACGCAAGATGTTAATATTCTCGGTTTCTGGCAAGAAACCTAAGAGATCATTAAATCTGTTGGTCTAGTGAGTTACAAAGTTCAGCAGCCAGGTTTAAGATAAGGGGTACAGATATATCATGTAAATCTTTTTACACTCTGGCAAGCAAAGGCATAGATGCTAGCCATTATGACTATGAAAGTTAAGGAATTAATAGTTCCTATATGGGCAGCCTTTCACTTGAGCAAAGAAAACAGGCCTGATGATGTTAAGAAGGAATAACTATGTTCTGGGTTGCATTCATCTCACACAACATTGCATTGTTACCCTTGTGGGGCTGATAGTGACTGCATAGGTCAATTAAACTTTGCAATGACTTCAGATGCTTTCAGCATATCATGTTTTCATGCTGGGTCATTGAGCTGGCAGAGAATCTGGCATGTGCCAAGTGTTTAACAATGCTAGACTTGACCAATGGAAAGTGCCCCTAATGCCTTATAACTAAAGAGAAAACAGCATTTGTCACTGTTTTTGGCCTATTCTAGTGTAAAATATTTCCACTCTGTTTACCTGGGATGCATGTCACACTCTCAAATCTCAGGGATCACATTCTGAAGCCACATACTACTCATGTGACTGTTGTAAACAGTAAAACATTGTAAAATCTGTCACAGATTGATATACCTAAAGTATATCTAGTGGGTCAAGGTTAGATCAAACCACAGGTTGACCAATTTAGAAGCCATAAAACAGTGGCTCAGGCAGGAATGGAAATCTAACTACGCACTTAATTGCAATTGGCCGGGTATTACGGAAGTTTTCTGAATTGCTTTGCCATTGAGCTTAAGGTTTGGTCTGAGTTGACAGATGCTGCTTTTTCCAGCAGTTCCTTCATTCTTCCCTTTACTCATTCCTTGTTTCGCAGGCTCCTGATTTTAATAACAGATTCTTTCTCCAAACAGATTAATCTAGTATGGTTTTGGGTGCAGTATTTTTGTAAAGCCAAGAAGGAGTACATAATTTGGTTCTATGTTTTCAAGCGTAAGCTTCTCCCCAGAAAACATTGTTGAAAAACAGTAGAGAAAGAATGTTTGGCTATAAAGTGGTCTACAAAAGCCCTATGGTACTACCACCTTGGTAGAGAATCTATGTTGATCACCAATCATGCTCCCCTTGTTAGGAACCCCTCCAGCCAGTGCGACAAAACCCGGAGTCTGCTTTGAAAGTCTGGTGTTCACTAGAGCCCCTAGTGGTGGGGACAGACTTGACCACAGACAACAGAGGGTCGTGAGATGTGCACTGACTTGGGAGAACCCAGCGATAGTGTGTAGGAGCAAACAGCAGAGTGAATCCAAGCAAGGGTCGAGGGCCGGCAGCAGACAGCGAAACCAGTAAACAAGCCGAGGTCAGAGGTCACAGGCAAAACAGCAGCGTAAGAGTCCAGGCAATAGATCAGGGTCAGAAGCACAGGTTCAGAGTCCAGAAACAGGCAAGGGTCATACACGGGTAATAAATCAGAGTTAGAAACACCAACACAGGAACAAGGTAGCAGGCAGCAGAACTGAAAACAGGATGCTATAACCGGCAGTGAGGCTCAGATCCCACTGCCTTAAATAGTACTAAGAGCCAATCAGGACAGAGGAGGATAGTGCTGACAATCAGCTTCAGGAGACAGCTAATTAATTACTAGCTAGAACTAGCATAGGTAATAACATAACCAGGAAGCATGTATAAAAATATAAGTGAACCAGTTTAAATCATATGAGAGCTCCCCCTGGTGTTGGAGGATTTCCCTACACCCTCTAACATCTATGCCACAAGGATAATAACAGAGCACAGAAACTAAAGCACGCGTCCGACTGCTATTTCATGCCAGGATATGGCCTACCGCTGCAGCTCATGACATCCCTATGGTGGTTGGAAACCAACTGGGAAGTGACCTCAAACATTTCCGTTTGGCTCCTGGGTCTACAGTCAT
The DNA here is from genome assembly GCF_038048845.1 of Mixophyes fleayi. Taxonomy (NCBI): domain Eukaryota; kingdom Metazoa; phylum Chordata; class Amphibia; order Anura; family Limnodynastidae; genus Mixophyes; species Mixophyes fleayi. The sequence goes on along the minus strand of NC_134410.1, from coordinate 56,466,364 downwards.
TCCGGTTCATGGTCAAGCATATGACAAGTCTGCTACATACCAATGCAGATGCCCTCTCACAGAAATATGCTCTTTCTGTAAATTCTGCTTCACCTTTTGTGTTCCGCTGTGGTAAGGGATGTGTAATGAACTTAACATTTGTAAAGCCAGGAATTACCTGGTATCATGCCCATTCTTCTCTATTTGCACACTTCCACCTTACAGGGGTGTAGTCAGTAATTAGTTTAAACAATCTCTCTAACAGATAATACCCGAGCGTTTGTAAGGCCCATTTCATTGGCAATCTTCTTTTTCTACAATGACAATTTTTTTACATGATCCTTTTAGCTTTTTGCTCACATAAATCATTGGATGCTCTTTATATTTTTCATTTTTTTATTCTATTATTCAAAATGCAACACATTGTACTGGAACCTCCTCAGTTTCAGAGAAGGCCATTTTTTATTTTGCCTGTCTGCTAACTTCACTTGACATTACCCTTTTGTTAAACAGAGATAAAGGCCTAGATTTACTAAGCTGCGGGTTTGAAAAAGTGGGGATGTTGCCTATAGCAACCAATCAGATTCTAGCTTTCATTTATTTAGTACCTTCTACAAAATGACAGCTAGAATCTGGTTGCTATAGGCAACATCCCCACTTTTTCAAACCCGCAGCTTAGTAAATCTGGCCCAAAGTGTTGTTCTCAGTAACTATAAGGTCATTCACATGGGACATAGGGTAAACATCATTTTGGACATGCTATCCAGTTTCTGGAAATCATTACAGAAGCTTAATTTCCTGTCCAGTTTGAAGGTTTACCAATCACTGAGAGACTCTTCAATAATGATTAAATACAACATCTATTTTATTTTCTAGGTAATAGTCTCTCACCTAGGCTCAGGTTTTCTATAGGACTTTAGGTAAACTTTATCCTCTGGCTCAGTACCAATGTCATGCTGAATCACTGCCTTTTAGCTTGGCATCTTCTGAAATATCTCCCTATTGGTCATGAGAAAATGTTTGACTTCATACATTTGAGCTCAAAGCATAAATTCTGCTATTTTTCCTTTGGAAAAGCAAGACACTATCATTCCAGTGTCCATCAGATTTGCAGTGGGGATTAAAACAAACACTCCCCAGGGGCAAAAGTATGCATTTGGACATTCCAGCTGTACACCCTCTGTTGCGCCTGGTCCATATGCCCTTTCACTAACGGTACTATAGCAGCTATCCTCTCCTGCATCAATGAGACATGCTCAATAATGCTTTTGTATAGACGGATTTGCACTCCCTTGTTTTGCTATATCCAGAAATCCATTAGTATGTCCCGCATATTATAAATCAAATGGTGAGAACCGGTGAATGATTGTGGAACATCCCTAATGGCAAGTAATAATTATTACAGCAGATAATCACAGTTTTTCCCAACCTTGATTTTAAGGGCTGAATGGGGGAGAGAAGGGACATATGCACGTAGGCTTTTGGTCTCTCTCAGGTGTCTCACTGTTTGGTCTCACTCAGTGGATCTCTTCCCCTACCCAATGTCTTGGTCACTCCCTTAACCTTGTATTCTCTCATCAATGTGATCTTTATGACTTTTCTAACTCTCCCTTCCCTCTCTCTGACCATCACCTCCTCTCCTTCACCCTATCCTCCTCCCCTGCTCCACACCCGCCTACAACTACCCTCACTAGGCGCAATCTTGGTGCTCTTGACCCTACTTCTTTTTCCTCCTCTCTTGAAACTCTCCTCTCCCCTCTTTCCAACCTGACATGCCCTTACCAGGCGACCTCCCTCTATAACCACTCCCTAACCACCTCCCTGGATGCTGTCATCCCTGCCTCTTCTGTTTGTCAACGCCACCTTACTCCCCAACCCCGGCACTCCAAATTCACCCGCTACCTTCAGAAGTGCACTCGTGCTGCTGAACGCCTCGAGGAAATCTCGCTCCCTGGCTGACTTCCTCCATTTCAAATTTATCCTCTCCTCCTACAGATCTCCCTCTCCAAACAATCTATAAGTCCCTGATTTGTTCTCAGTCCTCCAATCCCCGCCACCTCTATGCCACGTTCAACTCTCTCCTCTCCCCTCCCTCCTATCCCCTCTCTCTCTGCCACTGACTTTGCCTTCTTCTTCTCCTCCAAAATTGAGGCCATCAGATCTGACATCTCCTCCTTGGATCACTCTCCTGCCTCCGTCATTCCTCCGCCTTCCTCTAACACCCAACAATGGTCCTACTTCCACCCTACCTCGGGTAATGAATCCACTCCCTTATTCTTTCTTCTCCCCTTTCTACCTGCCACCTGGATCCTATCCCCTCTCTTCTCCTTCACTCCCTCTCCCCCACTGCCTGCTCCTTTCTTTCTCACCTCTTCAATCTGTCATTCTCCACTGGCATTGTCCCATCTTCCTTTAAACATGCCCTTATCTCTCCCAGCCTCTAAAAACCCAATCTTGACCCCTCCTCTCTCGGTAACTACCGCCCCATCTCGCTTGTCCCCATGCCTCTAAATTACTTGAGAGGATAGTCTGTAACCGCCTCACTAGGCACCTCTCTGACAACTCCCTTCTGGACCCTCTCCAATCCGGTTTTCGCCCCCTCCACTCTACTGAAACCGACCTGGCCAAAGTTACCAACAACCTTCTCTCAGCTAAATCTATGGGTCACTTCTCTCTGCTCATCCTCCTCGACCACTCTGCAACCTCCAACCCATTGATCACCCCCTCCTTGTGCACAACCTTTCTTCTCTCGGCCTCTCTGACTCTGTCCTCACTTGGTTCTCCTCTTACCTTGCCAACCGCTCCTTCTCTGTATCCATTTCTGGTTTCTCCTCTTCCCGCTTCCACCCTCCCTGTTGGGGTTCCTTAGGGCTCAGTTCTTGGTCCTCTACTCTTCTCACTGTACACTACCTCCCTGGGTGATCTCACTGCCTCTTTCGGTCTCCAATATAATCTCTATATATATTCAACTATACATCTCCTCTCCTGATATCCCCCCCTCCTCTCTCGTGTATCTAACTGCCTCTCCGCCATCTCCTCTTGGATGTCTTTACGCTTTCGCAAAATTAACATTGCTAAAACTGAGCTCATTATTTTCCCTCCCTACTCATTCTCATCCCATCTTGATCTCTCTATCTCTGTTAACAACACTACCATCTCTTCCATTTCTCAACTCCTCTGCCTGGGCGTCACCCTTGACTCTTCTTTCTCCTTTGCACCCCACATTCAATCTTTAGCCCAATCCTGTCGCTTACAACTCCACAACATCGCACGCATCTGGCCCTTCTTTTCTCAGGATGCTACGAAAACCATTATCCATGCTCTCATTATCTCCCTTCTTGATTACTGAAACCTTCTCCTTACCGGCCTCCCCCGCTCCCGTTCCCCCCCTCAGGTATATACTTAATCCGGCTGCGAGACTCATCTTCCTTTCCTGCCGCTCCTCTTCTGCCTTGCCCTTCAGTGGCTCCTCTTCCCCTACAGAATCCTTTTCAAACTGCTTACTCTGACCTACAAGGCCCTATCCCACTCCACTGCCCCATACATCTCCAACCTCCTCTTCATTCACACTCCATCCTGTTCCCTGCGTTCAGCCAATGACCGTCTAGTCTCCTCCACTCTGATCACCTATATACCATTCCATAATCCAAGATTTCTCCCGGGCTGGCCCCCTCCACTGGAATGACCTCCCATGCTCCATCTGACTGTCCCCTAATTTGTGCACCTTCAAACAGACACTCAATACTCACCTGTTCCTCACAATATACCACCCTCACTCCTGATCTTCTCCCCTCTCATCATCCCCTGTTCCGCTACTTGCTCCCCATTCCTCTGACTCACCCATTGTGCCTCATGTCTGTTTCCCTACCTTTAGGATGTAAGCTGCGGAAGCTGTCAGCTGTTGCTCTGCCTCTTTTAAGTTTTGTTATTCTTGATGTGATTCTCTTCAGTTCTCCTAGAAGGGCAATTGCTGCACAGTGATGGCCTCCTGGTGATCATTTGTATCCTGTAGCAAGACCTTGAATATGTCCTCCATTTTTACCACTTTTCCCAAAATACAAATAATAGTTTCCAGCCCAACTTTTACTTCTGTCATTTATAGTGCTTTCTAACGTTCTCCACCAACTTGTGGCAGGAATAGGTAGCAGATGCCTTCTCCTTGGGTAGAACAGATACAGATCCATCAGTCTGGTTGGGCATTAAATAAGCAATCAAAATAAATCCTAGCCTATCCAGTTCTAACTAACATAAATTCCATCATTGCTTGTAGAGGCCCTAATATCCAGTCCACACACATGATGGCTGTACAGAGCAAGTTTGCTGAACTTACAAAAAAGGTGCCTCTTCTCAGCATATAAACATAGCTGTATTCTAAAGCAAACCTGTGCATCTTTGTTGTATGAGTATGATAATATATGTAGGGGAAACATCTCTTGAAATTATTGTTTTTTGTTTTTTTTTACTGCCAGCGATCGAAGATAGCAGTCTATGAGAAAATGTGGTCATACATGAAGTCAGCAGAGCCATCTGTGTTTACCAAAACTACCGACGATGGTGTAGCCCGTGTGCGGAAGTCTAAAGGAAAATTTGCCTTTCTGCTGGAATCCACCATGAATGAATACATCGAGCAGAGAAAGCCATGTGATACCATGAAAGTCGGAGGAAATTTGGACTCCAAAGGATATGGAGTGGCAACCCCAAAAGGCTCAGCATTAAGGTGGGTGGAATAATATAACAATATCTGTGTTGTTATAGTATTCCACCTTCCCTGATGTGTTGTGTTGTTTTCTTTACTTTCTTGTGGATGTTTGAGGTAACATGGTTTACACTTTTAACATTACAGGATGGTAAATGGTATGAATTCCTTTTTTTTGTTTGTTTGTTTTTTATTTAATTATTTGTTTGTGTGTTGTATTGTGTGTCTTTTTGTTTCAACTTTAATTTTACAATCTAATGGCCTTTTTAATCTAATTGTCAAAAGCCACTTTTAATTGCCATATGTGCTGAATGTTAATTGCATGGTGTGGTGTTTTATGTTTAATTCTCTGAAAGATGGTTTACCCCCCACCCCCCCATCCTGCACATTTCTAGTCTATGTATAATACGCCCCTCCCTCAGCACAAGCCACCTTAGTATGTTCAAACTAGTGTTTGCTGTCGTTAATTTTATAGCTTATGTGAAACGCTAGACAATTTGTCCTCTTGTGCTCCTTTCTTACTTATTTAAATTTCCTCAGTAGAGATGTGCGATTTTTCGCTGAATTTCGTGAAATTCAGGTGCTTTTTGGTGATATAAAACAAATTGTCAAAATAATCAGAGGCATGATGTTTTGCAGATTACTGAAAACTGGCTGATGGCAATAGGCCAATTTTTTGTACTTACTGCCTTTTTCCTAAAATTGTGGCGAAACTGTAAAAATTTCCCCATAATCTCGTGAAAACATTTCATATTGTATATTTCTGAGCTTTGCTGTGCACTGAGCTTTTGCAAAAAAAGTTTCTATTTATGCAAAAGAAAATTGCAAAGGAATTTGCAAAGCAGACTTAAAAACATTCGCACAACTCTATTCCTAAAAGCCTTTTGTACATTTTCTTACAAGTTATGTTTTATCGTTTCAAGAAATGCTGTTAACCTGGCAGTATTAAAACTGAATGAGCAAGGACTCTTGGACAAATTGAAAAACAAATGGTGGTACGACAAAGGAGAATGCGGCAGCGGGGGAGGTGACTCCAAGGTCAGCCTCAATGTCACCACAAACGGGTACCTTAGTCAAGAGTAATCGGCAAGACTGTTATTTCGGTAAAAAAAAAAAAGTCCAAATGTTAACAAACTAAAAAATGGAGCAATAAGTCCATTATTTTCACAGTAGCTTTGGAATTTAAATCAGTGTACGAAAAGAATGGCTGGTACCTTTGGTTGTCTTTTCCACTCAGAAATGGTTCGCCAAAAGTGCAAGGTGAATGTAAAAGAGCCTTTATCCACGGTTTAAATTTTACACTAAGAAAATAGCTGGTATGCAGAAGGTAATATGTTGTGACACCTGAGAAAATGCTACTATAGCTGAGTTTATTGAGGAAAAGCGTCCCATTTAAATCCTTTGCTACTAGACAGAAGCTAATAAATAAATATAGAAGACTTAAATAATACAATGCCCATCAGCTGACTGTCTAAGGTCAATAAAGTAGATTCGGTTTTATTATAATAATATCCATTCTTATTGTTATTTGCATTTGGACTACTACAGGAAAGAAGATTCACATTAGATATATAAAGCGATAAATGACAGATGTGGAGGTATTTTTTATTGAATTACATTTTATATGAAAAAAGTGGATTTTGCATTTATTAATGACACTGCCAAGATATTATTTTCTTATGTGTTTGACACTTCCTTACATTTTTGAGCATGGATACTTAATCTGAATTTTACATTTATAACTACCATTGTCAAGTCACATCACTACACAATTATTGGACATAAGTATATGCACCTGATGTAGAAATACTGCTATTGAATCTTGATTGAGCAATCTTGAGATTGAGTCTGCAGTTTTTGCAGCAGAATCTTTATGTGCACATTTCGGGAGCAAAATGCATCAAACTCTAAATGAAATCCTATATGAGCCCCACATTTTTCACCAACCTGTACCTTACACATTTTACCAGCCATATATCCCCACATATAATAATGACCTTTGCTTTTGCTCATCATACCAGCCTTTGCCCACACACATTATACAGTCTTTAACACTTACTAATGTGTGTTATACCAGTATATTTTATTTTTGCAAATATTTTACTCTTCTCCTTACAGTGCTCACCATAGAACTCTTAGGCATAGCACTATAACACAATAAGGATCATTTATAATACTGCAAAATATCCCCCCCCCTAAAAGCCTCTTTTATGTCATGCTCCTGTGTCCACATGTATTTTTGTGCAACAAGATGGTAATGACTATGGAGGACTGCAAAAGTTTGTATCATCCACTAGAGGGAGCTTGCTGGTATGGGGCATTCTTCGCTGAATACTAGTTGGGTACACTCATGCACCTCGTGTTGCTCCAAAATGCAAAAGCGATTTTTTGTTTTGCAGGACAAGATGTTTCAATGAGATTCAAGAGGTGGAGAGGGTGAATTTATGGAGTGTTAGCTGGTTAGCAGGTGGATGCAGAGTTTCTTTACATCCAGTCATATGTAATTAAGCAACTATCAATTTAATAAAAATATTCAAACATACAAATGTCTTAACACATGCATTAAAACAGTCCCCTCACTTTCACAATTTATCAAGGACATGTTCAAACAAATTGTATTTCAGGTACATAACTAAGCTAGTAACAGACATGACTGTAAAGTGACATTTTTACTCTTTCCACCATGCACATTTTCAGGTGCTCCTACAATCTTACAAAAATAGATGCACCCTCATTTTGGGGGGTCAGTTACCAAACGCAAAATGTAGATGAGCTCCTATGCATTCACCAGGGATTGCATGTCCATATAGTATGCATTTAGTAAATTACCCTTAGGGGGAGATCTATCAAAGGTTGACTTTGACCATATCTATGTTTTAGTGGTTTACATGGCAATTTGCAATTCACCTAATCTACTAAAGGCAAATCACCGTGTAAATCAATACTTATTAAACCCTCCAGAAAAAAACATTTCCTTACATCTCACAACCACAGAAAGCACCGATCTCTGCATTGTGAATTATAGAGCAGGTAATCTATTGAAGGGCGATTTGCAAAATCGCCATGGAAATAACCTCACTGGTTTAGTCAATATTGCCTAAGTCAAATAAGTGATATTACGTATTCACTTCATTTAAAAATGCATTTCAGTGAGTGCAGAAATCCCAAAGAAGTGCATTATTGAATTGAAATAAGTGGAAAAATGCTCTGCAAAGTAAATACATGGGTAAGAGAAAGTCATCAGAGAGTAGATAGATAGATATAGCAATGGTAGGTAACAGAATATTTTTAATGAATTTTACAAATATCCCCACAAAGGAATACATCTTACTTTGTGAGATCAAAACAGAGGTGGATTAAGATAAAATAGGGCCTATCAGAGGCAAATGTAGGATTTCTAATGGGGAGTTACCACACCATGCCACCAGAGTGGATATGATCAACATGCAAGTAGCTTGGCTATTATTTTAGCTAGTGCTAGGTCACTCTCTATCCCCTTTTCATGCACATCAAATATGCAGACAATGCTGCTTGCACTATTGTTAGGTGCATTCCGCTCCCATTTCACGAGCAGAGCAGTGTGAAGCGGCACACAATTGGGAATGCCTCGCCAGATTCAGGACTGTCTTGCTCTCTCCAACCTCTTTTTGCAGTTTACATTACCTGCTGCTGCATGTGTCTTAAGCTAAGTTGATGCTTGCCTGGATCCTGGAAAGTTGGGTCCCTGTTTGGAAAATGGAAAGGAACATGAAATATGGACAGACATTCTATCATTGAGTGAACACTCTAGGGGGTAAATGTAGGGGTAAATGTATCAAGCTGCGAGTTTCCGGCAGGTTTGAAAAGTGGTGATGTTGCCTATAGCAACCAGTCAGATTCTAGCTGTCATTTTGCAGAATGTACTAAATAAATGGCAACTAGAATCTGATTGGTTGCTGTAGGCAACATCTCTATTTTCAAACCCGCCAGAAACTCGCAGCTTGATACATTTACCCCTAAGTTTCTCCTCCCCAACCTGATTCATCGCTAAATTAATAGCATTCACATTTAAAACGTAGGTTCCTCCCCTGAAATCAGCCCAAACATAAAATACCTTTCACATTTAATAACTAACCTTCCTCCCCAAATTCAGTCACCCATTCAATTAATAACCCTCAAACCACCCCAGCATTAAATTAATAGTCCTGTCACCACACTAGGCACAGCACTAAAGAATTAAATAGTACCATCAAATAAATAGTCCCATAATTATATTAATATCTCACCACACATTAAATGATTAACCCCCAACATTAAATTTATAGCCTATTGCAAATGTCACAGGTTTTCAAGTTGATAAAGAAAAAAATATTTATCAAAATAGGTACCATATAGCTTACTCACTCTTAATGCAATTTTTTTAAGAGCAATGTCATTAACATACAAAGTGTGGATAGTTACTATACACAATTTGCCTAATATAGCATTATATGCATTTCTGTAAAAATAATTTTACTATTACTATTGTATAACATCTTACAAATAAGATGTACCTCAATAAAGGCTACAAGAAATTACATTAAGATTCCCTCCCCTTCCCCACACTTACCTTCTTCCCTTCAGCGCTGCAGAGGTAGTCTTCTGTTTGCCTCTCTTGTTTGATGTACTTTTGGGACAGTGTGCAAGTCACATGATGAGCCCCACGTGATAAGAGGTCATTAGGAGAGAGTTGGGGAAGGGACCTGAGGTACAGATCTGTTTGCAGCAGCAAGCAGTAAGTTTGGCTGCTCCAAGGAAGAGGAACCAGTCTGTCACTTAAATTTTCACTATATTCTTGGGAAGGGGGGTTTCTGGGCAACTGGGAACCCCATGTCCCCTGGGTGCACATGAGCCTAGGAATGATAATAGTTTTATAGCTCTTTTCTCTCATCTCCAGCCACCCATTACACAGACCTCCCGCCGGTGCCGGAAACTACTTCTTCTGCATGGGGTGCAGCCGCTTCTGGGCCCAGAGGTGATGGGGCCTCTACAAAGCAGCTCCACCCTCCTGAGGTGCCTGCTATGTACATCGCAGCATGCTCAGTGTGGTTGTATGTGCAATGAAGCCTCGGTACCCAGAACCATTGCAAAGACAACTATATTTCATGATAAATCGTTTTGTGAAAGGGAACTCAAGGATTGCCCATTCAGCCTTCATCATCATCGTTACCATTTATTTATATAGCGCCACTGATTCCTCAGCGCTGTACAGAGAACTCATTAACATCAGTCTTTGCCCCATTGGGGCTTACAGTCTAAATTCCCTAACATACACACACAGAGAGAGACTAGGGTCAATTTTGATAGCAGCCAATTTAACCTACTAGTATGTTTTTGGAGTGTGGGAGTAAACCGGAGCACCCGGAGTAAACCCACGCAAACACGGGGAGAACATACAAACTCCACACAGATAAGGCCATGGTCAGGAATTGAACTCATGACCCCAGCGCTGTGCGGCAGAAGTGCTAACCACTAAGCCACCGTGGGAACTTAAACATGGAGAAGACTACTACTTTCAAATACATTTATAAAAAAGAACACTGTTAATTGTTCTGCAACATAGAACAATATGCTTACATAGCAATCTGCCTATTTTATTACATTGTAAATCACTCAGTGGAAATGGTATCCTGAAAAGGTTTAGCCTAACCGTAATTTATAAAAGGTACTGAAGAATTCCATATGACTACAGCACCATAAGCTTGCTGCCAATTTTCACTTTTTTTATTGTTATTCCTGTAACAGTGTGTGCCGATTACTCAAAGCGATATAGGCAGGACCTGGTAATTTAGTGTCACTTGTAGTGTTAAAACTAAGGTGATATTCAGGTTGCCTGCAGTTCATGATCTTTGTGTCCAGGGTCCCTGCTTTATCGCTTTGTACAGTATGAAAATAGTGTTAAGCTTGAATAACATAAAATAACATAATATAATGTTATTTATGTTATTTCCCACGTGAAGAACTCCCGTAAACCTTGCAGTATTGAAACTCAGTGAACAAGGCATCTTAGACAAGCTGAAAAACAAATGGTGGTACGATAAGGGTGAATGTGGAGCCAAGGACTCCGGAAGTAAGGTCAGTCGCAGAAGGTCTTTTGAATTGATTAGAAGTCACATTTTGACTCACCGTTCATGCACACAGTTTTATTTATTTTTAAATCATAGCTATTAAATAATAATAAGTCATAGAACACAAAGAAGAGGATAAACAAAGCTATACCACTTTAAACTCAATGGGCAAGATTTACTAACGGATTATGATGCCAAATATTCAATATCAAGTGCCATCAAACTGAGTTATAAAGTTCAAGGATTTGTAAATCTTTGTGCTGTGAAGAGGCAAAATTACGTCCTCTCCACTGATGTGATCTAGAACCATTACTTTCATGGTGCCTAACTACCTGTTTCCTGTACCCTGCATTCATAATAACTACGAAGTTCAGCTGAATGCAGAAGCCCGCACTGACAAAGACATATTCAATGATGTCACAACAGTGACATCAATAAGAATTTCCCTCTTCCAGAGAAGCAACAATGAATAAGAGACAAGAGGTTTCAAAGCCACAAAGTGTGTTACTCAACAATTTATTTAAGGCAAAACGCAGGGTACACACAACATTGCAGGGAGGACAGTAAAATTACACATTGTGTTTACCCTAGTTCTTGTTGTCTGTAAATGGTTAAATAACACACTTTGCATGTCTGATTCTAAGGACATGACTGGTTGATGCTGTACCAATAATTGCAGTGCAGAAATCTTCGCATATTTATGCTTGCATCTTTATTAAGTGTGAAGAAAAATAAGTGAAGATTTTAACCTAAACATCCTGTGGAGGAATCTCGCTCGAGGCTCCGACAGACTTTGATGGTAATTGAATCTCCACCTTAGATTCAGTACAACCTGGATCAGAGTGTTTCCAAATACTCTGTAAGACTGCCAACCAATTAGGTTATTTTATATCTAATTGGGACAAATTGCTGTATGTATGTACCCTAAAACAATGCTGATCTGATCAACATCTGATCAGGATCATTTAATATGAACTTGGACGGCTGGTAACTACACCACCTGATGACCACATCTAACTGTGTATGATCAAGCCATTTAGTGCTTGTGTATGTATAGTCGAATTTGACAAAGACTTATTGTTGTATAGATGAGCCAAGCTGACTTATTTCTCAATGAATGACTGAATTGTACATTTCTATTAGGTTAAGGTTTAAAGGAATCTATCAATAATTAATGACAATAAGGAGGAAAATATGCAGTATTCCTGGTTACAAAACAATAAACAGAACAATTTAAGAAGTATAAGAAAAAGTTAAAAATATGCAGAGCAAAAAAAAATATGTAACTTTAATATGGGCTCTATAGCTGTTTAAAACCATATACTCATAGTCAATACATTTTATGGGTAACTTTGAGGAGTTGCACTCATTTTATATTAGTATAGAAAAAATAATGGGATTTCTTCCTGTTTCTCTCTCTATCATGCTCTTCAGCTAAAACAGATATAAATATGTATTTGAATATGTTGCTAAGAGAAATTCTGAATTTAACAAAATTAGATTTACTTAAGCACATAAATTAGGCAAATAATTAGTTCTGGAGTAGTTCTCACAAACTATTTTCCCTTAGGCATCAAAGTTTCACTGCCCAATAATTATGTAATTCTCAGACATGAATACAATGTGTCTGGAAGCAACCACAGGAGACCCCTATTGGCCTGTAAACAATCAACATGTTCGACAAGAAGACGTCTAACTACTCGAACTGAGCGCCAAATGGGCGGATCTCATCTGATTTGGCTACTTGTACCATGAGTGTTCTGAAACTGGACTCTGATCCTGTTTCTCTGTGTGGCCAGCATGATAGGGTACAGAAAGTCCCTTAGTAAATCTACCCCAGAGTGTTTAAGTGATTAAATAATATAATTCTATACTTGTGCCTATGGATTAATGTCTGAAATGATAATACTTTAAATATTAAGACAGAAAAATACTAGTAGCATCGTGCATCTTTTTTTTTACACACAGCATAATAGGTCATTATAGCTTTTACTAAGCAAATAACAAGCCATTTCCCCATATAAAAACCCAGATTTTCATAAAACGTTTTCTGACAAGAGCGCTTAGTACAAACTCGAATTAAGTTTCTAATTAACACTTTTTCTTTTCAAAATCCGTTTTGATCCACTTTATAGTTATTAGTGAGAGCTAAACATTTATGAAATAATTAGCATGTATGCTACACCACATATATCATGAAAGCATTATTTTCAAATAGGCTTTTTTCCGTTTTTTAATTAGCATTTGTATTTGGCACTATCAGTAGCTCACTCCATCCAACATTCATACCTGTTGTGCATTCCCTTATCTTCCAGCTACTTTTGAGATAGTCAGTAAAGTTTATTGGAGACTTTTTCTGCAAATGCAATACAAACCTATTTCCTTATTGGGCAAATTTATTAAAACACTACCTGTATGACCATCAACTTTTTCACTGGTGGTCATCATTGTAGTGATTTAATTAATATATTCTGACACATTTAGGTTGAATTAAATCACTGTTTATTTTATATGTGTTTTAGTGTACTTAGTAATATACCCCAAGGCAGCAAATGAATACATTTCAAAAGAATTAAGATGTATTATAGACTTAGCATTTCTAGGCTACATCCGGATTAATACTAGTTATCTTTCTTTCTGTTTAAATTTTCAATCTGCATGAAAAATATTATACTGTAGCTTAGGCATTCCAAGTAGTGTATTACTGTAGCTTATCAGTGATATGGTTAAAATGCAAGTTAAATACTCTTAAATATTAACTACAAATAAGCCTTATCTAATGAAAAAAGGTGTGTGCGTATATATATATAAATATATATATTTATATATATATGATAAAAGCTCCTAATAAGAAATGGACAGAATGTAGTGGAACCAGGCAACTTGCGGCTCCTTACTTTTTGTTGGCATGGCCATGCATGCTGGTGGTTATAGCTCAACAACAAGTGAACAGTCACAAGGTTTTCGTGACTAATTTATAATGTGGACTGTAACATGTAAGGGATACAGTTAGAATATTTATATATGTATTTATACATATTCTCTACATTCACCAAATCCAGGATATATGCTATATGTTTCCAATTTATACCTGTTTATTATGCTTTAGTGATGGCAACAATGCATAAAGTCAATGATTCATTGGATGATAGGGATCTGATTATCCTACTAGCATTTATTATACAGCTAATTGTGACTGAATTGTACAATGTGTGTAAAGTCAGGTCTTCTAGAATTTTACATGGTATATTCAGGAAAGATAGGGGAAATTAAAAAAAAATACTTTTTGCATGTAATACACTGTTCTCTTGCCCATGTATGTCATGTTTATAGTTTAAGATGAGGAAAATAGATATGCAATACAACATATATTGGGTTCTTTCAGATCAGGGCAGATGTTAGCGGAAAATGATAACCATTGCAAAAAATCCTGTGAACCTAATAGAGTTGTTCATTTTTCTTAGGACAAGACAAGTGCCCTGAGCCTAAGTAATGTCGCAGGGGTGTTTTATATTCTTGTTGGAGGTCTTGGACTAGCCATGATGGTGGCTTTGATAGAATTCTGCTACAAATCACGAGCAGAATCCAAAAGAATGAAAATCACGAAGAATGCACAAACCTTTAAACCTCCTCCCGCAACCAGCACCCAGAATTATGCTACATACAGAGAAGGTTACAATGTCTACGGAACAGAAAGTGTTAAAATTTAAGGGTATGACTTGCATACATCAAGAGATTAAAATTGCAATCTCTTGTGTTACGTTGCTTTATTTTGTATTGTTTTAGAAATACAATCTAAAAGACTTTACAATGCTTATATTGATTTAAGCAAAACATGTTTTATGAAAACTCTTAACCTTAGAACCAGACAGGAACATTGCCTTCTTGCTTCTAGAAGACAGCGGCTCCTGTGTAATTCAATCCTGGCTTGTGTTTCCACTAACACCATCAAGCCTCCATTTTGCATGCCACTATTTTTATTAACATTTATTTATAAACACAAGCATATACTGCATGGAACACCAAGGAACAAACAAAACTGGGTATTAGCAAATAGACAAAAGGGTAAGATGACCTTGGCTATAGACAAGTAGGAGTTTGATACATGAGGTTAAATGCCATGTGACCTTTTCTGACCATACATCTACTTTTGAAATAGTTACAGTATCTCCACTAAATGTCTTTACATAACACTGCAAATAAAGAAAGACAAAGGGGAGGGTCCTATGCAAAGACATCAACTTCAACACAAAAACTTCTTAATTTACAGAAAACATTATCTAAACAAACACAAGCTATATATATATATATATATATATATATATATATATATAGTGATATAATCAGAAGAACGGGTACCATCTCCTGGGGGGAAGATGGTAAAGAACAGCAGCAGTAAACCACACAAGTCCAGAGGATTCAGGTTAAAAACCACAGCTAGTTTGTTCCCCGGCTTGAAAACAAATCAAAAACATAAACAAAATCCTAGCCGCCTGGCTACTAGCCAATACATTTCAGCGTTTCCCTCTCTCAGGTGTTGGACCTTTGTGTCCAAACACACACTAAACATATCATTGCTCACCAAAAGCAGAGTATCTCAGGAGACAACTCTCCTCCTCCCCAGGTCTGAGACAATGATTGCATATTCTAGCTGCTTTTTCACAGGCACCTCACAGGTGCATCTCTTGATCAGCCTGTTTAGAGACTGGCAGGCCATAAGACTCAGACTGGGCCTTATGTATGGAGCCCACTCTTCTCTTTCTCCATACATAGCACTATGGACCCTTACCATGTTTTGCTAGCACAGGGAAATACCCTGTGGGAAGCTTTACCCACACATCTATACATTCTCCCTGGTGTTTTAACGTACGCAATGCTGAAAGTCTGGGACACATACCTCTATCATTTAGCCTCCTTCCAGTGATTCTGTCACATAACCCCCCCTTTGTTTCAACCTACGGATAGAACACTTGTAACCGCAAATGTTCCTCTAATTTTTTCCCAAAAATGTTTTAGCTTTATGCTGCAAACTGAGTAAAATTTTATCTAAGGTTTTTCCTACCCACTGATGCATGGCAGTTGTGGAACCATGAGCCCAGTCCAGCACTGCTCTTCTATACAGTTTAGGAACTACCAACCGCTCCAAAATGTCTTTTCCTCTATTAAATAACTGACACAATAACCCATGGGTTATTGCTATGTGGGGATTCGACAGTCTATTAGCAGGTTCTACTGGCTTCCCTTTAATAATTCTCACACTTTCTCTGGCCCTTACCAGGGTGGGATCTTTTAACTGCTTTAAGGCAAAAACATTTTTTCTTACTTTAGCCCCGGTAACACAGTCAACAGGTTCAACCATATTTCCCCCTTCAATAGGAGGTACAAAATCCTGTACTCTACTGCTGCCCTTGTCATTTCCTGACTCACCAACCACATTGGATAGAGGGAACACATTTTACTTGGGGAACACTCCTGCTACCATTGTATCAGTAATATTAGCATGCAGGACTGGTCTATTTATTTTTGCAACCAACTGGGTCTCCCATAGCTTCCAGAAGTGGGAAAAGACTTTCCCCAATATTGCGTCAAATTTCAAACCAGGAATTAGTCCCACAGTGACAACCCCAAAACTGTACTGTGTTTTTATGTTTACTTCCATGCTAACAGAATGCCGTGTATCCCTGTGCAGGTTACCCCAACATTTTTATTTTGACATTTTAAGGAGCTCACTAATTCTGCTTTCCCAAGGGACATTGTACTGCCAGAATCTAGCAGAGCCTTTATCTTTTTACCTTCTATGGTGACTTCAAACAGTAATTTGCCAGCCTATTTGTCTACGTTACAGGCTAGCTGAGCATATAAAGACCTTCAATGAGGTACATAAGCTTTATTACATTGCATAGAGTCAAAGATATGTGAACAGTTAGCAGCAATATGGCCTAAGCCACCACATCTAAAACAGGTAATCACATTTCTGTCATATCTCTTATGAGGCCGGAACCTTCTTGGCATAACTGCCAATCTCCAGGTTCTGAGCCTACAGTCTCTGTACATTTCAGTTCATTCCACCGCCCAGCACCCTTTTCTCCTGAACCAGTCTTACCAGAATCCACTGGAGATCGCCATTTCCGAACTAGAGACTGGTGGGGTGTATTCTTTATTTCTTTTGTTGCTACATACTTGGTCTGTACCACTTTCAATGGAGCCATAGACAAGGACAGGAATTCAGCTTTCTGACATGGTTCACTTTGCAACTCCTTTAACTGTTGCAGAGGCAAGTCGGTAGTAATCGCAGTCTGCGGTACCTTTTGAAGCATATTATTAATTTCCTGAGTGCTTATAACTTGAGGCTCAGGTAAAATCTTGGATAATCCTAGATCACTTAGCTGCTTTTCTTTTCCTGAAACCCAAGTGGAAGGTGTCTCAAAGCTATAGGCAAACCTCTACCATTTATCCTTACTAGTTTGTATTTTGCTGACATTGTCTTGAATAGCTTGAGTAGCTTACTGTAGTTCTTTTTGAACTGTAGACCACTCTGCTAGAATTTTTGAGGTTTGCTCCTGTTGATCTTTATCTTCTTTTCCTTTTCCACTTATTGACTCTTGTTGGTCTGCCAGTGCAGATATCTCTATTTCAGCCTGGTTATGGGACTCTCTTAACTCTTGTACTTCTGTTTGAGAAGCTTGCTCTTCTAATTGTGCTGTCTGTTCTAATGGTGCTGCCTGAGCTAGGAGAGTTTTGGCAACCAGCTTATCTTGCTGAATCTTTAATTCTTCATGTTGAGTCTTATATAGTTTTCCAACATTTCCAACCTGAGTTATGATCTTAATTTTCTCCTGTATATCTGTAACTTTGGAATCAAGTTCTTTCTGCAGATTTTCCTTCTCATTCCTCAGTTTTACTGCTTCTTCTTTTGTACTCTGACATTGACCTTGAGTTATATTCTGGGCTGCAATTACTCTTGCAATATCAGTTTTCAACTTTCCATTCCCTTCAGTGAGCTGCTGTATTTGGGCCCTGCAACTTTTTACTTCTTTATCAAGCAACGTCTTTTCCCCCAGCAACATCTCCCTTTTCTCACTGAGTTCAGAGTTAGGCTCTGTCACTATATATATATCTACTATATAAATGCCTAGTGGCGTGTGTGAAAAAAAACCCAAGCTGCAGCGCCACCTGCTGGGCAGAGTTATACACTGACCTATATATTTCTTGAAGGAGAAGTGACAGTTGGGAGTGGTTGGTGGTTGCCGGGGGTGACAGTGGGGAGTTTTTAACACCTTAAGTAGCTTGATGAAGGATGTGGCGATGAAGATGAAGGATGAGGTGATGGAGAAAAATGATGAGGTGGTGACATGTGGACAAAACCACGTTAAAAAAGGGGGCTTGCATCGGGAAGTAACACTCTTCCCCTGAGGAGGCCTGGGCTAGGCCTAAATGCATGACAAGAACCTTTTTAACACCTTAAGTAGCTTGATTTGACTAGAATGCATGAGTGTCATGCACGGGTTAACTTGTATGTATATATATATATATATATATATATATATATATATATATATATATGTTTGTATATACATGTATATGTATGTATATATATATATATATATATATATATATATAATATTAGAATCTGGCCATCTTAAACATAGTCATCAGGTCACAAAGTCAGTAAACTGTCTGCATATAACATTATTGTAGTCTATGGGCTTCTAGATAGACAGCCCTAAATCAGTTTAATCTGTGAAAACTTGTAGTGAGGGGATTAAAAAAACAATATTCTTCTGAACTAACCTGCTCTAATCATAGTGGATGCATTTTATCTCCATGTAAAATGTTTGTATCAATATCATATTGCAGATTACCAACAAGAAGAACCAAGTGATGGGGTGAAAATTTGAGAATGAGGCTTCTTCCTATATCCTGACCACCTGAGCCAGTTAAACTCTTTCCCTGGTGTCAGGAATGACACAAACTGCTGATGGTGCAAAGAACTTTTACTAGAAAGAACAAATTTCTTTTTTTTCCTTCAGTGCCTTATGGAACATTCTGAGTCTCACACCAATGCAAACTATCACTGAAATGCTAATGCTTTGCTTGAAAAAAACAAAATCTAAAGTGGCCACAAGATGAGATTCTCATGTAAGAAAACATACTCTTGCTAAGGACAAGTTCTATAAAAGCCATTGATTATTAGCACTGTACAGAGCCTCAGATGCTCTATATGCATTTTTAGAGGTGCATTCACTCTCTCGTAATTAACAAACACACATAGGTAACATATTGTGTTGTCTTCATTGTAGTCACATTGTTGTATGTTTCACTAAACCCACTCAGGCTGCCAGAGTAAAAACTTATTATTAAAGAAAAACTAGGCTTAATTGCCACATATTAATTTGATTTGAAGATTGAAAGACTGGAAAGAGGAAAAGAAAGTGGAAAAGGCATGATACAAGAAAAATGTCTCCAAGACCCCATCGCTGTCCTTAAAAACTTGAAAATGTCTTGTTAGTGCGCAGACGAGCAAATTATGTGTCTAAAATTATTTAAGTGTATGTCTAGAGTGAATGCACTTTTAAATTCACAAGTGTTACATTAATATGTGTTATTGTTAGTAATGCTTTTATATGTTATGAACAGCATTCTGTTTTAGACACTAACAGTGTCTGTTGGGTTCTTCCTAATGCTAAAATGTATCCCTGAGATGTTAAACATATTATTGATTATCTGCCCTCAAAATACATGACAGCAACATTCAGGTGTAAAAGGAAAAAAAACATCATTATTTCAGGTTATATATACACATATATTTTTTTATACCTAAATATTTAATGCACTACTTAACTGAGATTAAGTGGTTGTTTGGTTATTGCTTTAACATGTTTCCTTTGGTGTAATACCAAGTGCAGATATTGGCTAAATTCAATTATGTGAACTTACTGCATTTAGCCATTGTGTCTATTTATCAACATAAGAAGATATTATACAAGTTAAGTGTTTGCATTAATGCACACATCAGGAGAAGCTTGTCAAAATTAGCTATTGGCAGCATATCTCGGTATTAAATCTGTATCCTAACTTTAGCTCAACATTATCATGCTCACAATAATATTTTAGCTTACAAAACAAAAATAAGAATCTTAACATTATATTAGACTATGACCAATTCTGCCAGATCAATACTTACAGTGGCATCTGTTATTATTTGTGCTGCATTTTGATCACAGTTTTTACTATACATTTTGTTTGTATTACAAATGATATATGTAACGATTATTTACTGATTATTATTATTATTATTATTATTGTTATTATTATCATAAGATCTTCTGTTAATGTCAGTTACATCAAAATACAGTCTAAAGAGTGGCTGTGCAGCCATCTCATGTTGCAACATACAATAGACACCTTGTTTGAATAACACAGTTTATTTTAATACAAGGAATTTATAGGACATGTTGATAATATTGGGGGTGTAGACAATTAAGTTATTATGTAACCTTTACGGCCAAATATGCTCTCTAATGTCATGCAAGTGAAACTAGTAAGACCAGTTCTCTCAATAGCAAGAATCGCTAAACTTCGTTAGGTTTATCTTCTATCTAGTCAATTTGACAAATATAAGGAAGACTTTCTGAGCACTTAGTCATACTTTTTTGTGCAGGTATTTTGTCTCATTTAAGACAACATGAGGACCACAAATGACAACATATAAAGCCTTTTTAATAAGTGTTTATATATGGAATAATTATTTTAAATTTTATCTGTCTGGTTCCGTTCCCCTCTACTTTGCCGAATGCAGGTTATTGTTAAAAGTATTACCAGTCAATATATAGTGATTGTTCCCAGGAAAAAATGATATAGTCATGAGATTAAATTAACAATGAAGTGCCGTGGGAGCCGCATGTGTACTTCCGGTTAATATAGTACTGAAATCTTTGCGTGTTTTTGCATGCACTTGTACAAGATACAAAGATTTTAGGCCACAGCACGAGGCTCCGTTAGCACTTCACATGTAGTTGAACCTATCCTATTGTCTCCAACTGCATCTCCTAGGAAATTAGGCATTACTCACAGAGACACCGCCAAACTGCTGATTAAAATAGTGGAATGATTTGAAGAGCACTAGAAAATAGAAATATTGAACTGTTAGTATATCAATGTTATTTAAGTGAGGCACAGGTTTTATGTGGTCCAAGCAATGCACATTTTATGTGTTCCACATTATTTGTTGACGGTTGCTACCCTGAAAAGCGAAGCAGGGAAACAGAGCGTAGTTATCTTGATCAGCATTACTTGGACAACATTAATTGCTCAATTACCTCCTGACATTGTAAGTGCAACCTATTTTAATTATTTTAAAAATAAAAACTTCACTTGTACATATTTTTTTTCTAGTTTTCTCCAACCATTCCACAAAAGCAGGTTATTGTTAGCATAATGAGGAGATGTACTTACATCTTGTATTGAAGGACACTCTATTACCCCCCCCCCCCCAATTAGCACAGACATCAGTTATGATTATCATTAATTAGCCGCATACATGCTTGATCAGGCACAATTTCATATACGAACAGCACAACTGTTAATGTAGTTTTGTCACCAGGTGTTGCCTACATTTCATTTTTAAGATCTGATGATCTGGATTATAGTGGAGCATAGAAGAGCTAATTAATAATTTGCAATGAAGTAATAAATAGATGACAGAGATTGTATTGAGTCATATAATTTATTTAACAGAGAAAAGACTTTGTTTCATAAAAATTGTAAATGCTTAAATTAATTCATTTTTACATAATGTGAACTAATACCAATCGAATGCAATGCATTAAGCTATAAAATACTAAAACCAAAATATTTCTAAAGACAAAATTCCCCTTGGTGATAGGTTCTAACTTCCATTTTTATATTACATATAGCAAAGTGTGAAATGTCCTTGTATAGGCCTCGCTACCACATTGTTATCTATGCTCAGGCTAAAACATAGAGCTAAATCATAGAGCAAAGTATAATACTGGTTCAGCATCAGAACTGTAGAATTTTCAAGAGTTAAAGCATTAAACCTTGACACATTGACACGCAACAAAAATTTGTCAGTTCCGATCTCAAATTGCTTTGACCCTTGTATGTTCTGTAAAATGTGCAATCCACAATTCAATATTACTTTAAGCTCTAGGTAAAATGTACTTTCCAAGAGTTATATATACAGTAAAATAGCACAGAGGGATGGTTGTTTTTATATGCTGCACTATTTGTGCTCTCAATTGCATCCAGTGTAAGAAAAAGTGTCTACAATAAGTAAATGGGTTTTCTAAAACAAAAAAAAGTAGAGAAATGAGTTGTGTACATTTTGCCATTTCTTATACGTAGACCTTAATTTGAAGACTGTGATACACCTATGAAGCCATGAATATTTATGATTTAACTATGTTGGCAAATTTCTCAGTGTTATTGTTAAAGTCAGTTTCCATTACCACTGAAACATCATTTTGCTGGAGCGTAAGAGCCCATGATATGACTTTTTGCAACTTTTTGCTACTCTATTGTATTAATTTCCTAATTGATTTCTCTACTGTGTGTGTCTTGTTCTCAGCCATATTTAATTATCCTAACAGCTGAATTATTGTAAAGTTAACAGTGTTTAAAAAAAATCAATGCTTTTCAATATATAAGTTAATTCTTCATTCTAGACACATACATAGGAACCTAGATAAACTTTTTTAACCTAGCAAATTCTTGATTAGCCAACAATAAAATGGCGGATGTAGATTTCACAGATATAGTTATTTATATGTATTAATAATAATGTACTTTATCTGTATACAAGTTTGAAAAAAACCCTGCCTTATGATGTTTAATGCTTGTTAATTATGTCCATTGAAATATTCAGTCTAGTAAGCCTTTTGTTTCTTAATGACAAACCTAAAGGCCTTACAAAATATCTCGAAATGTAAGAAAATATATACGAATAAACACACAGCTGAAAATTGATCAGTAGCCAATTACCAAATATGTTTTTTTTTTACAAACAGAGAAATGATCAGAATTATCATCCTCCAGTTTAAAAAACACCATACCAGCCAGATACTTGTGTTACGATTACCTGAAGGAAACTTTGGAAAGAACAGTTCCCAGGTGGTACAATCTTCACATTATGCTACAGAATTATGTAAACCTGTCTGGTTTGTGAGCTGCCACTCTCATATTTTTCCAAAAGCATTTCAATATGCAAATTCCATAAAGTCAACACTTCTGAAATATACTAAAGAGAGTAAATAGCAAAAAACAAAAAAACTGACCTTTTTATTGTAGCCAGAAAACTAAATTCTAATTTCAGAACTTTGACAACAGATTCCTTTTCTTGGATAATTCACAAAAACTAAACTGTGTTAAGACAAATGTATTTAATTGTGGGCCTCAATTAACAGCGATTCCTTATTTATTGATAAATTCAGATACTTAATTTTATAGGAATATAAGCATATTCACTTCTTTTGGTAGATTATAGTAAGTCATTTTATAGTAGTAATTTTCCTCTCCTTGCTTTTGTTTGTACATTTGAGGGAATGACACATTTGCACAAACAGTTGGTAAAATGTGCTTAAAAAGATTTATGTTGAGATCTGTTCAATTTATTAAAACTCCATAATTATATTTGGGAAATAAGTTCAGCAACTCTCGAAGAGTGGCCTTTATTCTGTATTTACCTTTCAAATTAGGGAGAACCCCAAAATAGATACCCAGACATCAACATCATAAAAACATTTAATCAAATACAGAATACATTGTAATTGTCTTGTTATGAAAATGCAGATATGTAATGTACTTTATTTCCAAAAAAATATATATTAATTAAGACTGACCTTTTCATACCTTCTCAGCTGCAAGCACGAAACAGAGCAGTAGTTTGTGGGTAGCTAAACATGGATACCAGCTGAGAAGTGGGTCTTTCTTAAAATGGAACTGTGATTTTTTTTTAAGTCTTAATGCTATTAATATCCCATTGTGGGAGACAAAAAAACTGTGCAGAAAATACTAAAAACATGTTTTCCTAGATGATATTTAACTCTTTCTGTGATAGAGGAGCCAACGCTTGTTACCTTGTGGCAGCATCTGTCAAGGAAAGTGTTAAAAGTATGTTTATGAATGAAATATAATTTTTTCAGAGTGTGAGCTTCATACCGAAGCAGGGATGTTCGGTATTTTTTAACAGAAACAAGATGCATGTAAAACTACTGATTGCTTACATTTTCCTGCTATAACTGCGAAAAGTCAGCAGGAGAACATTTGGGATATATATATATTTTTCTTTGTATTTTAATGTTTATTTTGTTTTCTTTGAATTTCATTTTTTTTAACTGCAGATTGGTGAGCAGTAAAATTGCCAAGCAAACTTATGGCTGTAAAGAGATATAACTGCATGTGTGGACAGATTACTGAGCCTCATTTTAATGAGGCATGTACAAAGTTTTAATACATTTTGTAAATAAAATGTAAAGAAAAAAATGATTCTTATGTTGGAATTGCTTGTCATTGTTGTACAGTACAAAACAAAAGCGGATGCCATTAACATTTCAACTATTTGACATTTTTAGTATGTTGACCCGCAAAATCTACAAAATGAAGCAAAATGTAATACACAATATATGTATTCATGGTATGTGTGAAATGTGTGACTAATGAAATGCTAAATGCCCAATAATGTTGAATTTATTGTAATCGGCAATATAAAGGGGCTGCTTTATACAGAGATAGGCTCCGCGAGATCAATTTTTTTTTTATAACAACAACAAGAGTAAAATACAAAATTCACTTACATGTGGATTGATAATTTTATGAACTGGGAAATGTAACATGCTGTATCCCACCAATATATTTAGACCAGGTTAACCAGGCCATAATAATTTTCAACAATGTGTTTCAAAGCTGTTCCCTTCTTAACAGGCCCCAATTGCTTACTCTCACGACGAGTTATTATTATACTTAAGAAGGAAATAAAAAAGTACAGGCACGTCTATAAATATATATATATATATATATATATATGTATATATATATGTTTGTGTATATATATATATATATATATATAAATATATATATATATATATATATATATATATATATATATAGTAATCTGGGATGGTAATTCTGTAAATATATAAATAGGAAGGGAGGTAAGAATAGGCATAAAAATATAATATAAGTACACACTTAAAGAATAATATGAATGCATGTAAACTAATAAATAAATATTATTGAAAAAGGAATAATATTCTTGCACCATCCAAGAATAATATTTTTGGGTGGTCCATACCCTACTTCATCGGTTTTGGCAATGTGTTTTGCTTTAATCCTATCTCCTATTAGAAATGGTAATTGATAACATTGTCCGTTGTTGCCCTTACTATTTCCATTTATTATCGAGCTCCTTGTCTGTCAACCTTCATAGTATATCTGTGGTTAGAGCTGGTCCCCAAGGTAGCATAAACGCATCCTATATGCTGACGATGTGTTGCTCACAATTACCAATCCGCATACCTTGCTTCCCTCCTTATGCAAGAAACTCGACCTTCAAAATTAAAACAGAAATTCTAAAACTAAAGAGAGCAATGGTTTGTTGGTAACTATACATAATTACCAGCTAAGTTTTGGAACTTTCTTAAAATGGAACTGTGATTTTTTCTAATATGTTTTAATGCTTTTAACCTCCCTTTGTGGGAGACAAAAAGCTGCGCAGAAAATACTAAAAACATATTTTATTAGATGATATTTAACTCTTTCTGTGATAGAGGAGGCAACGCTTGTTACCTTTTAGCATCTGTCCAGGAAAATGTTAAAGTATGTTTATGAATGAAACATTAAATTTTCAGACTTTGAGTTTCATACCGAAGTAGAGATTTTTGGTATTTTTTTAACAGAAAAAAGATGCATGTAAAACTAGCTTTAAGCCTCATACTTCACAGACGCCCTAATAAATTCTAAAACATTAGGGGCTAGATTTACTAAGCTGCGGGTTTGAAAAAGTGGGGATGTTGCCTATAGCAACCAATCAGATTCTAGCTTTCATTTATTTTGTACCTTCTACAAAATGACAGCTAGAATCTGATTGGTTGCTATAGGCAACATCCCCACTTCAAACCCGCAGCTTAGTAAATCTAGCCCTAGGACTTTTTGGATTGACTGTTATGAAGCCTGCAGACCTAATTGAATATTTTGTCTCCCTTCTGTAGCCTCCAAGCCTCCAACGCCTGTTCTCTCCTTCCCTCCTATCTCTTACAGCCCTTACTAACATATCCCATCTAGAATATTGGTTGGTTAAAAGTGCTCCATTAATGTCCAGATTCTCAAACTTGTTGTACCCTCTACCTCAGATGTGTCAAATTCATGGCCCAAATGTATACTTTTTGGGGCCCCATCAGGGCCCAAAATAATAAATAAAAAAAATGAACTAAAAAATATACTTCAAATTGGTAGTAGTTATGCGCTCATTGTCTAAATGTCTCAGTATTTTTAGTCATGTTGGTACTGTTAATATGTGATATTATTCACTGATAGTGGTAATCGGATAATGTAAATACCATATAGATATAGTTTTATTGCTTTGTTTAATCTAGTAAATTAATCTCAATTACACACATTTAAAAGTATATATAATTACACAGATCCCTACTGATTATAAAAACTCCAATTGATTTTACTAAACAATGTTATAAAACACAGCAATAATGAATTAAATCATATATGTACAAATATGCACTTTAAAACCAATTGATTAAATCACACATACATAAAAAAATGAAGAAATTAACAATATCCAAGTCCATAAGTCCTAATATGCAAACTGAATAAAAATCAGCACCACACATATAAATTAAAAGATGTTCAAATCCAATGCATAGTTCCAAATAATTTGGCAGCACTTTGTCCATATTGAATGGCAAGTGTTGCCTGATATATTCCCAATTGCCAGCAGAAATGTTCAGAATTCACCAAGGTCTATATCAACGAAAGTTCCGTTGGTACTCAGCACAAAACTCAACATGGATTGTTCACACTGTTGTTAGTCAGATACCAGATATTGTATTCAAGATCAAACTGATGTTAAATTTGAATACTTGCTTTTTCCTTCAGCATCGTGTTTAGTCCGGGTACTCAGCGTTGTCATACGCACATAATGAAGAGGCAGATAGAGGAGATGTATCTTTTTGCCTTCCACAGTGGAACGCATACACCTTTCTTGTTTTCCTATATCAGTGGGTGGCTCTGGGCTTGTACCAACGCATTTCATCCAATTCTGGACTTTTTTAAGGGCATGTAGTTTTGTGTCTTTCTAGTTGGTCCTATTTGTACCCCTCCTTTTTGCCAAGAACATTCTGATTGGCCCTTATACTGAATGGACATGCTGACAAGACTACATGCCCTTGAAAAGGTCCAGAATTGGGCTAAACATGCTAAGACACTCCCACAGCCCACCACTGACAGAGGACACCAAGAATGGCACTTGCTTTCCACTGTCCACTGACATGTATTCTTGTGTCTGTCTAGCTGGTTCTATTTGTACCCCTCCTTTTTGCCAAGATCATTCTGATTGGTCGTCTTACTGAACAGACATTGGCATCAGACTACTCATTAAGTAGTTAAATACCTCATAAATAGTTAAATACCTGCCGAGTCATAACTGTTACATTATAGTGAATTATTTTGAGATCTATGTTAAAAATATATATGCATCTGCAATATACATACATTTTATTTGTTTGTCTTTATACAAACAGCATACATTATAGCGACTGGTGCAATTATTGAAATATACTATATTTATTTTGTATAAGCAAAAAGGATAATAACACTAATTTTTTTTTTTTTAAATATTCTCTCTAATTATTTAAGCATATTTCAACAATTAAAAGTAATCACATTAAGGTAATTTACAATATTAATCAAGATTGTCTGTTACATAATATATGATTTGATTTGTATGCATACAATTATGTGATTTAGAGACTATTTTTGATTGCCAAGCTTGGTGAACAATTCGTCAATTTTTTATCACTATATCTTATAATCCCTTATGCATAGACCTATATATGTTAAGTTTCTGAACAGTGAATTAAGTATTTATTGTTGGAAAAATCATGTTTCTTATCGTCATTCCTGGATTGGATGTAGAGGTTCTAATAGATAGTGCCTACCACCTCGAGAGGGATCAGCTTCTCGTTAATTGTCACTACACCTCTTCCCTGGTAATGGGGGCTCGGAACCATTCCTCCTGACCCTCTGAGCAGGAATGGGAAGCAGTATACCTGCAATACCAGGTGTTCTCAGGTGGTCTCCAATCCTGTGACTTACTAGGCTCCAACCTGCTTGGCTTCCAAGGTCGAACGTGGTTGGGCATTACCAGGGTGGCATGATCGTAGTGACTGTTTCCTACCTAATAGCCCAAATTAAGGATCTAAATTGGTTTAGGATCCGAGTTCCTCCTCTATTTCAAGAGATGCTATCGGGAGGTGAGTTTGTTAATATCCAAAATATTAATATAGATAAATCAAATCCCACATTTAGAACTCTTGAAACTCAGATCGATTCTCTGGAAGCAGATCCGCCTTCCGCAACTTCAAGGAGAGTTGCAAACTATATTTTCTCCTGAGACCATGTTCCACTCGCTCTGAGCAACAAATAGTTGGTATTAGAATTTCCTTACTCCAGGGCGATCCCCAGTCCTGGGCTTCACTCTCCCACCAGCGAGTCCCTCCTTACAAACCGTGGATGCTTTCTTCCAGGCCTTAGGCTTGCTATATGATGACCCAGACAGAGTGGCCTCTGCTGAGGCTCATCTCCGGGCCTTGAAACAACGACGGCGCATGGCTGAGGAGTATTGTGCAGAATTCAGACGGTGGTTAACCGATAGTGAGTGGAATGATCCAATGCTTCGGAGTCAGTTTTGCTTAGGCCTTATGGAACAAATCAAGGACTGCTTAGTACAGTATCCCATGCCATCCTCACTTGAAAGTTTGATGCAACTCGCTATCAAAATTGATTGCAGAATGAAGGAGAGGAAAGCCGAGAGAGAGTCATCTTTACCTCCTTGCACATATCATGTTCTACCTTTCTGGACACCCCTGAGCCCCTGCAGTTGGGCGCTTACCGTCTGCCTCCTGAAGAGTGTTCCAGGCGGCGCTCCCTGGGTCTCTGCATGTATTGTGGTCAGTCGGGCTACATACTTCGTACCTGCCCTATCAAGTCGGGAAACGCCTAAACCTAAGCGCTGGTGAAGAGGTGCACTTAGGTTTCCAAATAATCTCTTCAGAAAATTCTTTGTTAGTCTCTGCACACTTCATCTTCAGAGATCATTCTACAGATGTGTCAGCCTTTCTCCATAGTGGTGCAGCAGGGAACTTTTTGGATATCCATTTGGCTCAGTCACTTGGTATTTCTAATATCAAATAGAGTTTGAGCGTTATTGTCTGTGGCTTGGATGGTAACCCATTGGTTGGGGGTAGAATACTCTCTAAGACTCCATTGGTTCGCTTTTCTGTAGGAGTCCTCTATATGGAGCTCTCATTCTTCCTGATCGCCTGTCCCTCTGCTCCTTTAATTCTGGGGTATCCTTGACTTCAGAGCCAAAATCCCCTCATTGATTGGAAAAAGGGGGAGATCATCCGTTGGAGTCCAGAGTGTTCTTCTACATGCTTGACCCTACCTCTCAGAGTTCTTTAGCCTAGTGTGGAATTGTTAACTGAGCCCTACCAAGATTTTAATGATGTATTCTGTAAGAAGAAAGCTGACTCTCTCACGCCTCATCGGGATTATGACTGTGCAATTGAAATTGTACCTGGTTCTAAATTGCCCAAAGGGCTTCTGTATTCTTTGTCTATCCCTGAGATCCAGGCTATGGAGCAGTATGTGGAAGAGAAGCTGCAAAAAGGATACATCCGCCCTTCCAAATCCCCTGTAGGAGTTGGTTGTTTCTTTGTGGCCAAAAAATATGGCATCCTCAGACCTTGCATAAATTTTTGCAGCCTGAATAACATGACGGTTAAGAACACGTATACGCTACCATTAATTTCCGTCTTATATGACCAGCTTAAATCAGCCACCATTTTCTTAGCAGTCTTCCAAGACCTCATCAACAATGTTTTACGGGAACTCCTTGGAAAGACAGTTGTCGTTTATCTGCATGATATTTTAATTTATCGCAATCCTTGGTTCAGCACCGTCAACATGTTTGTGAGGTTCTGCAAAAACGACGTCAACACCATCTCTATGCAAAACTGGAGAAGTGTCAGTTCGAGGTCTCCAGTGTAGCCTTTCTGGGGTATATTATCTCTTCATCTGGTTTCTCAATGGATCCGAGTAAGGTTCAGGCAATTCAGGACTGGGTCCTTCCTACTAATTTGAAGGCTATTCAAAGATTCCTTGGCTTCGCCAATTACTATCGAAGCTTTCTACGCTCATTCTCTTTCTTGTTGGCTCTTATCCACTGCCCTCACTCAGGAAGGTGCTAACATGGCTAATTGGTCTCCAGAAGCATTGGCAAATTTTTCAGCCCTTAAAGCCGCCTTCACTTCTGCATATGTTCTTAGACACCCAGACCCGGAAATCCCGTTTATTGTAGAAGTAGATGCTTCGGATGTTGGGGGAGGCGCCATTCTTTCTCAAAAGGATCCTTAGAGTAAAAAATTGCATAACTTTCCAGAAAATTCTCGCCAGCCGAAATCAACTACGACGTTGGAAATCGTGATTTGTTGGCTATCAAGTGGGCTTTTGAAGAGTGGCGACACTGGTAAGAGGGAGCAAGCCATGTCATTACAATCTTCACTGACTGCAATAACCTCCAGTATATCCAGACTGCAATAACCTTGAATCCCAGGCAGGCCCGCTGGGCTTTGTTGTTTACCCGATTTAATTTCATCATCACTTTCCATCCAGGTTCAAAGAACACCAAAGCTGATTCTTTGTCCCGAAGTTTCATGGCATGCCATCCTCAATCTCCTGACCCACAACCTACTAGATCCTCATCCTCCTTTCATCTCGCCCCTAACTCAAGATCTTGGGGCCACACTCCGCCAAATCCAAAAAATTGCTCCAGCTCAGACTCCTGCAAATAAATTGTTCGTTCCAGTTCATCTCAGAGAGACAGTCCTCATTGAGTGCCATGACAATTGCTCGGCAGGACATCCAGGAATCCATAGTACCATCAAAGCATTATCTCACTGGGTTTGGTGGCCCACCTTATCTTCGGATGTTGTGAATTATGTCCGCACTTGCCTGGAATGTGCAAAAAAAAAATCCTCTAGGAACCGACCTCCTGGTTAATTGGTACCCTTACCTACTCTAGGTAAACCTTGGACACATCTTTCGATGGACTTTATTCTCGTTCTCCCATGGTCCTCCGGTCATAATACCATCTGGGTGGTCGTTGATCGTTTCAGCAAAATGGCTCACTTTGTACCATTACCCAAGCTACTGGAGGATCCCAGTTTATAGCCCAGGTTTGGAGGTCCTTTTGCAATTCTCTTGGGATCAAAGTCAGCCTGTCTTCTGCTTACCACCCACAATCGAATGGTCAGACAGAAATAACCAATCAATCTCTGGAGCAATTCCTACACATATATATGTATCAAAATTTCATGACAACTGGTCCTCCCTTTTACCTTGGGCGGAGTTTGTGTATACCAATTCTTGTCATTCTACAACCCATACTTCTCCTTTCTACTGTAAACTCAGCTTCCATCCGAAAACAAACTCTTTTTCATGTGTCAATCCTACTGGTAATTCCGGGGCTCCTGCCTTTGCATCTCGGCTAAGGTCCATCTGGAGGAAGGTACACTCCGTATTACGTCAAGCTTTCTGCAAGTCCAAATAGCTTGCTGATCGTCATTGTGGTCCTTCTCTATTGAAAGTTGGGGATCGAGTTTGGTTGTCTACACGGAACATCAAATTGAGGCAACCTTGTAAAAAACTAGGACCCTGATTTATTGGACCATTTACTATTGAGAAGAAAATGAATCCTGTGGCATTCAGACTTAAGCTACCACCATCCTTAAAAATTCCTAGTACTTTCCATTGCTCTCTTCTGAAAAAAGCTGCTTCTCTAGCAAGTTCAATGGACCTTCTTCAAATAGGTCGCGGCCTCTGCTTGTGATTGGAGATTGTGAGTTCACCGTGAAAAGAAATTCTTGACTCAAAAAAGGTTCAAGGTCAGATCCAGTTCTTAGTGCATTGGAAGGGTTATGGCCCAGAAGAGCGATGTTGGGTACCGCAGAGGCGTCTCCACGCTGATAAACTTGTAAAATAATTTTTTAGGAAATTTCCCAAGAAACCTGGATGTCGGGGTGACCTTGTCCCCTCCTCAAGGGCGGTACTGCCGCGAGCCTTTTTCCACTGCAGGCTTCCCGGCCTTCACACCATCACTTCCGGTGTCCTCGTCCGGGTTGCCTTGGCAACAACCGGGATGCCTGGGGGCTGTGTAAGCTCAGCCTTCCCTGGCTGATTGGCCCATTTATATTACAGCCACCTGGCTGATTATGCAGCTGTGCACCCTGTATACTCATTGGCCCTCAGTACTATTTAAGGCAGTGAGGACTGAGCCTCACTGCCGGTTATAGCGTTCTGATACCAGTTTGTTGTCCTCTCCTGTACTATTTGGGTGAATACCTTTGGATTGCTCTGCCGTGTATGACCTTCTGCCTGTACCTGGACTCTGAACCACCGCTAGTTGACCTGACCTTTGGCCTGTGGCCCTGACACTGCTTGTAACTGACGTCTCCGCCTGTGCTCTGTTAGGCCAGTCAGACATTATCATCTCTGTTCCAGTCCGAAGACCTCTACTCCGTGTATTACCTCCCACTCCTGAGTGCCGCTGTGTGACCGTAAACTTGTACTATACTGAGTGTAAGACCTGAGGGCATCCGTGTACCTGTGAGTATAACCAGTCTATATGGGACAGGTGGCTGCTATAGGTGAAGACCTCTTCTGCTGGTTCTACAAGTTTATGATGCATCGGTGGCCATAACAGTACTTCTACATTTAAGAGCTTTACAGTTATTGCATAGACCACAGAAGAACCCAGAATTGTAAGTTCTTTTTCCTAGCCATATTTGTCCACTGGAGGTTGTGTTGCTCCGAATATGATTGGATGTTAGGGATTTCCTAAGGTCTGATGCCTTTCTA
This sequence comes from Mixophyes fleayi, assembly GCF_038048845.1. Classification (NCBI taxonomy): domain Eukaryota; kingdom Metazoa; phylum Chordata; class Amphibia; order Anura; family Limnodynastidae; genus Mixophyes; species Mixophyes fleayi. The sequence continues at coordinate 56,433,433 of NC_134410.1, read as the reverse complement.
AATACAATTTCTGGACGTTTTGGTAATAGTTGTCCTTTTGTCTGATCTTGTTGAAGAATGCGCCAATGTTTATTCAGCAGGTTGTTATCTGGTTAGCCCCACTTAAGTAATTAGGGAAAAAATACATTTTTCCTATGTAGCTCTTTGTGGATTTAACTCCTTGTGGTTGATCCTGTTTGTCTGTGTCTTTGTATTTTAAAAGGGTGTTTATATCCACATTAATTAAATGTGAAAAGGCTTTGTCAACCGTGCCTTTGTCATAATTTGTCTCCAGGAATTGGGTTTCCATTTGTTCCCCTTGCTCTATATAATCATAAAAGGGTGTGCAATTCCGTCAGATACGTGTGAACTGGCTAAAAGGTATGCTGCCAAAAAGAGGAAAAAAAAGCTTACATGAGGCGGTGGCGGCCGGCGCTCTACTCCCCTCCTCCCATCCCATTGAATGTTGAGGGTAACGTCATCACACCTGACATTTGCAGTGAGAAGCGCACAGAGAGCAGCCACGAGGAGAAGATAAGAAAACAGAAGACAAGAAAACAGAAGAGAAGAGAGCAGGCAACAGGATGATAAGTGAAGGGGAGCAAAAGCAGCATGGAGGGCACAGTGTCAAGCATCAGGAAGAAAACATTAAACTTTATTTTTGCTTTTACTTAATAATAAACCTTAAAAAAAAAAACCTTAAAAACATTTGAGACTTTTTTTTCTATTTGATTATTTGGCCCAATTGGGCTTTTAAGTTTGAAATGCCTGTTCTACTTACATTCCCTGTTTCCTATTCTTCCATAAGATTGCTTTCTGTCATTGGTATTTAACATAATATAAAGCATTTTTTTTTATCTGTATGGACATTTGATTTACAACAAATAAAACATATTTATATTTTAGCTTCTTTCATTTCACTTCCATATCTTTCACTCAATTATCCCCTGGTTCTAAATATAACTGCATAGCTGCAAAGAGCTCATTTGCGACTTGAGCTCTAACAAAGCCAAACAAGTTTTGACAGTTTTGGTTTTTTTTGTAGACCAGAGGGTAAATGTATCAAGCTGAGAGTTTTCTGGCGGGTTTGAAAAGTGGAGATGTTGCCTATAGCAACCAATCAGATTCTAGCTTTCATTCTGTAGAATGTACTAAATAAATGGCAGCTATAATCTGATTGGTTTTTCAAACCCACCGGAAATCTCTCAGCTTGATACATTTACCCCCAGGATTGTTACAGTCCCATTGTCAAATTTAGGATTAGGTGATGTACATTAATGTGAGTTTTTATTTAACCTTTTTTTCTAGTGCACAAATGCCAGCATGCCCTGGCACGCCTTAGGTGCCAGGGCATGCTGACATTAGTAGGTGCAATAAATGCCAGCATGCCAAAACTATTAAAGACAGCCTGAAACTGAGGAGTCCTGTAGTATTCCATGGACAAAATGGAATATTAACTCTTCATTTTACAAATCAACCCACATCCACTGAACCAGGGGTATGGGAACAGCCCTATTGCAATCAGTAAACTGCTGCCTATTCCTCGGGCGAGGTGGGGAATTTTGGGGAATCCTACTATTTTCATGCCCCCAATTTTGCCAACACCAGTTTAGGCTGACAGCACTAGAGCTGGTTTAGCTTTTCTTCGGGTGGGGCACTCATTATTTTTAAAATGTATTTATTTAATTATTTTTACATTAAATGCAAGGTATGTGCAGATTATCACAGACCTTTTGATAAAACACCCTTACTGGACTATGCCAGCCTGCCCTTTTCTACCCCCATTCCCTCTCTACGTGTAGACTGCTTGCAGACTGAGATGTAGTCCTTTTTTTCTGTGCATGTATAGCAAGAAAATGCATTTTGGGCTTCTGTTACAGACTTACATCCGACTCTACATGAATCCACTAGATTATATAAGCGTCAATATAATAATATTGTAAGTAAGAACCAATATTCACAAGGGACACCAGTATGACTGAGTTTTCAGAATAAGAGTAAGTGGGTATCAGAGTAGGTTCTAAGTGGTGATGAGTAGGTATTTGAGCAGGTTGACTTTGATAAAATAGCCAAGGGGTACAGTCCTAAATAATTGTGATAGAGATGGTAGGTGACTTTCTGCATGTGTGCAGTAAATCAAACATAAGAAATAAGAGAAGAATTGTGGGATGGGTCTCAATGCTTCCAGAAAGGCATTTTGCTGATGCAAGGAAATGAGAGGCTAGTTTAGCTAAGTGTTTTTCAGTTTCTTCAAGATAGTAGCATAGAAGAAAGGACTAGGGATTTTCAGGAATCTGACATGGGAGGAGTGAGGCTATAAGGTACAGGGCCTTATCCCAGAAGGGTGAGATCGTGGGACATGTCCACCAGATATGGAGGAAGGTTCCTACAAAATCATTAATATATCTATTAGTAATGGAAAAACTTTTAAGATGAAAATATTAATTAAATGTAATTATACTTTTGTGATTTACCTTCTATGTTGCCTTTGTAGTTTAGAATATCTGGGCAAAATGATAAGGACCCTTGAACAACATCTATATGAACACAAACAACATAAAAGTAAAAACGTCTCTCCAGTCTTTCTAAATGGACATGAATAGAGTCCATTAAAGTGAATCTAAGTGGAGATTATCCTCTGGAACTTTTAAGACAAAAAAATATATATTGGGTGTATGGCCTAAATACTACCATCAAATCCGGTTTTAATGATTGCTTTGATCTTAATGTCTTTTTTCAATAACTTTTTCATATTACATGTATTTTTATCCAGTTTTCTTATATAACATTTGTAAACTGCATACTGTTGATGCCTCTTTTCATTGCACACTAAACCTTTTGCACATGTTACGACTTATTACTGTAGGTGATAAATAAAAACATGTACACTAATGTAAATGGTAAATAATGTCACAGTTTAATTAAAACAAGAATGGTGGTGGCGAAAGCAAGTTGTGAGTGTGCTAAACAGTGCTTTCCTACCAACTGTGCCTAGTCTGTAAGTAGGGAGAGAAAGCAATTAATAATAAACAAGTAAATAACAATTTCAGAGTGATATGTGAAGGGAGGGAGGAAGGGATTTTGTGTAGCATAAAGAGGCCAGGCAACCACCGGGGGAAGAATATAAAGGAAAGCCCAAGGCTCTCCCCAAGGATACTATTGACTGGAAGGATGCAAGAAACTTAACCCGGAATAGGTAAGTGAATGATACTTGCACAAACACATGAGTTTATGTGCGTTCGGCTTTATGGCCGCTCTTTTCATAAACTGCATACTGTTGATGCCTCTTTTCATTGCATGTTAAATCTCTTATACATGTTAAGACTTATTACTGTAGGTAATATATAAAAATTCACAGTTTAAGTAAAACAAGAATTGTGGCAGAGAAAGCAAGTTGCGAGTCAACCAAACATCTAGTATCATAAACCAAACAGTGGATGGTCACATAGCCCTAAAACCACTGAACTCAGGATGTAATCCTTTACTGTCTGCCGGTACTTAATCTGATGTTAGAGTGAGTACACTCCCTCTCGACTCACAATGACGTGCCCACACAAAGCAGGTCAAGGGGCCCCCCACCCAAAAAGATCTAAAGACTTCCACTTACCAAGTCGTTACCCCCCAGTTGAATGACAAGTATATTAGGGGGACCTTTCCTTTCCCGGAAGTTAAAAAGTGGATAACAGCTGGCCATCCCAACACCCCAAACCTCTCCTACCCAACCATCTCACTTCCATGGTTCGAGAAAATGTGAACCAGTCATAAACCAATTGGTGTCTAGACGACCAGAACTCATACGAATGCCTTACAACCCATATCCGGTTCTTCTGGATGGGTATGCATAGAACAAAAAATCAATTCCACATCAAGTCTTGGCCATAGTCATACATGCCAGAATTAACCACTAATCCTGGGCGGGAGGGAGTAAAGTGGGGCTAGGGGGAGTTGGGGTTTGGGGAGCGATAACCTGTATGAAGGTAAACACCCATAAAACCCCAGAGGTATGTTGAAAATCAGGCCTTGATTCAGGGAAAAATAAGGAAAAATTCCTTAATGCAACCACTAAAAGCGACAAACAGCGAAGCCCTGGGTTACTGAAGGGAAGGGGGGATTTACCGATTATCTATTGGGTCTAATGTAAGTTTTATAGGCATCTGAATACCATCTACCTACGGACTTAATTGCTGAGATAGAAGTGCCCTACGTGGCTGTATCAGTAGCCACCCCAATTTGAAAGGAATGGGTGTGGTAAAGTGCCTAGTTTAGACCCACATACTCTAATGAACGCTTGAAGAGAACTTTGAACTGAAATTTAGTGAGGGGCGACCTATCGGCATGAGCCAACCAAAATTCACTCCCATGTGGTCTAACCCCAGCAAATTGCACACATAATGCAAACGGGCATATGGTCGAGTCCCCAAGAGCAAGTATGATATTCCAATGACACTTTCCCTACTGGTTCATCTTAGACCTAAGAAGCTTGCAGAAAACTTTTGTAATGCTAATAAGCATGTGCCTGGCAAGCAAGGCCACCCCGGCAGCATGACTAGTCTGCGCTACTAGCTTACTAACCCTAAACACACCAAAGAAAGCTTATTAAAATGCAAAATAAAATTTGCAAGCATCAGCAGCGACAATCAAAAGAGCACCCTCCAATTAACTCAGCACTCTAGCATCTACTGGTCTCCTTAAGTCTTCACCTATAAGATGTACCCTAGCCCACGCCTTAAGGGCTTTAAAGATGAGAAAACTTTTGGTAAAATCTTCCCACCAATGGAACCGAGCCATAAAGGATATGCCTGCCAGGGTGGCAAACCATGGTTGTTTTCGAGGTTCCCTCCCGGTATTTAGCCCAGATAAATGAAAGCATGTCTTCATTGTGACCTGCAGCATGCTGTCCCCGCGACGCCAAGAAGCGGACCCACTGCTGCCAGGCTGCCTAATAAGTCCTCCTGGTGGAAGGGGCCAACAACATCTTGGAGAGTCCCACTATGCCTGCTCCACAATCTACAAAACATGAGTAGGACAAGGGGTGCCAATGAGTTTTGAGTGCTGGGCCTCATTCCGAAAATGATGCCACTGAAAATGAGCGTGTCTGCTAGGTCATTGTCCATGCCGTGAATATGTTTCTTCTTGAAAGTAATGGGATGCAGCACAAAACTAAATGTCTGAAATGTTGATGGCCTGCATAGACGATGTGCTACACTTTTTAATAGATTGCACTACTCCTAAGTTGTCGCACTAAAAGCTTATGTTACAGCCCTGGAACCAGGATGACCACAGTTTCCCTATTATGGGGAACAGCTTTAAAACCAGTAAATTATGAACTATGTCACAGTGATGCCACGAGCACAAGCAAGAGGCTGTGCACCAGTCCACGTTCAAGTAAGCACTGAAACGCTTGGCCCCTGAGACATTTATGTGTAAACTACTGACTGGAAACCTGAGGGCTAGGCCAAATGCGATCTGCATTGAAATTCTCTAAGAATCTCAACCACACCTGAAGATCCACCTGGATCTCATCAAACAATATCAGCCTAGCTTAAGGCTGCGTAAAATTGGATGTAGACAACCGAAGTTCGTGGCATAAACGTTTACCCATAGGGATAATGTAATATGCAAAGTTAAACAAACCTAGTAGGAACTGTATCCGACTCATTGGTACCTTACAGGTGCCCCGAGCATTTAAAATTAAGTCATCTAGCTTAAAGACTTGATACTTAGGCAGATGACCGCATTCAACAAATCTCAATGCCCAGGAAAGACAAGCAGGGAGGGGATCTTCATCTTGTTGTGAGCTATGCGAATGCCTAGTACCGAAAACAAAGCCTGGCCTGCAAAAAACGTATCTGCAGAAGCTATGAAGAGAAAATCATCCAGATAATGGGTGATACCTGAATGACCCATTCCTGCCTGGACACATTAATGCAGAATGGAGCTGAACTTCTCGAACAACCCACCTATCAATGTAAAACCCATCTGGGAAACGGAATCCAGCAAAAGGTGAAAGCCGGATTCAATGTCCAGCTTACCCATGACAGCCCCTTCACCGAAAGCCCAGACCAAACCCAGGGTGGTCTTGATTACCTGGTAACTAACCAAACTATGCTACAGATCTATGGTGTCTATGGCGGTCGGGTATGACAAATGCTAAATCACTCTTTATATACCAGCGGTCTTCTTAGGACCTACTCCTACCGAGGATCCGAAAGGGAGGGGGGGAGGAAAAAGGCCAATAGTGAGCCCTAAAATAACTTATTTGCGAACTTTGTCCACTGTAATATCAGGGAAGATGTAGGTGGAAAGTATTACCACAAATAAGGAGGCAGAAACCACAATGAAAACATTGACTTAAAAAGGAAGCCTGCACGATATTGGGGAAAAGATTAGCTATCTAAACAATGCCTGAACATTTATCGGGGAATGAGGTTTAATGAGGAGGGCCCCCAGCAGTTTCTCAACCTCTACCAGAACCTGTCAAGTTCCTGGGGTAAATTCTAGCCTGGTGAGGGACGCAGCAATAGGTGCAGGTGTGACAATACGTACGAAATGCCCCCCGGATGAGCATTGTGTTTTTAAAGGTGAAGCACCAGTTCTGGCTGCGAAAGGCAGTAGGAGAGTGTGGGGTATTAGGCCATCCAGAGTGACTGGGTGGAAAGAAGTGGGGGGTGAGGCAGGGGCTCCCAGCAGTGGCCCCCCCGAAAGGGGTATGCCTGTGATCTACCTCCCAGAGGGCTGCCAAGGAGAAAGGTCATGAGGAAAGTGGGCCAGGGGATAGGGTCAAAGTGGGACCAAGGAAGGTCCCAGACTGCTCTACGAAATGGAACAAGCTCTAATGTGGGGATGCAGGGTGGGTGGGTGAAAAACCTGCCCAGGGGCCTACTGATAGGCCTGGGGGTAGAATGAGGATGACCCCAGGGAGTCCTGGGAAAATAGGCAGTGGAAAAAGAAAAAAAAAAGTGGAAAGGAATCCCCGTCTGTTCAGGTGCTTGCCAGCACTGAGGAGTAGAGCGCCAACACTGAGCAGCTCGAGCCATGCGCATGGTATGGCGACCAGAGCTCCAGGCGAGTTCCAGCACCTGGCCAGGTGGTCATTCTCTGGTGGCAAGTATCAGTGAGGGGGCACGCATGGGAACCATTGCAAAGCCTGGCAGAGAGCGCGACAGACCTCGGTGGGGCATGGCGAGGGAAAAGAAATTTGAAGGAGAAATAGGAAAAAGGGGAAAGGGAGAGATGGGGGACAGGTAAAACTAAGGTGGGGGCTTGAACACGGGAAGCAGGGGAAGGAGAGGGAAAAGGAAGGCAAAGAGAATAATAACAAAGAGGAAAGGAAGAAATACAGATAAGCTGAAAGACTACCCAAAAAGTGCAATGTGAATTAAATGTAAACAATAAGCCTGTTTCTTTTTGGTTCTATATGCTCCATAGGTCCCAAGGTCCCAAAAAGAGTCTCAGCAACCACTGAGGGAAGAATATATGGGAAGCCCACGGCCCACCCTGTGGATACTATTGGCTGGATGGATGCAAGAAATTTAACCCCCGAATAGGTAAGTGAATGATACTTACACAAACACGAGATTAAGTGTGTGGCTTTATGGCCTCTATGTCATATTTATGCTCTTGCCTACATTTTTTTATTTAGGCTCACATGTTAAAATTCTCCCAACTAAGTATACTAATCTTGTATGGCAAATAGTTGAAGAAGAGGACACATGTGAAAATGCATAGCTGAACACAATTACAAGCTGGTTAACCTGGTCTGATTGCTTGTGGGAAACAGCCTTTTAAATGTTTCACTGTGCCTGATTATCCATCCACAAGTAAGTGACATTCTTATTGTGTCCTTGTTGTAATAAAAAAAAAGCACTAGCTCTACTGGAGATAATCTGCTTCTCACAGCACCAATGTTATATGAATCCTGGGACACCATTTGTAGCTCTTATCCTGGTTGTAGTAACTGTTAATTTCAGAATAGATGGCTCACTGTTCCTGTTTACAACTGAGTTTAATATTTACAATCATTGACTTATGTTAATAAATTTTTTGGGCTAGTGCCAATCTTTAATCCATTACCGGAGTGCATTCTGATTTTACTGCTAGGCAAATAAGGTGCCTGTTATTAGTCACCTCTATGTCAAGTTTGCATCTGTTCTATTCATATTTTGTTTTTTGTAATTTCAAAGTATGGCATTAGGTTGTTACAAGAGATGTGCACATGTTTAAGAAATTCTCCTTGAAATAAGTCAAAACTAAATAATCATAATAAACATAAAAGAGCTATATATAATATCTTTTAACTGTAAAACGTAGAGGTTCACTGCTTTATCTTTTTATCAGGATTTTGTAGCAAAAAATGTCAAATATCAATAAACCTACAGAAAACCATAACAATTATTAGAGCTCCTGCAATAGTGAAAGAATTGAGTTGTACAGAGTAGACGGCATGTGACGGGATGCCCATCAGACAATGGAAGCCTGCCAGCCCCTCGATCCTTAGTAACTGGACTTAGAAGCACTGGGCCCAAAAAGCCCTCACAAATGGCATATGTGTTAATAATTGTACATTTCAATAAAGCTTCTACTTAGGCTAGAATATTAGTGTTAGATTTTTTTTAACTACATGCAGATACACTACAATGGCTCGTACACAAAGCTGCTTCCCCTGTGTGCATGTGATATTCATTTAAAGCTGTGTTTGCAAATGTGGCTCATTGAACCCTAACAATAAAGTGCTAACAGAAATTACAAGTGTTCAAAATAATTGTTGAATGAGACATGGATGCAAGACAACGAGACATACAGAATCAATTTTAATTGAAATTTACTGCAAACAGTTGTGAAAATGGGTACTAGCTATTGGTTGATTTTTTTTAAAAAAAAAATGTAAGTTTTATTTACTGGCACAAGAAATTATCAATGATAATTGTTACTTATTGTTTACTAGTATAAGTGGACTGATCATGGTGGAATAATTGATTTTACACAATCCAATTTCTCAGCTTCTATATAGGGAATAGATGAAGAATCCCTACCCTCCAGCAGCTAGTTTAGTATATTTATTTTAGTATATATTAAGTGTTCATTTTAACTTAGCACATAATTGCTTACTTTGTACTTTACTAAAACAAACTTGTCATCTTCTACTTCTGATAGCCCTTGCGACCATCATGCCCAAAGCTATTGTCATCACCACAAAGTCACCATATCTTAAGTGTTCCACAGAAAACCTTGAACACACATCAAGGCTTTGTTGCTAAAAAGTAAGTTGGCCAAGAGAACAGAATAAGTAAATGTCACTTTTGTGTAGCATAAGGCATTAACTAAACTAGTACACAAAATATCACTGGACCATTCACATCTACCACTAATTTTACAACATTAGTTTTAATTTTAAATTTTTTTTTTACTTCTAAGACTTGTATGTACTCTCCTACATCACTGAAATACATAATTATACTTTAAAACTATGTATAGTTAAAAGTTGATTCCACCCCAAAATAAATGTAAGTACCAAACCAACAATCCCCACAGCACAGGAGACATTCAGACAGAAACAGTATGATGTTCATTTTTAACACTGTTGATCAGAGCCATAACTAGACATTTTAGTGCCCTGGACAATAGAGAGCACTGGCACCCCCCACTCATGCAGGAATGTATTGCCAGTGGGGACATGCCTAGCCTTTTACAAGTTCAATGCCATTCTCCAACACTGTGCTGGACTCTCCTATCTGTTCTTGCAGTTTTGACTACCTGGTGCTGCTGCCCTTTAGTTGGCTTGATATTGCTTCGCCAGATCCTAGAATGTTTGAGGTCCTATTTTGAAAAGAGATAGCTACTATTCACCTACTGGAAAGTTGTGCAATTCGTGAACAATCTAAACTCCCCCATCCAGCACATTAAATCAGTAGCTTTTTTTTTTATATATACATTCATCCCTATGTGATATCCAGAAAACCACAGGTCATTAAGATCCTGAGGAACAGGACCGTTTCACAGCATGATATAGAAGAGGATCTAGGACCCAGGGAAACTCAAAGCTGCTGGAAATTTCCAGGGGTTTTGAGATTGAGAATGTTGATAGGAGGAGCCTCAGAGAGTGAGTGAGTACTGAGGAGACATTTTGTGAAAAGAGACACATTTTTCTGCTATGATGTTGTGAGAAAAACTGAGGCAGGTATTGCTGCTGCAGAGGGCTGAGGTGTGTTGCCGCTAGTACCTGGTATTTTCAAAGACTTGAAGACAAGGGCTGATACCAGAGACTCAGATTGGAGCTGAAAACTATCTACACAACAGGAAACAGGTCTGTGTAATCAAACTGACTGTGTATTCTCACTCACTACACAGTATATCCTACATTTTAAGAGCCGTGAGCTAGATTTTCAGAGACATTTGCTTAACAAGTGGAGTACCTCACCCAACTTTCCAGTACATAACTGTAGCATATTGCCCCCGTTATAACTAAATTACAGATTTAATCACCAGTACCCACTCTGATAGTAACCTGGTATCTGAAGCATCCTGCAACCCATCATAACCTGAATATGTTAGCAAAGGAAGAGCATTATTGCTAACATTTCATCATCATCATTATCATCATTTATTTATATAGCACCAACATATTCAGTAGCGCTTTACAATTGGGGACAAACACAGTAAACTAATAAACAAACTGGGTAAAACAAAGAGGGGAGAAACATTTCTCCTGCAAGATCAGATTAAAGCACAGTGATAATAGCCATGACAACATACTGCATTGTTTTATACATGAGACAGTAATTGCTGTCTTTGATCGCTGTACTGAAGTTACAAGACCGCCATTAAAATTGTGTGCTTCCATTATAATAAAAGTTCTTCCTATCTGGTTCTAATGGGTACACGTACATAAAGTCTGGCCAGTGAAAACATTTATGCTAATTAGCTCTGCTGAGGATGGACTTCTTTAAATGGGATTCATTGACTTTGATTTGATTTGCTTGTGGTGTATTGTTTGAAATTAATGTTCTTTATGATATAAGGGACTAGAACTGTATTAATGTATACTTAAACAGTTTTTGTGACCCCATATATTCCAGGGTTAGAGAATTACGGCCGCAGCGCAGAATGCTGTTGAATCTCTGGTCACATGACAGTTATAAAAAGTACTCAAAGCACTGTGAAGCATAGTTGTAACCAAACTGTTTACAATATAGAAGTATTGACATATAGGAATTTTGTTATTACCTTTGTTATCCTGGAAGTAAGGCCCGAAGTAACTAAAATCTCTATTAGCTTAGGCCTGTGAACACTGTATTCAGATTTTACTTGTTGCTAAATATCCTTTGTCCAGAAATATTTTAGTGACGTATTTTTCTTGCATAATAAATATGACGTCACTTCATTCATATTGAGGATTCAGGTTCCCACTGCCGTGCCGTGACCGAAAGAATAGCATCCAGGGACCAGGTATGATCCTATCAACACCTGCCATTAGGGCTGTTACACCTAGATTTTAATTAATAGCATTCACATTTAATACATATGCCTATTTTCCCCCCATATAGCCCCAACATTAAATTAAATTCATTGTACTCATGTTTAATAATTAGGCCTCCTTCCCCTAAACAGCACAATATTAAATATTGTTTACATTTAATTAATAAACCTCCTTACCCCCGACAATCGCCAAAATTAAATTAATAACATTCCCATTTATTAAGCAGACCTATTTCTCCCCCAACCAGCCCCGACATTAAATTAATAGCATCCCATTTAATTGCCAGGCCTATTTAACCTCCAACCAGCAGCAACATTAAATTAAAAGCATTCCCATTTAATAAACAGACATATTCCCCCTCACCAACTTCAACATTAAATTAATAATACAAAACACACAGTATGCACGCAATATCAATTAGTATAGCATCAACACTGATGCACCTGCTAACTAAAATACAATAATGTAAAGTAATAAAAATGTCCAACAAATAATAATATTGTTTTCAAATCCAGCAGATGGTAATCCGCGAGTCTTCCCTCTCACAATCCTGATCTCCACGGGCCATCTTTAGTACCTGCTAAATCTCAAATTGTTTTTAAGAAACCGAGAACCCTTAAGTCCTATTTAGTACCTTTGCATCTAAAGGGTGCTCCCGAAGGTAAAGAGAACTGGTTAACATCCACTAAAGGATTTTTTTCCCTGTGGTCATTGTAAAGCCTGTAATTATGTACATAAGAATCATACAACTTTCACTGATGCAACTATAACAAAAAGCAGGAATATTAATACCCTCATGAATTGTAATGCCTCATATGTAGTTTATTTAATCGAATGTGATTGTGGTAAAACTTATATAGGAAAAACGAAAAGAGCACTTAAGATACGTATTTTTGAGCATATGAGAAATATTCAGCTTAGAACCAAAAATCATAGTGTCCCTAAACATTTTGCTAGTCATCATAATGCTGATCCGAAGTGTTTGAGATTTAAATCTATAGAACATATACAGGAAGACACAAGAGGGGGAAACCTTTTGGATTTACACGCTAAATAGTTTTGCTCCAATTGGATTAAATGAGGGGTGTGATATCACTCCTTTTCTGTGATTTCTCCCTATTCACCTCTGTTTGTATTTCAAACTAGGGTTTGAAATTGTAAGCAGTATATACACATTTAATTGTTGAGTCTGTTAAATCCCAAATATAGTATACTATAAGTATGTGATCATTAGAATATGCATTAAAAATAAAGATCAGAATATAAAATCATATATGGATATGTTGTAGATCTAGTATAACTAAATATATAAGAGATTAAGTAGTGAAGTGATCCTGATACAGATATGCATGTGTGGATCGTGTTTACCATATTTAAATGAAACATCTAATAAAAACTAGTATGTATTGGAAACTTCAGAGTTAAACATTGTAGATAATTATACACCTGTGAGGTCCCCTTTATGTGAGAGAAAAACAGGATGACAGCTTACACTGGTTTGATAGATATTTGTATGTGGAATATTTGTAAAATGTTTGTATAAGTTACTTCAGTGAGTTTTGTATTGATTATGATCTGTGTATAAAGATTTAGAATAATGAGTTCATTGGCTGTATCAAATTAAGTGATCATGCTGCCCTATAAGAAGTCTGTGGGATCTTATTAGACTCGCCCCTCCTGACGAAACGCGTAGAGGGACTGGAAGAAGTCAGCTGTATTTGAGGTCCGCTCCGGCTATGGATATTGTAGGAGTATACTAATCAGTGTTTTTATATGCTGTGATTTTATCGATTTCTGGTACGTGCATCTCGCTGTTTTTTGGATGGAATTATCCTTAAAATTTATAGAAGCATTTATATTATAGGGCAGCACGGTGGCTAAGTGGTTAGCACTTCTGCCTCACAGCACTGGGGTCATAAGTTCAATTCCCAACCATGACCTTATCTGTGTGGAGTTTGTATGTTCTCCTCCCGTGTTTGCGTGGGTTTCCTCCGGGTGCTCCGGTTTCCTACCACACTCCAAAAACATACTAGTAGATTAATTGGCTGCTATCAAAATTGACCCTAGTCTCTCTCTGTCTGTGTGTGTATGTTAGGGAATTTAGACTGTAAGCTCCAATGATATTATTTGCACTGATATGAAAAAAATTGCCCCCTTACAGATACACATTTCTTAAAATGATTGCATAATGGAAAATACCATAATATATTTTTTTCACAAAGAAGACAGCTCTGTTATATAATTAATTGTTCACTGTTTAATTAATGTCTTTGCAAGTACTTTATAAGTGATCTCTCTCTTTCTCTCTATGGGCCCGATTTAGAGTTTGCTGTTAGTCTTTTTTGTGGCGTAAATATTTACTTTTTACATATTGCTCAACAAAGTGCATCTGCATTTAAATTGATGTATCTTAGACATCTAGAGAGGTGGAGCAAGTGTAAGTTGAGTACTGTAAGGGTGTTCACATGTAAGTGTAGCTCGCCCCCTGGAAATGCAAACTAAAAATCTTTTGCAGCTACCTGAGGCCTAGTGTAATATGTGCTGATGATGAAGACACCAGCAGCGACATCTAGCCGGTTTTGATTGGCTATTGCATACTGATCCCTACAGCTGCTAGTATTTCACTTATAAGTGTTATGGCTGTGTTATGTCACGTTGTGGCAGTTTGAATTTCTTATTTGCCATTTCCATTTGGACTACTGAAGAAAAGAAGATTCCCTTTGGAGTTATAGAGCTGTAAATGACCGATGTGGGGAGCTTTGCATTTCATTACATTTTGTAAGAAAAATGACAAATTCATATTTACTACTAACACTGTGAATAAACTATGCTATCGTGTGTATAGGACGCTCCTTCACAATATAATGTGTACAAACAGGGTAAAATGTCTTGAACCTATTTATTACATTGCCAAGCAGCATCTTTACACTATATTTAGGCATAAGTATTCACATTTGTATGCCTGGCATACATCTGACATAGAAATACTGCTGCATTTTGAGGTGTGTAGTATCTTGAGATATTTGCAACTCACAATACATATGTAAGACCATTTTTGCAATAGACTTTATAGGCATATACTCAGGGAGCAAAACGCATCAAACTCTAAATTAGGCCCTAAGTATGTGGAGAGATATTCCAAGTATTCAATATCTCCTTTAGTGAGAAATTGCATATTCCGGATTATTGAATATTTATGATTTGGAATACCTTTAATTTTTTCAGTAAAAATTGTCCAAAATGTGAAAGTGGGCCAATGCTTCAACAAATCAAATGATGGTATATTTGCTTGTATATAAGATTGTGTGAGCATATGCTTTTTTGTTTGTTTATCGTATGCCTATCTGATTTTTTGGTGTGTGTTTATTGATTGTGTCTGTTATTTATATGTGTCTTGTGTGTTTGTTGAATGTATTTAAAATTGCAATGGATGTAGTATTAGGAAAAATGTAGCGCTGGCTTGTGACCACATGGTGGTTTTTCTGCCCATTGCAACTACTTACATACTTAAAAAAATAATAACATGAGATACAAACAAACTAATTGGAAATATGACTTGTACTCTTGGATTGTTTTCCTAAAAGCAATAAACTAAATAACTTTCAGTTGATGTTGATTTTTATAGGGTTACAGTTTGTTTTCAAAGTTACAAATTAAAAAATTTTCTAAACCTACTCATCGAATGTCTCTACTCTCTCCTGGTATGTCCTTAATTGCATGGGGGATTCTGACAGATATATGTGTGGCAACACAACAGAAAATGTTCACACATACAAAGTTGCACAAATGTTCAGCACATTGCATCCTCTTGGGTATATTACAGGGGAACTGTATTTTAGGTATTCTTATATCTAGACTTCACAAAACAACTCTGCTTGTAATACTTAGTGTTACTTTATAAACCTTATCAGCAAATATTAGAGACAAAATACAAAGAGTATTCAAAACAGCTTTCAGATAAGAATGAACTACTGTGTATTTTTGTCCATCGTGTTGTAATTGTAAGAACTCAAACTTAAACATCTCAGGAATTTCTAAAGCATTTTAATTATGATATACCATGCAGATAAATTGCATTCTCTAATTTAACTTCCAAGTGACTGACAAATACTTCAACAATTATAGTCACAGTTGGAATATTACATATCTATTATGTCTGCATATTTTAAATAGGCTAGAACTGTGTAAATTAATATTTAAAAGAAACGTAATCACATAACACAGATAGACGAAAACTGCTTAGAGCAAATTCTGACAAAATTTTGAGAATTGACAATCTGTCACTGATAATATTGTGGAATTACAAAAATAAAAGATAACAGAACCTCTTAGTGTGTTATCCCACAGTGACATAAATTATAATTGCTCTGCTAAGAAACTTAGAATAGTATGATCTTTCTCTGGTAATGACTAAAAGAAAGTGGTACAACTAAGCAGATGTAAGCTATTCTTTTATTTGACCTAAAGGCATCCATGGAAGAGATACAATATTCAATCTGTTCACTTAACACAACCACACCAACCTAAAAGAGAAACTATATTAAGTTTAGGCTCATAGTTCTTGGAAATATTTCCCCAATATGTCTCTTGTGGAGGTAATTTGCTCTTTTGAGCACAAACTCCTCTGTTCATCATTCCTATATATATATCTATATATATATATATATATATATATATATATATATATATATATATATATAAAAAAAATATATATATATATATATATATATATATATATATACATATGTATGTATATGTATATATATATATATATATATATATATATATGTATATGTATATATGATTAGCACATGGACTAATCATTGCATGCAAGGAACTGTGTGAGTCTGACAGGGCAAATAACCTTCTCCAGGAAATATTTTGCTTTGGTTCTAGGGATGTTTGATTTATGTAAAAGATGCTACATACATGTAACAGGAAACTCTGTTCATTCTGCATTATTAGTAACTATAGGACTTATGTAGAGTTGAAATAAAGTTCATTTCTTTATGTAAAATATGCATTTCCGTACTGCACATGTGCATGAAATATGTGTAAGCATAAGTTGCTATGTGCTATCCCCACTCTGGTGTAACCTACATTTACCACTCTGTACACTTACATAGACGGAACAGGTTAGGGAAGGGGAGCTTAACTGTAGGGCAAGTACTGTAAAGGCATGTTAATGTATTTTCTAACTACATAGAGGGTTAGACAGCAGCAGATACGCCTGTTAGGAGGCATATGTTTTGTAGGTGCTCAATCACTGGTGCAAGATATGTGCTAATGATGATCATCAGCACAGACCTTGCAAGTGCTTTATTTTTAAATTAAAGTTTTAAAATAATTTGTCTACCCCCAAAAAAGTGCTACCACTATCACTCATAGCCTGGTACTGGTAGCACTTTGGGTAGGTAATAAACAGCATGGAATCCCCTACCAATATTATGCTATGATTGGCTGTGCTGTTGACCCTATAACAGGCAAACCTGCAACATGGGGTCATAATGTCAACCAGCCCTGGGAGTAAATGTATCAATGTCCGATTTTTTTCAGTGATTTAAAATCGTGACAAATCGTAGATGATATTCCGCAATTTAATCCCCAAGTCGCCAGATGTATTAAGCTGCGACTTTTACTCTAATCTTCAAAATTGCTGGTCATCTCTGGCGATTTTCTGCGATTTCAAACACTCCCATGTTTAGCTGACTCTCCCGTGTTAAGCAAACTCTCCTGTATTTCATAATTGCAAGATTAGTAAATACATCACTGTTACACTGGTCTGCCTATAGAGCCTTAGGTCCGGCAGCTGTCAAAAGTTTAAAAATAGAAAAATGTTTAAAAAAAAAAAGTGTGGCGTCCCCCCGCCCCAACCGCTATTGACCCTAGTGCTGCCAGCCTACTGCTGGTTTCATGAAAATCAGGGAAAAGTTTGCATGGGGACCTTCTGATTTTCACGCAAGCAGCACTAGGTAAACCAGCCGAGGTGATTGGCACTATAACAGGGGGACACACGGCAGGAGTCTCCCTGCCATAATGACACAGAAAACAGCTTGTTGTATCTAGCGATATTTAAAGCAAACTCGCAGCTTCAAACATTTAAGATCTCTATCGATTTTGGAAATGACGATTTTGACAGTAACACATCTTTTACCTAAAATCTCACTTTAATACATCTGCGAGATGAAACACAGCGCGAGAAAATCACTGAATTTTCAAAATCGGAGCTTGATACATTTACCTCCAAGTCTGTTCCGGACTGGGCTAAATTCCTTATAGTAACTAAACATGGCAAGAAATAGGTCACGTTATGGAAACCCACTGGGACGTTATATGAGAAATCACAAAGTTTAAATATTTAATTCAGTGTTTGATAGATTTTATTCCAACAGACACATGTTAAGGTTTCATAATTTTTACTTTATTTTTATGGCTTAAGATGCAGCTCTGAATAATTTTAAGGTAACATTAATGTAGAAATTCAAAAATTCTAAATGGCTCACAAACTTTCTAGCACCAATCTGCATTGATAAAATGTAGTTCATGGATGTAGCAATGAACTAACTACCTCATTCACTACCCCATGCTGCTCATCCCCCCGAATTTGCCACTACCAGCCTAGGCTATGAGCCATAGTGCTTGTAGGATGTTTGGAATGGGTGGCCATACTTTA